>NW_020884904.1:5608884-5781133 GCF_003945725.1 Corapipo altera | reverse complement strand
GGGCGCCGAGCGCCGGCCGCCCGCCCGCCCGCACCCCCGCCCCGGCCGGCGGCGCGCACGGCGAACATGGCGGCGGCGGTGGGGCGGGACACTCTACCTGAGCACTGGTCCTACGGCGTCTGCAGGGACGGGCGCGTCTTCTTCATCGAGTAAGGGGGCGCCGCGCGAGGGGTGCGGGGAGGAGGGAGGGCGGCCCCGCTCCCGCCCGCCCGCCCGGGCGGCCGCACGCAGTCACTACTAACAGGTGCATGTTTTCCGCTTCTCCCTTCCCAGCGACCTGACCCGCACCACCACTTGGCTGCATCCTCGCACCGGGGAGCCCGTCAACTCCGGCCACATGATCCGCTCAGGTGGGTGCCTGGGGGGCCGGCGGGGCCCGCCAGCGGCGCCCCCTCCTCGCCCCCTCCCTCCCCGCGGCCGGGAGGCACCGCGGGCGAAGTTCTCACCCCTCCTTTCCGCTCTCTCTCTCTCTCTTTCCCCCGTCCCTTGCAGACCTGCCCCGCGGATGGGAGGAGGGGTTCTCGGAGGAGGGCGCCAGCTACTTCATCGAGTGAGTACCCGCTCGCAGCCCCGGGGGCGCTGGCGGCGCGGCCCCGGCCCGCCCGGGGGCTCGGCTGAGCCGCTCCCACCCCCGCACCGGCCCCGCACGTCCGCCGGGCTCGTTAACGATCAGCGGGCGAGCGGGACGTCGGGGTGCGCCGTGCCACGGGCAGAGCTGGCTGCCGGGAGCGGCGGGATGCGGGATCCCCCGGCAGCCGCGCTCTGGCGGTGCTCAGCAACAGGTTTGCTCGGAGCCGGCTCTTCACTTTTCCTTTCTTCTTTTCTTTTTCTTTTTTTTTTTTTTTTTTTTTTTCTGTGGCGGTGTTTCCTCCCCTCTCCCCGGTATTTACAGAGCGGTGTGTGGCAGGTGGAGCGTTGCACTGCTGAGCGCCGGCCGTGGTGGAAGGCGTGGATGGTGGTTTTGTTGTTTTAAGTGGCTCGTGGCTGTGGACGCAGCCCCGGGAAGTTTTGCAAGTGAAAGGCTTCCTCCAGTGTTTCTTCCCAGAGACGGGGCGGAACAGATGAACTTGCCGTTCCAGGACTGGTGGTGGCCGTCGGGGTCTTTCTTGTAGCATTTCTCATTCAGAGAATAGTTAAAAGCTGAGATGTGCTGCTTACTGAGGTGCTTTTATTCTGTGGGATGCCAACATGTTGGAGTAAAGTAGAATAATTAACAGAACCGCTTTAAAACATTGCATATACAAGGTGTTTACAAATGTAAACGCTGATGTAAAATTAGAGATTTAATCAAATCAGTACAACTCAGGGACATCCTGTATATAGAGATATGTGTCACTTGTGATGCCACTGTGTTTTTCCTTTGGAAGTCTGAATGCCTGACAAATTTAATGGAACTAAGAGAGAAAGACTGGAAAACACTGAGACTGTCTTATTGCTTCAGTGCAGGACTGGAATGGCCAGGCCAGGTCGTTAAGTACAGCCCCCAATAACTGCAGACAGCTGTGTCACAGTTGTCTAGTTTTGAAATGCCTACCGAGCTTACCCCAAAACCTTTGACAAACTTGAGGTTTTTAGTAAAGATCAGATTTCCAAACTGTACTGTGCCAGGAGTTGACTTGGAAGGAGGAATTGACTGAAGGCGTCAGAAATGCCTCTCATGATAGAATGTTTGGTAAATAAAGTTTCAGATGATCCTAATACGTTCATTTTTCACCTATAAAGGAGAAAAAAGGCATTCAATCTCTGTTTTTCTGAGCTAGAGAATTCCTTACAGTGCTGGACTGGGCAGTTAGTTTAGCCCTCAGCTAAAGGAGGTAGTAGCAAGGCATTTGAGAGCAGCTTAATAGCACTTAGAGCTGCCACCCTTTATCTGTGGCTAGTGAGTTGAAAGAAAGGAATAAAAGTTCTTCTGGTTACATAGGTAGCTGTCCAGTCTGTAAGTGTAGTGTAAGCAGATACTTTATCTGGGTACATCAAGACAAACTTCTAGATGTAGGAATACAGCTATTTGCTTTCCAGTTCTTTCCAGAAACTTACTAGTGCAGTTTTAGAACAGCTTAAATTCCTTTTCTCAGCTTCTCTATTTGGAAGAGTGCTTCGTGTCTTGTGTATCAGACAGTTAGAAAACTTTTAATTTCTGATGTGTTAAATTAGAGTTGTGTGCAGCGCAATGTCATAATTTGTGCTAATAACATTTTTTTAGCTTGGGCTGGAATTGTTGCGGGAAATGAAATAGGGAATGGAGTATGTATTTTACAGGGCAATTGGATAAACTTGACCATCTTTAGTCAAAGTTTTGTGAGGAGGCACAGCAATTTTTTTGACATGAATCTGTTCAACTGTACTGCTTAAGACCAAAGATTCACCTGATACTGAATATGATATTCACCTCTTCAGCAGTGATACTTCCCCCAGCACTGCTCTAGCATCTCTAACTTCAGCTCAGAGGCTTCCTGAGCCAAGTGGAATTTCTCATTTTTTCTTCCCTGAACATATTGAGCTCTCCTTGTGCTCATATAAACATCAGCATCCTTAGAGGATGATTTCCATACCTCACAGCTCTGTTCATTCCTCCTCTGTTGCTTCCACGTGATGAGTTCTCAGCTTACAGAAAAGGTTACTGGTCCCTAAACGCATGATTTCACATGTTGTGGTATTGAATTCCATTTTCTGGCATTCCAGCTCACAAAACCCATGAACTCTCCTGGATAACTACCCAGTCCTCTTTGTAATGGTGATAGTTCCAGTCTGGTGTCATCCATAGAAATTTCCTAAGTGCATTGTTACTCCTTGGCTACTAATTTATTGAAGGGTGTCGGGAGGAATATTCCAAGTAACCCCTCTCCCTTGTGATAGTTTCCAGTATTAATACAGCCCAGTTTTGTAGTTTTCCAGTCTGGCCACTTACTTGAGGTATCTTACAAACCTGATTTCTGATACAGCGATAATGAAAATATTAGGTAAAACATTGGATGTGAGCTGTCTGTGACATAAAAAAACTTATCCTGTGTCTGTTTACTTCCATGTCTATATTGCTTCTTTCTATACTGTGAACCAGCTTGAAACATCATACAGTAAAACAAAGGTCTATAACCTGGTCAAGGTTAATATCAAAGTCAGATAAGTTTTTCTCCCCTTTCCACATAACCAGAGTTTGAAAATTTCCAGAACTCTCCTTCTGTTGGATAGAAGCTTTCCAAATGAATGTACTGTGATTTAGAGTGGTTTTTTGCTGTTCTGTAGTTAGACAGATGTCCTGTAGTCTAAGGAGTACTATTTTCCCTTTGGTTATTTACTCGAGATGCTCATCTGAAATCACATTCCCTCTTAGCCTTGTTTTGCTCAGCTAAGCAAGCTGGGTTCTTTGTCCAGTCCTTTAAAAAGGGCTCTCTGTCTCCTTGATTATCCTGTAGTTTTCTCTGCACCTCTTGCAATATGAAGTCATCTTTGTTGCATTTCAGTGAGCAGAATCGTATGCTGGACTGAGCTTTTGTGAGGCTCTCACACAACAAAAGTGCTTTTTTGGCTCTAAAAATTTCTCAGTTTTCTGCATTTTAGGTTGTTTGTGTATTTAGGGAGGACGCCTACACTGGCAGCACATGTGAATGCTGCCAACTGACTGATACGTGCAGATCTTTCTTTTCCTTTTCTGCTTTAACTTCTAAGACTGTAAGTTATATTAGGAAGCTACATTCCAGTTCTTCCCATTTGTGCACATCCATGTCTTCACAAGTGATTTTATCTGTTCCAATTATTCAGGTTTTCTTGATAGTAGCAAACCCTATTGGTGCAGTGCTGCCTCTTGTCCTAAAATCACTAAATAAAAATTATGTATAAACTGATTTGTCTGGATCTCCATTTGGTAGTTTTGGTAAAACTTATTTGTCTAAAAGTGTCATGGATGTTGCGTTTTCTGACTTGGAATGCTCAGTACATCTTGCACCATTCTTTTCCATCTCTTTGTTTGTTTGTTGATGTTTTTGAGAAGTCTTGTGTTTGTTAGGCAGCTGCTTTATGGGAGAGTCCCTGCAGAAAGGTTGTTGCTGAGCATATGTTGAATTGAATGGAAACTTGACAGCACTGGCTCTGGTTTGTTTCTGTGGTTGCTGGTTGCTGATGTGTTGTGGTTGGCAGACTGTCTTTGGGGAAGGAGATAGGGGCATGTAGGGCAAGTAGTGACTGATGGTAAACCAGTGCATGTGTGTGTGATAGTTCAGATTTTGTTTCCATTTGCTTACCTTTTTCTGGTCATCCAAAAGACTTGGGGAAGTTGGAAAGCTTTGAAAGTGTGGAATGCTTTTTTATTACCTTTTTATAGCTTTCAAAGATTGATATGACTATTGATGTGAAAGGATCTGTTCTTCCAGTGTTAGATACCTAACTGGCTTGTATTTAAGTACGTTAAAAAAAGTGTACTGCTGCTATAGTATTGCACATCTCAAAGGTAATATTGCATTCAAATTGTAATGTAGAATCAGGAACAGAAGAGTAGAAATCAGCACTTAAATATCTGAAGTCAGTTTTTGGTTCAACATGACCTCTTCTTTGGACAACAGTACAAGAAATAAAACTGTGAAATTGGCATGTTCATAGTAATAGTCAGTAACTGTTTTGCAACTGTTGTTCTTTAATTCTTCTATTTATCCTGTACTCTATGAAGGAAATATGTGTGGTATGTATTTCAAGTGTTTGGCAATACTAAAAGAGCAAAGCACACTAAACTGAAGTCTGCCTTTTTAACTTTGATTCTTCTGTGCCAAACCTGTACATTCAGGTACATCACCACTGAAAACTACAGTGAAGCTCAGATTCACCCAGTGTGGGCTCTGGATGATACCCACTTAATGATTATTTAATCTCAGAAGCCCAAAGGGGGAGAGACCATCTGGATTATTGAGTTCAGTCCTTTTGATTATCTGAGAAGATTGTTTTATAATCTCATTAATAAATTTAATCAACAAGTTTCTTCTGCCCTGCAGAAATTTCTGTGTTCTCCACTCCTAGCAGGAGGTTGAAAACTGTTTCTTTTTAGTGGCTGCTTATGTGGGCTGAAGCACTGTTTACTGTATGTATTCCATGACCTACTGTAAAGACAAATTATTATTTCTTGTTCTTGATCTGTTTTCCACGGTGGTTGTTGCTGTAGAAGTAAAAGATATTGAAGCACTTAACTGCTGTAAGGAGTAGTGATGGCCTTCATAATGAGATCTTCAATATAGATCATGTCCTTTGGAGTTCTTGAACCTGCGCTTAGATAAAAGGTCTCATTTAATGGATAAGTAAGTGTATGAACTGACATGAAACCCACCTGTGAGCAGCTGGCCTATGAAGCACTTTAGCATTGCTGTGCATGGCCAGTTTGAGTCGTGGGAAGCTCCTGAAGTGGAATAAAAGCTAGGTAGCTGGAACCACGTGAGAACTTCACTAAAAGAGATAAGTTTATGCCATCTCTAGAAAATTTGAGCATAGTCGCTGGCAAAATGGAGGGGCTTTGTATACTGTGGAGTGTCATGGGGAAGCTTTTAGGGAAGGAAAACCTGGACTGGTTCCACGGCAATAGGTAAAGGGTCTAGTTTGGATAAATCTTGAGAGCACCACGTACAGCAACCTGAATTCTAGTGACCAGTGATAACCTACAGTCAGGAGTTGCCCTTGAGGGGACTAGACTTCACTGAGGTGACTTATACAGGTGGAAAAGCAGGTATGAAATGGGGAAGTGGAAGAAAGATGCGAGAACTGGCTGTTGCGTTGAAAGGCGAGGGTTGGGAAGCTGTCCCATCCCACAGTTCTGCAGGAGTGATCCATGGTCTTGAGCGGCCTCTACTGGCTCACTGGCAGGAGATTAGGCAGCAGGAGAAACGCTGCCAGGCTGGGGGTGAAAATGTGCTGGTTCTTCTTCTTAATTTTCTTGGGATTAAGTGTTCCATTTGGGCTGTGGGAAACAGAACTATTTACAGTAAAAGTAAATATTTCAGCTTCTATGAGTTTCTCTGTGTCTCTTATCCTTAATTCTCTGGCTCTGGGCTGGGTCAGGCAACCTGTTTAATAAATTTTGTTCTCCTGGACTGTGAACAGAATTGAGCTGGTAATATTGGATCTGCTGGTTAGATACAGTAGACATGTTTCATTCCAGTCGGGGAAACGATTAAGTGTCCTTTTTTGATGACAGCTAAAATGAGAGATCACTCATTAATGAGTGAAGTAAATGCTGATAGATTTGGGCTCAGGCAGGGATTGCTGACAATTGCAGACAGCCAAAGTACTTTGTAGTTCAGCCGCCAGAAGGCGGGAAAAGGGTACTTTCATGCTGCCTGAATTCCAGAGTGCCCTCTGGAAGAGCAGGCTTGGAACTGTGTGTAAGGGAAATACCGTGTGCGGTTTGATTCAGTGAGGTATATGAATGAAGAGGAATATTGTGTGCATTCCTTGGGGGAGGGAGAAGCATGTAAGGGGAGGCGCTCGTTTTTGTTTGCTTTTAAAGCACAGCTGCACCTTGCAAGTACTTAGCTTGTTTTGTCAGTCCATGTTTACCTTCATTCCAAGATACACAGATGTTGGAAACCTGAATTTTGACTACCTGAGGAGGCCAGCAAGGATAACATAGACTTGGGGGAGTGGTTCACATTAATGTGAGATGCTTTTCTGAGTGCTGAACACTCCTGAAAATCAAAGTTGTCTGGGAAACAGAGGAACATTGTTTTGTTCTGCTTGGAGTTATATGGCTTCCTTGTGTTGTAGCTCAGAAACAAGGCCTTGAACTGGTTCTCCAAAGCTGCCAGCATCCACCTTTTGTTTAGTACACGTTTTGGGATTTTGAACATTAACATGTCAGGAAAACTTCATTCATTCAGCCTCTTTCCTGAAGCAGTGTCCACTTCTGCATTCATTGAATCTGTACAGGTAAACCTAGGCACATGTTTTAGGAAAGTGCATATGGTAGTTTCAGTATTTCTGAAAGTCTGTCTAAAATGTAAAGATTAAAAATAAATACAGTTTTACTAGGTAAGCATTGCTAGAGTCTTAAAAATAGTTTTCATAATCTTGTGTTACATTCCATAGTGCTTTTACAGGTGTGCAATTTGTCTATCCCATTGGATGAGGAAATAGGTAATTTATTTCACCCTTTTAATTTTATTTTTGTTACGCATTAGCTACCAGAAAAGAGAGAATCTCAGTACTTAGGACAGCAGAATCTTGATATTATTAGTACACGTTTTGTTGGGAAAGGTTGCTTCTTCAATCTATCAGTAGTAAACTCTAGCAACTGGGCTTACTTAAAAAGGGTTACCAGTCTGCAGGTGAATATATAGTACAAAATGTTTCAGTATTTTGTAATGGAGAAAAAAAAAGTACCTTTTTCCAGGCAGGTCTAGCAATACTAAACAATCTTAGCAAGTGTTTCAGTGAAAAGAGGAATGCTGTGAAGTACATGGGTGCAGGTTTTTCTCATGTGTTCTATACCCTGCATTTTCCCATCATTCTATTTGCTGCAGATGGATTATACTAAAATGAGTTTTTACCTCACTACTGATCAAAGTTTGCCGTCATCTCAAATATTTACATTTCATTGGTACAGATTAAGTGTACTACTTCAGTATTGTAGTGCTGCATCCCTGCAAAGAGCAGCTTGAATAATGTGGTGTCACATTTATTTAATATCACATCTGATTCTACCCAGTATGACTGTACACTCTAATTTACTGCTAAATCTAATTTGTTTTGTCTTTGCCTCCTAGATGTGCTTTTAAAAATTTTTTCTTTATGACCTTGTGTTGGATAACGGTAAAAGATGACACATTTTATTTATAGTTTAATTGTCTTTTCCTGCAGCATTATTAGACAGTTTTACAAAGTCTGCTCTGAGATATTGTCTTTAGAAGCAGAACTTTTAATTTAAAAACAGTTTTGTAATTAAAGATGTTAAAATCCAAGAAGAATCTGGTTAAGTGCCCAACCCTTTTCTTTTTGATTGTCTGCCATGCAGTACTTGGCAAGAATGTCACTGACTTGTCTAGACAGGTGCAAAAGCTTGTTACCAATACATAGTAGGTATGTGCTTGTCTGCCTGAAGTTTTCTGTTTAAACCCGTTTTCCTTATTGCTTATCTGTACCTTTAAGGGTTTTATCTTTAGTTTAATAAAATGTACAACTGAAGCTCTTAAAATGAGATTTGGAAGTACTGCTGAAACGAAGCATTTGAGTAATACTGGGTTTTATTTACAGTTCTTTGTCAAGTGAGGACTTTTATTACATTTTTATTTACTTCCTAGAGACCAAATATCCTGATCTAAGAGCAGACTACTAAGCAGTTTGAAAATACACATTGATTTTGCAACATGCAGGTGATTTTTTCCAGGAGCTCATGTAGACTCTGATTGTAAAATATGACTAAACAGGAAAGCTGCTGTTAGTTTTTGATTTGTTTCATCTGCAAAAATGTAGTTACTGCCTTTTGCAAGCTGCGTCTTTGTTTCAAAATGTCATAGTTTCACAGTCATCTTCAAAGTAGCAAAATACTTGAACAGCAACTTCCACTTAACTTTCATGTTTATTTTGTTCTTTGCTTTTTGCAGTTACTTCTTTGTCCCTTTTCAGGCAGAAGAAAGACTTGTTTTGATTAACTTAGGATATAGATATTAGTGTAAAGGGGAGCAATGAAAAGATAGAAGTACTATTTTTTTTGCTTATCAAGCAACATAAATCAGAGAACAAAGGCTAAAATAATTTTTTTGGATGGGTATCTTTTTAAGCCAATTTTTAGGTGTTTTAAATGTGTGCTCTGCGGGTTAACCTCTTAGTGCCTACTTTGAATCAATGAACTGGGGCTTATTCTAACACCTGTTAATTTCAGCAAACAGTTTAAATACATCTGCAGACAGAACTTTGCTAATGGCTGTGATTCAATATATGTAATTTTCACTGGCTGGTAAAGCAGCATTAGTAATATTTTCTTTGCTTTTTTCTGAAGCTCACGAGTTAAAACATTAGCTGTTTGCATGGTGAGATAAGACTGACAAAATCTAGGTGCAGACAGTTGTTCTACAGAGGACATGGTGGTTCAAATAATACCCTGGACCATGTTGAATATCCTGGACTAATTTAAATTAATAAAACTCAGCTGTAAAATGGTAAAAGCCATTTTCCTTAGATGACACTTGTCAAACACTTGATATTGATTGTTACTTTCTCAGAATATCAGCCCTATTTTTTTTTTTATTTAAAGAGAAGAATTTGTGAACATCAGTTTTTTTAATGTAAAGTTGTTGCTTGCTTTCCACTTAAGACAATTATATTGTCAAGTGGCTTGAGCAAATGTTTTTGTTTCCTTCCTTGGAAATAATAGATTAATGCTGTTCTTTAAATGCCTCTTTTGTGCTTCACTTTTTTAGCACAGAAATACTTGAATGCCTATTTCAGCTAGTGATAAGATTTATTCCTTCAGCACTGTGCATATTATTATTTCCAGTCTTCAATTTTACATCTTTGCTTTTGCTCTTCCAGTTAGCTCTGTAGTAAGTTGAAGTTTGAACTCATTTATATTAAAAAAAACCCCAACAATTATGTATTTTTAATTGTCTCATGTGAAATCGTATGAAATTCTTTAAATGAACAGATTACAGGTGTCCAATTAGGCTTTGATATAATTATTTAACAGGGTATTTAGTCCTTTCAGTTGAAATGTGAAATGATAAATCTTTAGTGGAGTGAGGTGTTAGTATAAGAGATGCTTTTTGGTGCCACTGGCTGGTTTTTATGATGTTACTACTAAGATGTTTGAGAAGGTGGACAGCTAAATCTCTGGATAAAGTCTTCCTTGAGAGTTGCATTTCCATGCCTTTGGAGAACATTGACTTGTCTAAGGAAATACTGAAACAACTGAATGATGAAAAGGAAATAGAAATTACTAAGGTTTATGACAGTGTCTTTCGACAAAGACATAAACCAACATTCACTTTTGTGACTTTCAGTATATTTCCATGTGTGGTGTGTGATGGCTGGGCATTCAATATGTGATTGTGGGGCATGAAATCCAGGTTTTGTGTGTGCATTTTTATTGCAGTTGAAGGATTAAAAAAAAATTGCAGGTAGAAACATAAATTGAAGTTAACATTACTAACCTGAAACATCCAGTGTCAAGGTAAAACACAAGATATTAAAATACACAATTCAGGCATTCAAACAATACCCAGTATTTGCTGTGCAGGAGCTGCCATATTGATGCAGAGTAGTCCTTGCTTAGAGATTTACAGGTAATATGGATTTTTAAAGTCTGGTAGTTTCCCTCTTCTTTACTGAGCAGTTAGAATAGCCACGGAAATATTGCTGGTTTTGCCAGAGAATTTTGATCCAGAATTTTGATCTGGAGAATTTCAGGAGAAATGTCTTCAAATTATGTATGAGATTTTAATAACCCTTGTACTTGGTGCATTTCTGCACTGCAAGGAAACATCCACCCCTGTATACCAACTACAGTAAGGAATAATTTAGATTGGAAAGGAGCTTTAAGATCAAGTCCAGCTGTTAACACAGCACTGCCAAGTCCACCATTAAACCATGCCCCTAAGTGCCAATTAAATTAAATACCTCCAGGAATGGTGACTCAACCACTTCCCTAGGCAGCCTGTTCCAATGCTTGACAACCTTTTGGTGGAGTAGTTTTTTCTAATATCCAATCCAAATCTCCCCTGGCGCAGCTTGTCCTGTCACTTGTTTCTGGGAGAAGATGCCAACCCCCACCTGGCTGCATCCTCCTTTCAGGTAGTTGTAGAGAGCAATAAAGCCTCCCTTGAGCCTCCTTTTCTCCAGGCTAAACACCCCCCAGCTCTCTCCAGTGTTCCTCACAAGATTCGTGCAGGAGATGCTTCACCACCTTCACTGTGCTTCTTTGAATGCGGAAGGTGGCACCTCAGCTGTGACTGTAATTTTGGAAGTGTAGATAAGTAGTGAATTGAAAGCTTTTCGTTGTGGATTTCTGGATGTGTCTGTATGTGTTCAGAAATGAGAAAAGAGATGAAGCATTTTGAACTGTCAGCAGTGTGGACTTGAAAAAGCCAGAGGCAGTGTTTATGTTGGATACTATGGACTGTTTCAAATACAGTTTCTGGACCCCCTCCCCCAAATCTGTGTCCTCTTTTGCACCTTTTGCTGTGTCAACATTGCTTATAAGGAAGCTCAGAGGGTTTTATGTTTTCCATTGATCAGATGCAGTGGTTGGTTGTGGTGCTGAAATGGTTGTCATCTCCCAGGTCAAACCTGGGTGTTTGTAGTAGCTTAGGGCTGGCTGGGTGCTGAGGTGCTTGGAAAGCTGCACAAAAAGACAAGCAGACAAGGCTAAAGAAGGACATGATGGAGCTTTTTAAGTATCAGCCATCTCTGGGGAGAATAAATTCTTCAGTGTGCAGGGAGCAGGATGTAAAACTGAGTGATGTGGGAGGGTTGGAAAACCTTGGTTTAAACTAGTTGCAAATAAACTGTTAAATGGTATTGGTAAGTAAGATGGGCTAAAGACAGAAATCAATAAGGAAAACTGAAGTTTCTCTGTATGGGTGGTGTGATGTTTCCCTCACCAGAAAAGTAGCAGTAGGAGAAAGGGGAGCTACACGAGACCATTTTTTTTGCAACTCATCTTTCTTGACAGGTCCAATAGAGGAAATAGTTAGCAATTTGAGGGGTGTCTCTGATTAGCAGTGTGCTGTTCTTGTGTCACTCTGGTGGGCAGACAGCAGAACCTCAAGTAAACTGTGGTTTGTGGAAGTCAGATGAAGTGTTGCCTGAAATCTTAAAAAGAAGTAGCTCAAAACTATGTTTTTAAGTAATGTGAGTAGCAAAGCCAAAAAAGAATTTCTGAATTATTGATGACCAAAACAGAGTTTTGTTTGTGTAGGGAAATTAAAAGACTTGTAAATTTATGTTTAGACTGTCATACAGCTATTTCCTGAGTGGTTTCTATAATTTAGGATGACGTACATTGTAAATTGGCCTATTACCTTTTTTTGGTGGAGAGTGGGAGTATAGGAAAAACCATGATTTTAAAATATAATGGGCTGCTAGTGAATAATGTATCTATTTCCTTTAGAAAGAAAATTTTAGGTTTTGTGATGAATTTTTAAGATATCTATGATTAGAACCATGATGAAAAAATCTATTAATGTGATGAATAAACTGTGATAATTCCAAATGAGCTAATGCAGATGGAATCAGTTTTAAAGTAACATTTGGCATCAACAATTTCATTTTTCCTAGAGTGTTAATGATAGATTAACTCTCTTTCCTTTCGTCTCATTTTTCAGGAATTCCATTAATGATAATAAACATGGTTTTTACCTGTTATTGGGTCTGTATAACAGTTTTTGGTGAAACTGAATGAAGGAAATGTGCTGAAAATGCTGTTCTTGGTGAATTTCAACATTTGTAAAACACGTAGGTGAAAATAAAATAAATTGAGCATGATTGTATGCTTGATTGATTTAGTAAAGTTCTTAAGTATTCTGTCACAGAGTTTCTTGGTTCTGCAAGAGTACAGGATTTGAGAGACTGTTGACCTCTACAAATGTATTAAAAATTCTACTGTGTTACTCATTTTTGTGTTCAGTTTGGCTCAGCAGCTCTTCCATGCCAATTAACTTGACATGCCATTTAGTTTGGCTACTGAAGTTTGTAGTGAAAATGTTAAATTGCAGTGTAGGACCTCCCTACTGGAGAGGTGAGTAGAAATATGAGACAGGTATGAATTCAGAGTGCAATGGTCTGAGAGAAATGCCCATATGAAGAATTAGAGTGGAGGAGCAGCGTTAGGAAAGCCCCAATGTTCTGCTGATTTGAAGGGAGTGTGCCTGTTTCTCAGCTGCACCGTGGCTTTCTTTAGGTTGAACTCTGGTTCAGAGGTTTAGGAAACACCTGAACTTGCCATGTAGGAATGGATTATTGTAAGAAAACTCAACTTTCTGAAAGCTTTTAACTATTTGTGAGGTAGACAAAACAGTTTCTAACAATCAGAGAAATTACTTTTTGTGGAGGAGTAGCGTGTCAGAAGTTGGCAATATTTGAACTGCTGTCTTCATGAACAAAGTTACTTCTGTTTATGAACTATACCCTGCTTAACCATTTAAGTACTTTTTTACATACTTTTAAACTGTTCTGAATTTGATATATGAAATATTTCAGTGGATATTTCATGCTCCACCAGTGTTTCCAGAAATGGAATTGTTTGGTAATCTGGAGTAGAGGTCACAAACTAAATTAAATTGTTTCAGTTAATAAATACATGGTTCCCACTTACATTTCACTTCCAAAGTGAGCTAAAATGAAATGTCTCTTATTTGGTTGTAGTAAAAATGGATTTAAAAAAAATTTTTACAATTTCTTTTTTTTGCCTGCTTTGGATAATTTTAAGTAGTAAATTGTGATTTCCCTTTCTCAAGCTGGTTTTAATCAAATTTACCCATGTAAATTTGTTCTCCCCTTCCTAGCGCGTCATGAATTTCAAAAAGAAAAAGTGGTTTAAGTGCATCCGGGTAGGTTTTCTTCACTTCTGCCTTAGTTGACTGAACTACCTGAATAACAGAAGGAAATATTTTCTCTGTGCCTGCCCAGAAACTAAAGCATTAAACAAACTTTTGAAAGAAGTTTAGGGCTACGTGAATTACTTTGTCACCATATGTTATCGGCAAATTAAATTAACAAGGTTGGTGTTAAAGTGTAGAATTTCCAATATGATAGGAAGGGTTTGTGGGATGGTGTGTTGAAATAATCATGTATGCATGCATTGTGAGAAGCTCCTGAAATGGTCTTGCATCGAGGTCTTAAAAGCAAGCCTTTTAACACTTAATCTGTTATTAGGAAAAAAACCACACACAACTCCCTGGCATTTTAAATGCTGTATGTAAAAAAAAAAAAAAAAAAGGATTTTTTTTCTTTTGTCATTCCATCTAAGATAACAATTGCTTTTATAAAAGCTTCCATTCTGTAAGAAAGTTGCAGAGCTCTAATCTTGGAAAATTTTGACAGTGAAGTTATTCTGTCTACCTGATCAGTTTGTGTCAAAATGGGTTTATGTTAAAATACATTTATAATGATGTAGCTCCTCTCCTTTCCCCACAAGAAGTGTTCTTGAAGGTCAAGCAGGTCAAAGATTGTCTAGTAGAAGCTTTTTTGTATCTCATGCTGGATAAATAAATCTTCTGAGAAGTGAGCACTTGTCATCTTCATAAAACAACATGATAAATATTCTACTTATTAAGATAAATAGCTTTGAGGAAATATTTCTGTATTGGGTATTTCCCTTTGTGCTAGGAAAAAAAAAGCTCTATCTCTTTCAAAAGCTTTGGAAAAATGGTGGGAGCAATTCTGCCATGCTGTTTGACCTGTTAAAAGGTCGGTCAGAGATTTACGGTAAACTTTTAGCGTGTACATGTTTTTTTATCCATTTCCTTCATTTTGAAAGTGTGGACTTCTACCATTGATTGGGGTAAAGACTCTTTTCACAATTCCATTTTCGACTAGACTATGGTAAGTCTAGTAGTGCAGTTTTTTATGTTTTTATTTTTTAAAGTGGCTAATCATGAGGAGGGGCACTTGTCAAAAGGTCCAACATTTAGAGGAATGAGTTTGTACTTAATCTGAAATGCCACAGGAGAGGAATGTCCTTCAAAGCTTTTTAGCTCTCAGGTTGATAGTCTCCTCTCCACACTCTCCACAGTTTCTCCAGGGCATGAAAATCGGGTTTCTGTTTAGATATCGCTTCTCTGGAAATAAACTTTAAAAAGACTGTAAGAATAACAGTTTTTAGTGATGTTCTGTTTTGGACAGCAGTGATTTGAGTGCTTGGAAGAAAGGCAGACCAGCCCACTCAAATGGGCTACTGCTTAGTATGTGCTTAATAATAATGTGGGTTTTTTTGGTATAGGCTTCTTATATTGCCTGCTAAAGAAACTTATTTTAAGTGTCACAGCTGCCTTTCTAAAGTTGACTCATATAAGGATGTCCTGTAAAATACGTTTAATTACCTGCTTAGAGTAGCTGCAAATAGCTAAACATTTGTCAGCTGAGTACTTGCCTTCTCCTCACAGTTGGTTCTGTAGATACTGTAACTGATGGGAATGTGCTCCTAGTTTCAAGAAAAGTGAGATACTTGTGACCTGTGTAATCGATACCGTTTGTTTAAACGTGCCTACACTAAGGAGGTTCTAAGTGAGAGACCTTCTTAGCATTCAACTGCTCCAGGATTATGAGGAGTTATTTCCTGTTGGGATTGGGAAATTGTATTCTCTGCCTGAATGGGTAGGCTGATGCTCTGGAGGAGGAGACTTGCTGAGTCGAGATGGGTGGATACAGAGATTGAGAATTTCATTCGAGGGTCACAAGACAGACTAAGAGAGCTGCAGAGATCCTAGGACAGCACTGAGGTTAGTGATCTGGGCTAAATTATAGAGGGAATGAATTTTTGTTACTATATGCCTGAGGAAGGCTGGTTAAAGAGGAAGCCTTGCAAGGCTGTGCGCTACTCATATGAAATCTACCTCTTCCAGTCTTAGGTGTGGCTTAACAACTAATCTGAGGTAATGAGAACACTATGGTTTCTTTTTCTCTCCTTCTCCAACCCATCTCACTCCTTTTATATGGGTGTGTACACACATGCATCTATTTCTTGTATTCTATAGGCACTGGAGGAGAACTACGTACAAGGGTGTGGGAGACTGCAGCTCTTAATAGGTTGGGATCTTGACCAGATAACTGGTCTGTTGAGCTTCATATGGCTTGGTTTTACTCAGTGGCTGATAGTTAGCTTCTAGGTAGCAAGACCAGGGTGTAGAAAATAGACACAAGCTAGGATAACTCTGGAAGGAAATACTGATTTATTGGTTTCCAAAAGCATGAAAAGATTGGTTGTACTTAAACAGAAAAGGGCTATTGGACTGTTACACCTGGAAAAATGCAGCTTCATGACTCTTGATTCTCTGCTCTTTGAGAACCTTTACCGGAAATGCTGAGTGAGGAAAATGATCAGAAATATCTCAGATTCTGCTGCTTTCCCTGTTGTCATGTTGGGTTGATAAACCCTTTCACCATAATCCTGTGTGGTTTCTGAACTGCCTGAGTAGCTTTACAGCACAGCTAACAGGGCTTTGTCTTGAGGAATCCACTCTTATGTTCAGTGTCAGCGATGTGTGTGTTTCCATGACCATTGCATGAGGGTTTCTGTCATCTGGGGGGCCCAGCCCACTACAAATACAGTGTGTGTATATGACTCTTCATGGGAAGACTTGCATCTCAGCTACATACACATCAAGTTTTGAGAAAAAGCTCAGTGACTGGTCAAAAAGGATTTTTTTTCTTTTTAGGTTGACATATGTGCTCTTACAGATGAAACGACATAGCGATTTCACTGAGGATTAAATAGTAACTTTAATTTAGAAGACATTGTTTTTGTAAAAAGTGTTGAAAAGTATATAAAAAAATATTATTGAAAGTTGGAACTTCAATTGAAAACTTTGAAAATGTCCTATGTATAAACCAAACAAGGACGGTTTATGTCTGAAAAGAGAAAGTTTCAGATACTCAAATAATTAAAATGTATTCTTATGTTCTAAGGTTGTCTTAATATTTCAACTGAAATTTTGTGCTTGATTGGGGGTTTATATTAGATTACGAAAGTGCTGTGGGGTTTTCTTTTTTCCTTGTTTTTTAATTATTTCACTGAAGTAAAAATATTTGTTGAGCATTTTCCTGATTGACTGAAATCTGGTTTTTTCCTCTCAGACTTAACACTTTCAACCTTGGATGTTCTCTCCCACTGCTCAGCACTGCGGATGCTGCTGCCAGCTCTGTCCAAGTGCTTGGAATGAGCTGGCAGCAGTGAACATGACCTTGCTCTGGGCTGCTGCAGATGAGCTGGCAGCTGGAATATGGTATTCCTGTGCTTACAAACAAGTGCTTCCTACTTGGGCTGTCTTTTGTAAAAGCAGAGTAACACCTTTCACATCGGACTGTTTGCAGAGGAGCAGGATGAAGAACCCAAGCTGATAGGGATTGTCCTCAGGAATAATCTGGCAGGCTGCCAAAATGCAGCCAGAAGACTGATGTGTTTAAAGAATGTGCTCTTAACTGTGCTGTGTTGTAGACACGGAGATAGGAGATGCCCTCCCTCCTCACTGGGCATCAGGATTTTAGTGCTTGTGGAGGTTTGACTTCAGTTTAGTGGGTTTTTTTCTTAGTGGTTTTTTTTTTGTTTGCTTGCAAAGGAACTGCTACTTTAATGTTATTTTGTCAGGCTAAGAGCTAAAAAGCAGCAAAAATAAAACCTGTGTGAAAGCTGCTACTTTCAAATAAGGGAATAGAAACTGTCACAGCCACACTTCTGTTAACAGAAAAATTTGTAGTGTGCTAGCTTTGCTCCATGGGAGAAAAATCTGTTGATTGTAGTTGTCTATTGACTGTTCCTCTCACGGTCTGAGAATTATTAGTCTGTGGGGATGAGAGTGAGGCAGGCTTGCAAGTTGTTGCCTGTTGTTGGAGATGTCAAATTTTTTTTACACATATTCTTTCATAAAAAGATTTCAATCAGCACAAAGACTCCCCTTTCAGGAATCTGCTCTGTTAGCAGAGCAGTTTTCCCCAGGAATTGGATTATGCTTAGATTTATAGGAGGGTCAGATGTTCCCACTACTTACACAGTCAAAAAAAATAAAATGAAGGAACCACATAGAGAAACTGGTTTCAAGCATTCATTCATTCGAACTCTGAATGATATCTGCAGTTTTAGTTTGCTTTATTATGCGCTTTCCTTATCTTGTTTTAGTTTCAAAACAAGCCCTGAGTCATACATTCTTGTTCTAAAATTTAAGTTGGAAGACTTGAGGGCAGGCTCTGCAGGGTTCTGCTGTACCACAAGAGGGCATTTTTGATGCCAACTCTGCAACTATTAAGGAATAAATCTACTTTTAAATGTCTCACTTTGGATGAATTTGTCTTGAAAAGCAGAATTGAAATGATGCACCTTTTCTCCAAGGACCTTACTGTCAATAACTAAGAAAGAGCAGTTTCAGATCTTTGTTTTCCCAATTAACATGGAATTGTTGAATGATTTTTGTAATTGCAGAAAGCCTGAGAATTCAAAGTAGGATTGTGGTGCATTTGGAATTTTGGGTCTGGTGAAGTTTGTTTAAATGATCTGCTTAGCATTGATTACCAGGAATTAAGTTGGACATTGAAGTAAATAACAGTGCTAGAACTGTTTTTCTTTAGGACCAGCAACTTTAAATAATGTAGTTTGGTGTGGGAGGTTGTGTTATAAGAACAGTGTATCCTTTTCTTCTGCTTATATGTAATACAAGACTAATAAAAATAGAGGAAATGTACTATAAATACAACAAGATATAGTCCTTTAAATAATGCAGGATATCATCATGCTAACATTTTACAGAGTTTGCGTTTTGTCTCTGGAGATCAGTAATATTGTAAGTGGGAGAAAAAAAAGTTTGACTTGCTACTTAATTCAGAGATGCCCAAACTTTTTAGTGGTACAAGCCACTGCTTTGTTCAGTAAACCCTAGAAGACCTGGGCCTGTTGCTTCCTACTTGTGCATGAGGGTGTCTGCATGGGATTGCTTCATCCTGTGCCTGTGACATGCGTGTGCATGTTGCCTGTCAGTGCACATCCTCTTAACAACGCGGAGGCGTCCGCGGCGTGTGCTCCTCTGAGGTGAGAGGGTGTGTTCACTTGTTTATCTTGATTCCCAAACCTATCATGTGATAAGGGGGCTCTTTACTCGCAAGAGAGAGTTGCAGGAGCAGAATGCCAGAAGAGTTTATCCAAGTTGAAATACATCTGTTTCTGAGGGTTCCTCAGGAAATATGGCTGCAAGGAAGAGCACATAAGCCAGATGAATTGTTCTGGCAGGTTTGGTTTGTTATGCCAGCTCAACTAATCTTCAGGGGCTTTCCGATCTCACTGAACAAAAACATAGTTGTGGTAGGATTGTTTGTTTGTTTTTTGAAATGTGGCAGTTTAAGCCTTGCAAACCATTGCTGGTGCTCTCATGTTGGTGGGCTACACTTGGGATGAAGACATTAGCAAATACTAGAGAAACAGCATTGAGAATTTGGAAAGTTGACACAAAAATTGTTACTGCGGCAAAAATTGGCTGGATTGTTTTAATGTGATTTTTGTGCCACCAAGTTCACATTTAGAATAAAAAAATAACTTATTTCTTTAATAACCAACCTGTGCATTATTAAATTCAAAGATAATATCAG
The DNA here is from genome assembly GCF_003945725.1 of Corapipo altera. Classification (NCBI taxonomy): domain Eukaryota; kingdom Metazoa; phylum Chordata; class Aves; order Passeriformes; family Pipridae; genus Corapipo; species Corapipo altera. The sequence continues at coordinate 5,761,879 of NW_020884904.1, read as the reverse complement.
ATCTCTGTCCATAAAAGCTGGAGTTAGGGAAACACCTTTAGCTTTATGTACTTCAGTCATTTGGCATTTTTTGCTCCAATTCATAAATCATAGTTGTACTGAAATTGTGCCTTCTGAAGTTAGCAGTGTGCTCTGCATCAGGAAAACAGAAAGCTGTGCTTTTGTCATTGGAATCTGCAGCATCTCTGAGTGATTATTTAAAGAATGTCTGAAGCCTTCTGAATGTGGAGGGGTATGTTGGCACCAATAATTTCTATACATCAGTTAAATAATGTGGGTGCTTATTTTTAGTACTGCTATCCAGTTAGATTTGGCATGGCTCCTTATGAAAATCATTAATTCTTCTGCTGATGTAGTTTTCTATGGGGAATTTTTTTTTACTGTGCTCTATATTTTTCCTGAAATTTGTGTGCTTTTATATATGATGTGCCTATTTTTGTGGCTTGCTTGCCAATAATTGGGTTACTCCATTGCTTGCTTTGGCTTTATTTGTTTGGGTTTTTTTTTTCTCCTTTAAAGGGAAATCTACTTTATTGGCTTTAAAAAAGAAGTTTGAGAAAGCTCCCTTGTAATGCAAATGCTTCGAAAGAGAAAGTGGCATACTAAATACATGCTGACAGAGAGGATAACCTTAACATTGTATCTTTTTAAAAAAATCCCTGTGTTCTGTAGTGCTCCTGTGTCTTCTAACAATTTGTTTTGGAGGCTATTACAGAATTTGAATCATTTTGCAATGAGAAGGTGCATGTGCTGGTAACTCCTATTGTTTACTCTTAAGGAACAGTCATTAGAAAGGGTTTATTAACACTAGGATGGCAATTAAAAACTTTCAACGTATGTCTATCTTTAAACCTTTTTAGTGTGTTTTTGTGTTGAAATGCAAAAATAACTAGTTCCAAACTAAAGGTCTGTTCTTTTCACAGTGTTAAGGGTGACAATGGAAAATGTAGACAGCTGCTGGAGATTTGGGTTTATGTATGCTTTTAGAGAGATTCTGTTGAATGAATAAAGGCTAATAAAGCGTTTGCAGTCTGGCTAGCCCTGCTTGGATTCTTAAAGCGTGCTCATTCAAGAAGTACTGGCATAATTGACACCAAGTAATTACTGTTTTGAAAGTCTTAATTGGGGCTTGGCATGGATTACTCATGGAATCTCTGTTGTTTTCCTCTATAAATTCTGCTATAAATTGGTGTTGAACTGTGGGGAAAAACTGGTAGAAGTCCAAAGATAGACACCTATGCAGCAGATGTACTTGCCTGCAGATACATACATGGCTTGAAACTCATAGATACTGTCAATAAAACACTTTTCTAAACCCCGTGTCTTCTAATCTAGAGTCTGGGAAGTATGACAAGTTGTGGTTGCTGTATTTAAAAACAAACATACCCTCCCTCTTCCCACACATGCACGTGTAGAAATGACAGGACTTCACATTTGCATCAGCCTAGAACTGCAGAACTTGTGTTCATACTTGTGATGTAAAAATCGTACTGGATTTGTGGAAAATCAGCATTAAATGTCTTGTCAGAAGCAATGCTTTGGATGGTAAGGTTTAACAAAGATGCCTGCAAGTGTAGTAAATATTTCTAGTGGAGACCTGTCCAACAAAATGAGCAATAGATTCCAGGCAAGTTCCATTAAAACGTCATTGTTACTTCAAGTAGGCAAAGCTCTTGGATAGTATGATAAAGGGCCTGTTGTAGTGTAAAATATTTGCAGTCAGCCTTATTTAGAAAAGACAACAATTGCTTTTGTTCATACATGTTATGTAAATGGCAGTTTTCAACTTTTTAATAAATTCTGGTACCTTCAGAAAGGCTTTGGAAAATAGTATCTTCAACTGAGATGATTGGTTATTGCATAATTATATTGTATAGGCTGGATATTTTTCATAATAGTTTTCTAATTATACACCACAACTTTTTTAGAATAAAGCTTGTTTTAAATGTTTTGAATAATTAATGCTTTCTGTGTTTTTGAACCATTAGAAGAACAGTGTTCGTGTGCTGCCCAAGAAATTTTTGCTTTTTGCAGTTCATAACAAGAGGGAAAGAATTAGCGGAGGGAAGTGTACAGAATGTGAGTGACTGTATATAGATAGTGTTTGGACATGAGCTTTTCCAATAAAATTGTTAGGAGATAACTTGGCTGCATACTGGTCTGTAAATGAGGAAACATTAGTCCCCACTTCTGTGATTACCATATTACTTGGTGTGGAAAAAACACAGTAGTGATCAAAACAAATAATATATCATTACAGGATATAACTAGAGCATGTCTGCTTTGTGGTTTAAAGCCAGGGCCAAATCCTGGGAATGTTAATTTGGCCACGATGCACATGTGCATACTTGCAGTGCTTTTGAATATGTCACGTGCTGCCATTCCATTGTTTGGTGTAGAGAATACAGTACCTCACCATTGCCATTATACTTTTGTAAAATCCTCTGTGTGTGACATTCCAGAGATTTGAAAAGGAGAACGAAAGGGAAAACAGTTTTCTTTAACCTGGAGAAAATACCCATTTGACTGGCACTAAGTACCTGTGTATGTAGTCCTTACATATATGAATGGCTTGCAATTTCTTTGCTTAGAGTAATAGAAGAAACCCAGAACAATGAATAACACCATATATATGAAAGCTTTGGTTCTTTATAAGGTCTCTCCTACAAATATTTGATAAATAGGAGAATAATGAAGTTATTAAAACCAATACATTTTTTTTCCGTATTACTTAGCACATGTATTTGGTTGTTTTCTACTTCATCTCTGCATTATTTATTATAATTGGCATAAAATCAGGTGTCTGTACTGTCTGTATGCTGTTACTGCCTATACACTGTTACAGGTGTGGGCAGATGCATTTACTGGTCTGTTTGACTCATGGTTATTATGTGAGGGGGAATCTTGAAATATAACAGATGATGCCTGGCTTGGTTAGTGAATGTAAAGGTTATTTGGTGATCATTCAGCTGGTGACCTTGAGAGTGTGCCTTTTTAGAAAATGAAATTTCTTTAGCAGGTAATGTTCAACCTTGTAATCTGTTTTGAGACATTTATTTAGGCCTTTAGTTCTTAAGCTAAATCATAAAATTAGGTAACAGATTGGGTGTTCACAATTTTGAATCTTACTAGAGCAGGGCTTTTGTCAATACTTAAAAAAGGCCAAATTTGTATAGTTAAACTGCTTAAAGTCAGAAAATTGCTGTTTATTTCTGAATACTCTAATACCCATATGTGTTTCATAGGTATTTAAATTCTAGTGTAAAACTTTGTAGAAATAAGCGCGTTTAATTTTATGTGGAAGATTTAGGTAAACCATCTTGCTATGGTTTAGATTAGTAGAACTTGTGGTGTACTCATGTGCACGTTTGTCCTGTCTTACCTCTTTTAAAGTCACTGTAGTGCGCTTGTTGCTTTGTGCATGAGGATATGCTAGGTCTGTGTAATTGTTACAGTAGCTGAGGTTTTGTGTGACCATAAATTCAGTTGTGTCATGTGAGTACAATTAACTCTCATTATGTGTGCCTCATAAGTTCCATTCAGTTATCCGAGTTGTAATCAGCTGAAAAAGTAGTGGAGATATTGTACTCACCAGCCACGCAGAAGAAATGTGGGAATGTGTAAACAGCAGTGGGATTTGTGTTGGGAAGTGCTGGACCTCAGGGGCCAGCATCAAGTAGGCTTTCAGGACAAGAAAGCCAAGAATCCAGCAAGGACGGGAAAAGTATCAGTAAGTCAGAATGGTATTGGCTGAGACTATGCAAGGAAGGAAGGATGCAGGAGAATGTTACCATGTAAAGGAGTAGTTTTATGTAGTAGTTTTATGGCTAGAATTAATTTCCTATTAATTCTATAGCTGTGGATGTCTCCACTGCTCTGCTAAAATGATTGCCGAAGTGCTCATCGTTAACTAAAAGTCAAAGTTGGCAGTTTGAGAACCTCATGTGTTTCTTGTAGCCAAGGTCCTAAATTTCAGACTACGCTTTTGAGGTCCCACGACCCTTCCCTCCAGTGAGTCCTCTTTGCATAAGATGTTTTGCCAGAATGTGCATCATCCATCCTGATGGATTTTCTACCAAGTACTCATAAATAGTGAGTATTAGCAAATATATATAAAGATAGGAGACAAAAATTGTGTGGGAAATAGAGTAAAACTTTGAAGAGCTAAGTGTTATTTGCACACTAATAAGTTAGCATACTTAGAAGATTTGCTGGATTAAACACTTTATTCTGTCATCTTTAAATCTCATGCCCTGACTTTTCCCAGAAACTTTCTGTTCTCTGAGGTAAATCCACAGTGTCTGTCTTTATCATTTCCTTTTACATGAGCTTTTAACAATAGCCTTTCAAGTCAGCTGCATGTGCTGACAGTTGCGAGAAGTATTCATAAGTGAAATTTTAATGGGTGGAAAATAAGGAATGCTAAATAATGGGTCACTCAAATGAGTCTGCAGGGAAACCTAAATGTCTTGAAAATTAATGTAGTTACAATCTCATAAAACCCAGGCTTGTTACAGATTCATTTTTTGTATGCTCTTACATTCTTGACATGCATTTCTTCTGTCCTGCAGTTCAACTTTTTGTCAAGTGTGTTAGGGAGTATATTATAACTGGGAAAGCTTGGCTGTCAGAGTTCTGCATTTTAAAACAGGATATTTTGATAAAAGAGATGTAATTTCTACCTGTATAGAAAACATCATACTGTAAAATAGGCAGACTTTTTGATAAAGAGTTAAGCTTTCAGGCTGTGTAGATATTGTGGAAAAGCCTGTGGTTGCCAGTATTTAGTTCTGGATTTTTATGAAGGTCTGCAATAAGTGGAAAAATGGACAGAAAGGTCAGAAAGGAAACTGTCTTAAAACCAGTATTTTTCTGTTTTTAACTAAGCTGTGGGCAGTTTTCATTCAGGCTTGTTATATTTTTGTATGCATCAGTTTGTTGGAAAAATAAAGTGGAAGTGAGAGGTTTATAGGATAAGATTTATTTATAAGGCAGAGTGTTATTCTCTGTTTGATTCTTGTTGATTCCCCCCCCCGTTATTTTCTGTTTGTTTCTAATTGGTTTATTCCCCCATCTCACTACCTTCAGGTTCCTTTTCTCACTCTCACCATGAAATATTTTGATTAGTAGTGTTTTAAACAATGTAATTCCAAACTAGTTACATTTAGTCATCTTTGCCTTCAGCGTGATGACTGAATGTTGTGGTTTGCTTGTGTGTGGTTTTGTTTTTATTTTTTAAACTTTGAATTATCTCCTTTAAATACTTTAGGTGACTTTGTTTCAGTTAGAATCAAATGGTCAAATTATAATTCAGTGTACTCTCCCCAGGTGTATGTGGGAGTTACACAATTGGCAATGCCTTCCTTTTTAAAATCCTTTCCAAACTGGAGTCCTGCTATATGTGACTTCTGTACTCCCTGCTGATCTAGCACAACCTGTAGTTCTGCCTAAGAAAATGGATGAATGCTCCTTGCCTAGACTTTCTTGTGATACCAATTTGACCATTTAAATATATTTTCAGTTTTGGCATGAAGTCGTTCTAATGGTGTCCACTTCCTTTATGTTCTTGGATATTTCTAATGTAATCTTATCCTGAAAGCTATAATCTGAAAGTTATTTTCTTTAGTATCTCTGTGTTCCTATTTCTGTCAATCTCTTCCCTGGCACAGTTGCAAAAAATGCTTCCACAGCACTTGCTAAAAAGCATTTAAAAAAAAATAATATATTCAACCAAGAATCCCCAAAGAGCTGGCTGATGTCATTGCAAAGCCTCTCTTAATTTTTGAGTGGTCTCGGGAATCCAGAGCGGTCCCAGCTGACTGGAAGCTGGAGAACATTGTCCCGATTTTCAAGAGGGGCAAGAAGGAGGACTCTGGGAACTACAGGTCTGTCAGTCTCACTTCAGTGCCTCGTAAAGTTGTGGAGAAGATTATTCTGGGAGGTATTGAAAAACACCTGAAAGACAACACAGTCATTGGTAATAGCCAGCACAGCTTCATGAGAGGAAAGTCCTGCTTATCCAACCTGATTTCCTTTTATCACTAAATAACCTGTCTAGCTGACCTAGGAAAGGCAATCGATGTAATCCTTTTGAACTTAAGCACAGCTTTTGATACTGTCTCACCCAGTATCCTTCTGTGTCCAGCACACAGCTGGACAACCATGTTATATGGTGGGTGAGCAAGTGGCTCACAGGTCGGGCACAAAGAGTTTCAGTGATGGGGTGACATCAGGCTGGTGACAGGACGTTTGGTACAGGACTAGAAAAGTCACACACCTGTGTAAAGAACTTTTCTTAAATGCTTTCAGTAAAGATCCTGAAATTAATACCTACCTGTCAAATGCTGTCCTTGTTGATTTGGGTCCAGAGAGGAGAGCTTTGTCCTTTTGCTAGGTAGTGGTTCCAGCTACTAGTCTGGGATTGATGGAATAACAAGTATTTATAAAAGAAACAGTAATGCTATCTTTTTTAAAATTCATGTTGTTATTTCAGTGGATAGTTGCTTCTATGTTGTAACATTTCATAGGTTTTTCTTATTTAATTGAGATACTCTCTGGGATTAATCAAAGTTTTGATTTTAAATAGAGTCTGAGCACAGATTCAGATATCTTGCCATTTTTCAATGTTCAGTTTGCCTCTCAGATGTTTTCTGCCTGCATACAATTAAACTGTTCAACAAAGACTCTAGTTTTGTTTCTCATTTGTGACAATAGCTGTTGTGAACTTTCAAATTCCAAACAGCTAACAAAATACTGTCAGCAGGAGTATCCAAGTGAAAGACAAAGAACTAGAGTCGTTAAAGTCAGAAAATCCATGAATAAATCATTAAAGGTACTGCAGTACCCGAAAGTTATTTAAAGAACTTTTCTCCATTTTTTCCTTCACTTCAGTAGGTGTTTATTTACCTTTTTCAGATTATATAAAATGTATAGGGAGAAGAACCAAGACTTTTAAAAACAACTGATGTTGGGTAGTTTTGTACTTTTGTCTTTTGTTTTGTACCATTTCTCAAGTCCACTCCCCTCACCCCATCATAACCATATGCCTTGTGTATTCTAAGCAGTTTTAAATGGTGCCCTGAAAAGTTTCTTGTTTCTTCCTTAAACTAAGAATTTCTTAGGTTACTGTATTTGTGACAACTTCCCATCTGAAGTAATTTTGTTTTACTTTTTCTGCATTCATTTTCTTAGATGCCCTTATCTAACCTTTGCTTTTAGGGAGGTATTACATGCTCAGTTGAAGTAGTTGTTGCCACCAGACAGAGGGCTACTTACACCCCTTGTGTGGGAGTGGAAGAGTCAGAGGAATTAACATGTGCCTGTTTCTGAGCATTTCTGAGAAACAAAGAACAAGAAAAGTAACTTATGGCCTTTCACTACTCTAGGTCATTAAAGGTCTAATCTGAAGCTTGCTCGTTTAGTGAGTTTTGGATTACTGCATGGCTGATTTACAGGGAAATTAATTCACCTACTTCACTTTCATTAGAAGGAAAAGGTGTGAAGCCCTGTTCTGATGGCTGTGGATGAGAACACCACAAATTGGCTAGCTAATAAGTTTCATGTGGGGCTTAAATTAATCTGAAAGTGAACTGTCAATGAAGGGGATGCCAACGTTTCCACTATATGTTTCCTTTGCAACCCTTTCCTGACCAGTCCTGGAACATTTTTTCAGTAGCTTAATGCTCCAGTCCACTTCTTTGATCTAACTGAAAAACACATCCTAAGGGAGTCTGAGTTAACTTGCCCTTCACTTTGCTGCAGGGCTGCACAAGCACCAGTGCTGATGTAGAGGAAGCACTGGAAGGGCAAGAGGTGGGACTGTTCCTTTCAGTAGCAATGGGATCTTTGTTGGACTTCAGCTCTTTAGAAAATGCTATGTTCAGTGGAGCTGCAGGGCAGATGAGAATTAAGCAGAGCACATCTTAGAGATTTCGACCCCTGAGGAGACTAGATGTTTCCTGAGATTTGATAGATGTCCTTAAACAGTCTGGTTTATACACTTCTCATCTGAAATAATTTTATTTTACTTTTCTTTTTACATTCATTTTCCTCGATACCCCTTACCTAACATTGCTTTTTATGCCTGTCACCTCACTGAGCAGAACTAAAATAGCTCCAGTTAAATAAAAACAATGGATAATTAAAATTAAGTAGTATTTTACCTGTGAAAGCTTACCTTGGATTTCATGTGAACTTTGAAAAAAAGTTACTATGCCAAGCATCCTTTGATAGAGATAGGAAAAATAAAAAATTTGCTAAATGACACCTCTGTTTAAGCTTTTTCGGAAGAGCATTAAGCTTCTGTTTTAAAAAAATAGGCACTTCACAAATGCTTATAGACAATGAACGTCTTGTGAGGTTTGGAACGCAGATATGCATGCTTTTAACATAGTTTAGGCTTTAATGTACTATTTATGGAGTCTCAATATAAGGATACACAGACATCCAGGCTAGATCACTGATATGTTCTGATAGGTACTTAGGGAACATAGACATTCCTGGGGACATGGCACTTGGTTTGTCTTCCTACTCTGTGAAATGGGGAAACATGAGTACATTTCCTTTTCAAGAACTTTGCAAAATACCAAGGCATTATTTTGGTACATGGAGAGTTACTTAAGTAAAAAAAACTTGATATTTTTGTCCTTTTATTCCAAACAAGGAATACAAAGAAACATTCAAATCTACAGCTGTGGTGGGAGGATGTGCTTTCTGCGGGGCCACCACGTACATTCCGTCTCATGGAATGCACTTGGTGTGACATTTAACAAAATGTGTTGCCTAACAGCTTCAAGAAATACCAGCTTAATTGTAAAGACAGATGCAATGGGAGCCCTTCCTGAAAGATGGTATGCCTTCTCTACAGTTCTGCAGAAGGCATTTATTGATGATATAGGGAATAGGACTGTGCTGCTGGAGAATGTTCTTGAAACATTTGTGGTTTAAACTGAATTACAGGAAGCACACTTATATGTATCCCAGGAAGGCAGAAGAATTACCTGTCCATATATAGTCTCAGGTGAGCAAATTGAAATGATTCATTTCAATAAGTAAGATAAATTGTTTATTCTTCAGATGTTTATGTAGTCATGTTGAAAATGGCAGCTAATCTACAGTCTTCTACTGTCTGCTTTTTATGCTAATACAGGATTATTTTGCAAAGGTCTAGGAAGGAAATCCATTTTTGGGTTTATTGATCTTTGTGGTATTGACTACTTGCAAAATAGTTTCTGCAGATGGAAAAGCAAACTCATGTTTTTAACTTAAGGTGGTGAATTTGAATGTTGTTGTACTTCCATTTCGTAATGAAATCCAACAAAGAGCACAGGAATTGTGAGTTGGGTTTTGGTGTTTTGTTGTTTGTTTTGTGACAAATCTTACAAAAATATTTGTTAAACCCTAAGAGTTATATTAGACAAAGTGTGTTTATTTTTGTGGGTTTGGGAGGGGAAAAGTTGGGAACAGTAACTTTTTATCTCCAAAAAGAAAAACTATATGAGTAGAATGTGGTGGTGATTATGGCATGTAATCAGTGAGAGATAATTCCAAATTTAATCTCCAGTGTATCAGGTGTGAGGTTTTCTAAATAATACTATCTAATGTGAAAAAAAAATAGGAATGATGGATTTTCTATAAAATCTGCCTGTCACACACTTGCTTCTCTGCATTTCTTTTTCACTGGAAATACCAGATTGTAATTAACGCAAGATAACAATTTTTTAGGTGTCTCTACTTTGATGAGGGGGCTACAGTTTTCAATACTACAAAATAGGTCAAAAAGAGTTTAATAAATTGAAGAAGCAAACAATATAATCAAATTTAGACAAAATCTATCTTCTCAATTGCCAGGCAGGAAGAATATAAAAATTGATATTTAAAAGTACGCTTTAAAGAAGACAGGTTTAAGCCAAGAAAATTTCATGATGAACCTGTAGAATACAATGGTGTATGGTGATATCTAGGTTTGTGAATATTCCTGAAACATTGGGAAAACAGGAATACTGAAATACAATGTAATTTTTAAAAAATCTTATTCAAGTCTGTTTTAGAGGAATGTCATATATTTTTAAAATGGAAATACGTTATACATCTTCATACTTCAAAGAGCTCAGTGTTTGCACTTCTCTAATAGTGAACGCAAATAGTATAATTTTCTGTTTCTGTCTGTATAAGTTTCATCTTTATCCTGAATGGGAACATTCGGCTTCTTGAAAATAATGGAAGTGTTCTTATCTTCTGGAGAGTGCAGCCAAAGGACCAAAGGAGCTCAGGGTGTGAGCGGGGTTTTTTTGGAAGCCACAGAAACTGAAGCTTGTTGAAACTGATTTTTGTCAGACCTGTTTCCAGGGGACAGGGACAAGGAACTTGTAGTCGGCAAAGTATGTTGAGGCTTCCATAATTGTTTTTGTCAGACTGTGCTTTTCTGCAAGAGCATGTCAGTCGTTATTAGTGAACCAGCTTCTTTTGATATGCTAGTTCTTGGTTTTCAGAGAAGGACTACCTGTTCTTGACCTCTGCTTTCCTAGTACTGCTTGTTCTAGGAAACTTAAAAGATGTGTTATAGTCTCTTGGTGTAGATTGTTTATTTTCTGCTTTTCCCTGTTGTAATGTAGTGGAGAGGTCAGGATCTAGAATGAAAATTGTGTAATAAATAAATTACTTGTGTTCAACTTCTTCACAAAGACCCATAAGAGCCTTTTGTAAAAACCTGTTTTCTGGCCAGTTGGCCTCCAACCTTTGCTGCATGGGCTTATTCCAACCCAGGTGCATGAGCCTGCATCTGCCTTTGTTGAATGTCATGAGGTTTCTGTCAGCATGTTTCTGTCAGCATGTTTCTTAAGCCTGTCAAGAGCTCTCCAGATGGGAGCTCTACGTAGCTTCCAGTCTAGTAATGTTTAAAACCACCTATTGTAGAAAATTTATAAAGTTTACTAAGCTTGGCTTTGGGTCAGCATTTGCATTGGTGTCCTCTTTAGTTCTATGCTGTGAAGATTGGCTATAAGAAAGTAGGGTAAAGCACCCTTAAAGATAACATCTTATTTTAGCATTTTACTGTACTAGTGCACAAAGTGCTTATCTATTCTGACTCAGTTTGCTTAAATAATATAGTACAACTGTGGAACTCTGTAAATTTGACAAACCCAGAAGAGGAACGCTTGTCGTGTAGGATTTTTTATGTGTATATGTGTTCAAAGAATGGTAGACAGTGCTGTAAGAGAGATGTTTGTTGAAATCTTCATTGTTTATTGTACTTTCCTGTGTATGAGCTAAAATGTTTGTAAGAAAATATTTGTTTTCAAAAACTTTTTTTTTTTGTTCCCGTAGTCAAACCACTGTAACTGAAGAACTCCATTACTGTCAGTGATGCTGTAGCAAAATTTCAAGCCAATTGCAGTCAACTTAGAAATGTCAGTGCAGGCATCTGTGATTGTCTTGCTCTAATTCTCCTTTAAGACTTCACTGTGCTTGGCTCAACTGGTTACTTTTTCATGGTCAAATTTTGAATTCTTGTTGTGGGGTGAAGTAAAAGAACACACAAGGGAAATGGTTTGAGTGTAAGAGTTAGGAACAACCTCTGAGTAAAATGCAAGAAAAGGATTTTTAAAATCGTGTATTTGTGTACCGTATTATAATTTAATTATTAATATACTTATTATTATAATTTATCTGTGGAGTACACTAAAATGTCTGGCATCTATAATTCTCATGTAGACTTACTTAAAATTTTCTAGAATTACTGAGTTCTTACTCTTTATTTATATCCCCCTATTTACATCTGCTTTCTGAGCCTCTTCAGGGCCTATTTTTTTTTTCCTCTGAAAGTATGAATACTAGAAAAATCTTTTTAAGATGAAAGCAGGCATTCTTAAGTCATTACATAATTCCAGGAGCTTGGGTCTAAATAAAGATGCCAAATATCACCTCTGTTTGCAAATGGCAGCTCTGAACTGCCTACCAAAAGCTTTTTGTTGGATTGAAGGCAAGGCTGGCCCAGAATGTTGGAAATGTGCATCTCCCTGACTAATGCCACTCCGTGATGACTCTTGCTGAAGCGCTAATGAGCGAGTGCCTCTTAGCCAAATATATTCCAGTGTGATTGTTCCTGTCAGCTGTTCTAAGGCCAAGTCTAGTACTTATGTTGTATTGATTAAAAATATATGAATGTTTCATTTATCACAATATGTATTTTTAGCCTAGGTAAGAGCTTAGCAAGTCCATCCTCTCTTCCCCCCACGTTTGACAAATGCACACCTAAGAAAAGCTGTGCGTGTCAAGGATTGTGCGTACGTGCTTTGGGGCTTGAAGGGGCTGTGCAAGCACTTTGCTTTACCATCCAAGTATGACATCCACAAGTCTTCACTCTCACCCTAGCTCAGCTGGGAAAGGTGATTCTTCATTTTGAGAACAATTTTAGTAGGTTGCCTAGAGGAGGGGTGGAATTTCCCTTGCTGAAAGTATTCAAGACTCAGTTTGGATGAGTTTGGATCATCTAATCTAAAGCCTCACTTTCAGCGAAAGGTTGGACCAGATGATTGCCTGAAATGTCTTCCAGTTTAGGCTTTTCTATGTCTCTCTGATTCTTCACTGGGAAAGGGTAGGGCTCGTACTCCAAAGTCTTCCTCAGATTAATTTGGGAAAGATTTTGGGTATTACTAGTTATCCTTTTATGGATGAAGCAAGAATATGTTCCTTTCTCTAGATTTAGTTTGATCATTTGAAGCTTTTAACATCCTTATCTCAGCAGATTGGACATCTTGGCTGCATGGGTTGAACTGCAGCAAAATGGATCTATACTTTTGGGGCAATCTAATGGATTCCAGAGCAAGCTGGGATTCCTGACACTCTGGACTTAGGATCATATCAGTGAAAGGTATATTCTTAATGAAATTTTGTATGATAGTTGAGGTCCTACTTTGCCAGCAAGAAGAAAATACCTGGCTTCTGATGCCCTTGTCATTTGTCTGGTTGGAGGGGAGGAAGGAGGAGATTCCAGTACTGTTGCTGGAACCAGATTGACAGAGGCAGGAATTCAGGTCAAATTCCTTTGCTGGACTGAAGAGACCACAGATAGAACATGATCAGCACTTAGTGAGTTTTTATGTTAATTTAAAAAAAAAAAAGAAAAAGCAAAAGGAAGTAATTTCCTAACTGAGGAAGACAACATTGTTTTAGACATCCAGCTGGAGAGATGTTGAACTCTTGATCCAAGAAACATGCATTGCCCAGTTAGTGCTTTCTGTGTGAGTAGGCTACTGTGGATGTGGAGTATTATTTTCAGCAACGAAGCAGTTTTTAAGTACTGCATAATGTGATACCTTCATGATACGGGAAAACTATATTTTTTTCAGCAAACTAAAATGTGACTTGAAGTTTCAAGAATCTGCTGACCTCTGCTCTACAGTAATGCTAGATAGCTCTTACTGTTTATTTAAAGGGTAGTTTAAGGAAACAGGAAAAGAAGAATTAAATCAGTTTGTGTAGTAGCTTAACATGGTGACCTCAGATTATCTTCTAGTATGTTACAGGTCAAAGACTTCTATTAAGTATGACTCAGAAGTTTTGAAGTTTGCAAGTAGATGTTTGCAAAATTGGAGAAGTTTCATAGCTTTAGAGATATAGTAGAATCCAGAATATTTACTAATACTTACAAACAACTATGAATTCTTTGCATGAATAGTGTTATGGAATACTAGTAAATATGTGAATTGTCTTTTGTTTCTAATTTTTGCAAACAATAGGATGGTATCTGCAAGCGGGTATTGACTCATATCTTCTGATTTTCACCACATCGTTATCTCATGGACTGATTAAGTGCATCTGTTTTTATGTTTGTTTGAGGGGGGTTTATCTTCCTTTTTCCTGTACCTATAAGATTGTGTTGGAAATAAAGAAATTTAAGCAACTCTATTTTAAATTCTGACTTGTATGAACTAGTAGCAGTCTGGTATCTGTTGGTCTCCTGCCACTCCTGTTTTTTGATGAAGGCAACTTTCCTCTCCTGGTATTTGTGTTACTGTTTTGGTTTGTTTGTTTTTAAACAGAGCGGTCCTACACCCTACAAAATAAAAGGTTGAATAGGTTTCATGTTAATGCCTGTCCTCAGTGTGCAGTGGATTGAACATGAGGCCCAGCTCATACACCTGTGTAGCATGAGCCAGGAGCATAAGGTTTGAGGCAGCAGCATAGTCATGTCTGCATGGTGTGTGCCTGGGCTATCAGGTGTCCCACAGCGTCCCACCTTCAGTCAGTCTGGTTCAGACACCACCTTAGCTTCTTTAGCTCAAGTTTCTTTGCTCCTGCTAAGTTTTACAAAGTACATGTGCCCCAGCTTGTTGCAAATGACAGACTGTTTGGTGCGTCCTGATCTCTTCTCCAGATGCATCAGGTCCTTTTTACGTGTGCCTGTTTGATGTGTTCTAAATCTGGATTATCTAGAATGGTGCATGATATTCTTGATAAAGACTTGATGGAACACTTATAGTTAAAGGCTGCTTAAAATGTTTCCTTATCTCTTCTGGAAATACCTGTTGTGTTGTATCTTGGCATTGAATTTTGTCGTTTTCACTGCCATGTTACAGTAGTGGCTTGTGCCAGGGTGCCTCCTGCTTACTGATCAGTTTACTATCAGACATACATTATGCATTATCTCTGCATTTCTGTACTTTCAGTTGTTAAGCCATACTTGGGATCTAATTTCAAATGTTCTATTTGTCTTGCTTTTTAAAAATTTTTTACTTAAAGTTTTTCAACTAACTATCTCCTAGATATGAAGCCTTTTGTCTGATAATTGAAAAGAAATTCTTCATGCAGTATTTATTAAACAGTTACATCTGTGTAAAAATTAGTATTTTCTGTTAGTTTCTAACAATGGGAGACAAGACTAGAGGAAAAAATAATTTGGAAGGGAGAGTTTGTCTTGCCAAATACACCTCTTTACTGGATTTTTTTTTCTTTTTTAATTGGCAGGCTGTTGTGCAACTCCTCTTGCTGCTTTTTCGATTGGTTGTAGGCTCTTATGACACAATACAGCCATGAATATTTCATTACATTTTTTAAGTGCCTTGCTGAAAATGGTAGAAGTGGTGGTTTCTGATTACATCTAAGGTGGTTCTGTCATATAACTCAATTGACCTCATCATGTTTCTTGAATTAAACTAATGTTATGTAAAGGAACAAAGTGCTGTAAATTCATGTAGGACTCGTTATTACATTGTTGTTGTTATATAATAATACATATATACCAGCAGTAGAGTCTTGCTTTTAGGCTGTGATTTTTAAACCTGTTAACTGTTCTTTTGTGTGGAGAACTTGGTTTTTTGCTTGGCTTCATCCATTCTGTTTCTTGCTGCTGGTAATGAGGCAATCCTCTTCTGAAGCTCCAGCTGTTCCCAGGCTTTGCTGCTCATTTGAAAATCCTGTTAGCGGAGGAAATGTGGTAAAGCTCTGCTGCTGTCTTGGACAGAACAGGTCTATTGTAAAGGTGTATGGAGAAGAAAATGGCAGGTTTCTGAAGAAATAATAATTCTGTTAGAAACCATATTTTTTTTGGATATGGGCTGTCATTGTAAAGCTGCTTTTTCTCTGATGTGGTACATGTTTGTTGTGCAGTGAGTCTAGTGCTTAAAAACAAAGATGCTGCTGGTTAGTTTTAATCTTCTTATTGTAAACCCTCAAATTAAGATATGGTCAGTCTTTTTAGTCAATGTAATCTCAGTGGGATTTGAGAAAATTAGTGTTAACCACCCTCCTTACCATAGTGGAGATAAAACTGCCAAGATATGAAAAGAGATAGTTAAGGAAAAGCTTAACTACAGCCAAAAAGCCTTCACTGCTGCTTTTGACTGTTACAAGCATGTTTTTTTGCTCTGTCCAGGAATTCCAAGTCTCAGGAACTGCCAAGTCGTACAGGCAGCATGTACTGGGAGTTAAACTTCTAGAACAATTACATTCATCCTGTGTTTCATGGGTTAGAAACACATTTAATTTTATTTCTCCTAGCTTCTGTTTTATCTAAAGGAGACTGTGACTTCTTTGTATTTTTCCTTCCCTTATTAATCTTTATTCTTTCAGTCTTCATTACCATCTAAAAACAGGGTGAGTGGCAGTTTATCTTCATTTTGATGGATTCTCACGATTGCTTCCTTTAAGCAGTTGGAAATTAATCAGATATAGTGTAAACCTACAAATTGGTAAGGTTTTTAGGTATATTTAGGCACAGCTTTTTAGTAACATGAAGATGAAATGAATCAAGATACAATTCTGATGTTTAAACTCTGTGTAGGTGTTTTGAGTAACAAGTCAGGGCTTAGTGCACTTTTAAAAGCTGTAGACAGATATGAAACTTGCAACTGAGCAGCAGAATTGAGGGGGTTGCTCATACTTACTACTCAAATTTTCTCCTCCAGGAGTTTACTGTCCCCTTGGATCAACCAAGTGTAACTGTGTCTATTACCTCTTCCTAACTTGCTGTCTCAGTGATCTGTGTTACTTTATACTCTACTCTATGGTTTAAAAAACTAAGATTTTTTTGACAGACTTGGGTAAGGAATGATTACATGTACTGATCCAAGGGAGGGACCTTGGCTGACCTTTTGAAGTGTGAAGCAGTGAGCTTTTGGAGGTAGAAGCCTCAGCAAAGCCTCACTTGCAGCATAGTCTGAAAAGAGTGATTTGCACTAGTAATTGCTTCTACTACACAAAGTCTTTTTAATCTCAAGCTTATTCTTAGTCAACGCAGACTTAATTGATGTGTTTGTAAGCTGAAATCTATGCAGATTTTGAACTCAGTGAATTTCATACCTTATAAAAGCATGTAACTGGCTATAAATGTTAGTGATTTGTACACTGTGGAAAGTCAGTAAGATAAAGTGCAAGATTTTCAGAATCCTTCTGACTTTCTTGAAGTTACTGTTACTTCCAAGAAAACAGTAGGGTCTTCGAAGTCATAGTGTTGTCCTCAGTAATGCAGAAGCAATGAAAGCAAACAGAACTTGATGGAAGATCGTTCTTCAGAGAAACGTCATAGATCTTGACTGACCCCTTAATTTAGCAATTCACACAAATCTGTAGATTGTGCAGTTATAGACTTTTCAAAATAGAATATACAAATGATGCAAAATCTAATGGAACATATGGGGAAGCTTCATAAATGATCACTCTGAAGCGTGGTACCTCTTCTCTTGATAAATTGTATGAGTGAAGTAGAATAATACTCCTGTGGATTTTGGGGGACTAAATACGAAGACTGAAAAGTAGTGTAGCAATGGCAATGTAAAGAGGGAAAAAATTAAAAGTAGTGAACACTATTTTAGAGCAGTTGAGATCTCATTGTTTTATATGGGTAGGAATGTGTATTGTCATTTAGCACTTCATCAGAATGGTTTATGCTGCCATCATCAGGAAATTTTATTAAAAGTAGCTGCTTCTACAGTGTGATACTTGTTCATCATTTAAACAATTCTCAGTTAAGACTGTTGAAGCTCCTTTTATGTTTTTAAGTATGTCTACAGACTTAATAGCATATTTTGGATAATTAAATTAATTAAAAATCTTTAAAAATTTTCCAAGCACAAGCATTTGGAAATAAGACAAAGTATAGAATTGAATCTAGGTAGACCTGGTGTTCAGGTTTCTGTGTTTTTAATATTTTTTTGAAAAGAAATGCAGTGAAACCTGCAGTGTACTTATCTTCTGACATTTTGTATTAAAAACCACACAACATCTTCTGTATTCTTCTAGATCCTTATTATGCTGTTTTTGGCATGCAGTGCAGAAGGAAAAATCTTCTAGACTAACACATCACTTATGATGTGAGGTTTATGATGTAGGTTTAGGCTGAACAAACACTTCAAAGCTTCTGTAGTAGAATTGCAGTGCTTTTCTCTTAGATGACAAAAGTAATCTGTTGGAACAGAAGTAGCCTTGGAATGGGTTTGACATTTTAGGATGTTAAGTCAGGAATAAATCAGAATTTGAAGTACATAATGTACAATCTTAGAGGGTAGTAGCTTCACACAGTCTCTGGTATTCCAGCTCTTCATTTCTTTATAGTACCAAACATGTCATGCGTGAGGAAAAATATTGCCTTGGTTTACAGAAATCCATTGGAGGGTTTTTTTATGTTTTAAAATACTTGTAGAGCCACTATGATTTTAATTTGAGCTTCTTTTAGAATTATTTTTTCTGTACCAAAAGGTTAAATCTTAGGAAAGCTGTTCACACAGCTTCACAGGACTTCAGAGTATTTCTCTATGCAGGAAAGCTGTTTAGCATTTTGATGTATCCCATGTCTGTTCTGTTTTAGATGACATACCAAAGCTGGAAGACAGGTCCACAAATTGTCACAAGCATCTTATGTGTAATCTTGTTTTCTTCTTTTCAAGGGCCATCAGTAACACAGATCCCATAGTTTAAGGTTCCCATCTATTAACTTATTATAGTAATCTTTCGGAAGTTTGAAAATTGTATCTCATTTTATGCTTAATATTTCCTTTTTCATCAACAGTGTAAAGACTAATCTGTCTCCCCTTCTTTTTTTTTAAGTGAGAAAATTGTTAAGGGATAATAGAGTAACCATAAAGTAAGTTTGAGAATTTTAGTTTAGTCTAAATACTGTGGGGAAAAGAGGTGGTCCTGTTTTATGTGTGGGTTTGGTGGTTTTGGTTTGGTTTGGTTTTTGTTTTGTTTTGGTTTTTTGTTTTGGTTTTGGTTTTTTTGTGTGTGGGTTTTTTTTTTTATTTGGTTTTGGCTTTTTTCTTTTTAGTATATCCATCTACTGTTCTCTTTTAAAATTTAAAATTAGCATGTAGAAAGTTGTGTACTTCTTGGTAATGAGTCCGTTCTGATTTTTGAGGAATGGTTAAGATATGAAACTTAGCTTTTTCCACAAAGCCAAGTAAAACTTGAAACTGGTTGAGAAGTAACACTTCCACTAGGAATGGCCAGTATATCTTAGTCTTGTATGAAAAAAAATAATCTGGTTTGTGAATGCCTGAGTATCATAAGAAGATTTTGTGTTATAGACAGTTCCTAAATTTGGAAGGTGTCAGGGACAGAAGCCCCAGCTGAAGTCTTGGGGAGGTCATAAGGAATCTTGGGAATTGAAGCAGGAGAAAAAGAATGAGTCACCAAGATGGTGAAGTTGTGTTAGGGAGAGCTGGGGGAATCTGAGGAGTGGTTACTTAAATATCCAGAATAATTGGATTGAACTAATCAACACATCTGCTAAGTAATGGTTTTTAAACGTCCCTATAGGCAACCCCCCTCTTTGCAGCCAGAGGTTGTGAACATTGATTTTAGTGGTTGCTCAGTGTGGAGGAGGCATTTATGGCTGGTCCTGACAAGTGACTGGAAGGATGGGACACCAGGGTTTCAGCAATTACGTGTAGCACTTCAGGAAGATATTCATCCTCTTATGCCCCCTGTAGTTTTTTTGGGAAGAATAAACAATGTGGGAACCGGTGTCAGGTTAAGTGAGTGATTATGTTACATTCGTATAAAGTTGAAGAGCGACAATTTGTCAGCACCGAGCAGCTGAGGTGCAACAGCTTCTTCCTGGTGTTGCTCTAAACCTTATATATGCTTGTTTCTGGTCTAATGCACCCTTAGGAAGTCCTGTCTGGAATGTGTTTACTGATGTAACATTATGTAAATACTATTTCAATGCAAAAATAACTTACTAGTGACTAACTGATATTATGATCCCAGCTTAAAATACTCATAGTAAGCAGAGATCAATGTGCTTTGTAAGCACCTTCAATTAAATGGAAAGCAAATGTTGAGTTAGAATGGATTCTCACTTACTTGCTAGATCTGATTGTCTGGTAGGCTTTAATGGAAATATTTGCGTAGCATTTAATCCTAGAACCACTTCTTTGCATGTGTTTTCATATCTCATTTATAAGGTAAATAAGGAGTAATGAGAGTATTTCCAAACTTTGAAGTTTTTGATCCTGTGGTGATGAGTGAAATAAAAGCTTAGGAAAAGGCTTAATTTCTCACATGTATGTTTGGTGAACAGGAAAGGAAACAAGGCTTGCAGTTTCACAGACTTTTATTTTATTTTATTTCTAAAATTGTATGCCTTAATAAGACAAACGTGGTAGTTTTCCCTTTTATTGTTTGCATTGCATTTGATTTCAGGCAAAACATTTTTACTTTTAAATGAATACTGTATGTAAATATAGCTAATATATGTCTAAACTGTGAAGATGCACCTCTTCAGATTTTGTGTCCTGCCTTGCGTACTGCTCTTTGGAGCGCAGCCATAACACAAATAACAGCAAAGATCACAGGAGCTGCGAAGAGCAGGTCAGTGACAAGAATAAAGTCACAGCAGCTTGGTGATAAATGACACCCCCTTCAGCCCCCTTCTCCTCCCAAATATGGAAAAAATTTCAGTTATGTAGTTTTAAGTGATGGTATTTTGACAAAGGTTTCTCTGCATATTTGCGAACAAAGTTCATGTAAAATACATTGATATAAGTGGCAGAGAACATGTTGAGTCTCTGAAACATGTTGACTCTCTGGGTTGCCTAGTTTTTAATTTTAAATTAACAACTTTTTAGAGAAAATAAGGCAAGCACATCTCTTGCAACTTTAGATTTATTAGGAGGAGCTTTAAAGCAAATCTAATAGAAACAGTGTGACCTACTTAAATTACCATAACATGTTAGATAATTGCTTTAAGACAGCATATTGTTGAGACAAAATTTAGTTACCAGGAGCAGTAACAGTGAGTTTTCTGGTTGGTTTGTATGGAAGTTTGTTACCAAAAAATTTTAAATTTACTGAAGTGATTGGACTGCAAGTCATTTTGTGATAGGCAGTATTTTGAAGGCAGTTTTAAAACAAAACATAGTAATTCCTGATAATGTTGTTACTTGGAAGTAGGAGTCATGGAACATATCAACGCTCTTCTAGTAAATTTAATATCTCACAGAACTGCAGAGATTTTTAATTCGTATCTCTGCAGAAAAATTTACAGATTTAATCCCCCCATCCCAAAAGTGTTATGATTTTATAAGAATTTCCATTAAAATCATGTTTGCAGTAACTGTTTGTGCTTTGCTTCGAGTAGTTAATCTGAGGGATATTTTCCTGAAAGGTTATATTTATTTTGGCTTTATATAACAAGCTGATTAATTTGTTCTAGATGGGAGGAAACCCAGAAGGCAAAGTTGCTGTCATATCCACTACAGAATTTGTGTGGCCAAGAACTGATGTTGAGAGCTGATGAAAATCATGCATCATTTAAAACATCAATTTCCTGGTTTTAGGAGTTACCTCAGATATAATATCATAATTATGCTTTCTTGATATGTGGTATTTAAATTTATTGCCTTTATCTTGAAACTTGTGAAAGAATGATGGCACTGAGTAGATGTGGTCATTTTAGGGCATCTCCAGCACATTTTAACATCAGAGTAAAATGAACTAATATCGGGTGTTCACACTCACATCAGTTACATAAAATGAGCTGATCATGGTTTGTTTCTCTTAAGCCAGTCTGAAACACTGAAACCAATGTAAAGACCAGTTTTAGTCCTTTTTCTGTGTGTGGGTGACCTGTTTGGAGGAAATGATGGCAATGAGGTAGGCGGTGTTCTGCTCTAATCTACTTCCCTCCCATTTCTTGTTTCCCTGGGCAGAAAGAGAGTAGTGAAGGTGTAAATGATTTTTTTTTTTTTTTTTAGCAGATGAAGACAGGGCAAGCACGGTCCTTTTTAATGACTGTGCTTCACTTTGAATGCTTATGAATGCTTCAGGCTTAATTATGAGAACTGTTAATTGCTGACTGCAGCTGATGGTCTTTAAACAGTACTGTGAAAAAGTATTGTCTTAGGTATGTATCAGTGTTCAGTCCTTGAAAAAAAAAGCTTGTAATGTTTCATTTGAAACTCTGCGTTTTTTCCTTTGTTTCAGGTACTAAATGCCTGAGGTAATAGGAGGATTTTGTACTGATCTCTTGCTAACTCTTTTGAGTTTTCCGTCCTGTAACTTTAAATGTGCACTGTTTATTTAATGATATGTTTTGCAAAGTTTGCTTTGTGATTCAAATACCTGCCTGAAAGTTGAGTGCTATTATCTTGAATAATTAGGGCAGTGAATGTTGGATATTCCTGCCTTTCTCTCAGTACTTAGATTCCAGATTTGGGAAAGATCCTAGAGAGAAAGGTAGGGTTGTTTCTTGGTCTTTATAGACTCTGCCTTCAAATTGATGATTAATTCTTATAAAGTTATTATTTCAAAAATGTTTAAACAGATTTTAGTATGAGAGATGGAGAGCGGAAGTATTTCTAATACCTTCTGAAGTAATGAAATTGGTGAAGTGGTCCAAAGCTTAGTTGCAAATGAAATCATATTGTACCTTGGCTATTTCTTATAATGCTGGGTCATAGGTTTTGTTGTCCAAGTTTGAGTCTATGTCCTTCACATTTTTATCCTTGTAGTTCTTCGGGGGAGAAGGAAAAAAAAAAAGCCCTTCGCTTTTGGCAAAACACCTGAGTTTAGGTGGTCAGATATTGTAAACATGAATCATTTCACAGGCTTCAGAAGATTAATCAACATACAATTAGTGATTTTTATGTGTGTAAGTTAGTGTACATTTTAAGGGATGCCCTGTTTGTCTGTTCTGTTTTGTATAGAAATGCATCTCGTCCTTAAAAGCACGTGGCCTCTGTTACATTGCCATTCTTGGTGCTTTTAGGTATTTAATTTTCTTGTTTCTGTAAATCTCATTGTTTTTGTAGAATTCTGTGCAGTCCATTCAGTTCTTAAGCGTGACTGTGAGTCAAGTATGTGATTGTGTCATTTCATGGTTAAGTTTAATTTGTGCCATTTCAAGATTGGGTATAATAATGGAAATAATAAGAATGTAACAGAATATAAAGGATTCCTTAGCATTGTTTTTTCTGAGATTAATGTGACACACAAAAGAAAATGCCAAAAGTAATTAAATAAAAGCTTACAGCAACACAGAATGACGAGTTTAAATGGTTGACTGCTTAAAAAGACTAGTATGAAATATTTACATTTCAGAGAATAGATTTAATTCTAGTTCAGTTTGTAGTGCTGAGTTGTTATTTAATGGCACATGAATTGACCTGGCAAATAAAAAGGTTTTGCTATGCAAATTAAATTTCTTAAGTGCAAATACAAGTATAATAGAAGTGCCACCTGTCTAATTAAGCAAATTAAATATTTCTTCAGGGAGGATGGAATGACATAAAGTTGATTAAACCTGTGTATACATTGTTTCTGTTTTTTAATAAAAAACACTCACCTGGTTTTTACTAGTCCAGAGGTGCCTGAGGGGATGAATAAGTAGAATTCAGAAGATGTAATCCTAGAATGGACAGATACATTTTTTTTTTTTTAATGCACAGAGTATACAATGTTAAATTGATAATTATAAACAATCTTGTACTGATTTAAGTATGGAGTTTTCAAAATATTTTTGTGTAGTTTTAGGTATGATTTTATTTTTCCTGTGTGTGAGCATTATTTTTCTTCATTCTCATAATGACCTTCAACTGATGTTAATATGCTGGAGTCGATGCTAAAAATATTTTATCAAGAATATTTCAGATTACTTGTAACAGTGGTATTGAATGAATGCAAGCCAGCTCTGGTTTAGAAGCCTTAATTAGGAAAGCTTATTTTGCAAGTGATTTCATTTATCACCTCGACCTCGGGAGTTTGTACACCCTAAAGTTTTGTTTTACTTCTGTTGTTTTGAGGCACATAGAATTAACACAATCTGTCAACTTTAAAGTGGAATGATGGTGTTTCATTTGCCTCTAATTGTAACACTTTTCTGTCATCTGATTTGTGATTTGCACAATTTGCAAGGCATTGTAGTTACAGTTTGTTTGCTAGTATGAATTTTGAATAGGTTATTATTACAGATAAGAATTTATCAGGACTATTAACATAAAATATGCCTGGGTTAAAAAGGACACTGTGTGATGGTCCTCTCATGTAGAAGACTTTGATTTATTCTGAACCTCAAAAATACAGGAAGTATATGATATACTCTGCAGCTTCATCAAGGACCAGCAAGCTGAAGTTTGGATGCCATTAAATAGGCATCTGTTTAGTTTGTATTAATAAATTGTGTCTGTTGGAGAGAGAAATGTGCTATGTTCTGGTAGCTCACATAAATTAATATTTGTTTGTGTCATGAAAGAGAGTAACCTTGCTTTCTAAATTCAAAGTAATTTTAAAAATTGCTTCTAATATCAGCATTCTGGCTTCTACATGTGTTTGAGGTGACTGTTCTAATTAATTCACTTCAGTCCAATTTACATGCATCCATGCTCCGTGAAATACTAGATTTCCTGTTTGCTTTTAGCAAAAGTTAATTCCTTTAAAGCTTACTTGGCTGACTGGGGTTTGGTTTTTTTTTTTTTTATTCAATCATTTTAGTTAGTTTTCTGTTCAATATTTTCATGTCACTTGGGAGGAAGTATTTGTCTGTGCCCAATATAATTCATTTTTAATTAGGATAAAGTAGCTTAATCCCACTTCAGGCTCTGTGCCTTTTTTTTATATATATACATATATAAAATAATGTAATGTCTTCATGAATGCTATTTTTCTGGTTTTTATAAAAATCATTTCAGACTTAAGAATAAGTAATTATTTCATACAATGAGAGAATGTAATTTGATTCTCACATTATCTTTGAGCCAAAATGTGTAATATCTGCTGATTCTGTAGCACACAAGATCTCTACTCTTGTGTTTAAAAATGCAGTAAGCACAAAATAGAATTATCACTCTGAAATGGTCTTTGAAGAAGGTAAAAACCTGCTACAGGCCTTAAAAATCTTTGCTCTGTAGAACTGCTTGGAAAAGTCTTGTATAGATAGGTCAAGTTGATGAACTTCCTTTTGTGAAAAACTAGGTGGGGATTATGGTTTGGTTTGGGCTTCTGTAGTTTTTTGGGGGTTTTGGAGGGTTTTGCTTGATTTGTTTTGGAAATCTCTGGCTAGTGGTGATGCTGGCATGGATTCAGCCTTTCAGCTCTGGTGGCACTGAATTTCAGGCATGAGAATTCTGCAGCCTTTCTCCAGCAGACTGGTATGCCTAACCTGAGCTCAGTGTGAGCGGGTGGCAGCCCTCGTGATTCCATATTTTATGAAACTGGGGGGGAAGAGGTGTTTAGTTCTTTAGTCACCTCCTTCCAAAGCCAATGTGAGGGCAGTGCCAGGCTGACCAGACTCCAGTGCAGGAATGCTGTGTTGTTGATGCTCGCTGCTGCAGCCAGTGCTGTGGCCTGTGAACCTCTTGTTTTCCTGGAAGAACAGTCTCCTGAATGCTGTCTACTGGCAGGTGATGGATTGATGGTAATGACTGTGGCCAGGTGATATGTTTACTTTGTTTCCTGAATAAAGGCCGTGGGGATAATAGAGTGTGAACCTGGTGGTGGAAGGTAACATTTCCTATTAGTGTTAAGGATGAGATCATCCCCCAAAGTTTACATAGGTTAGAATTCAAGGACGAGCGGTACAGAGTTTATGTGCACAGGTACAGAATAACTAATGTCTGTGTACTTCAGACTGTCGGTAGTGATCAGGTGAATCCTGGAAGTTAGTTTGCAGTTGCAGGCTACTTGAGGCTAATTGTTTCAGCTGGAATTGCAGTTGGAAAGGAAGACAAGGTTGTAAGGAGGGTCCTTTCCCCCTTCTTGTCTAGGTCATGGTCAATGGCTTTATGTCTGTGATGTTTCATTGCTTACAGTAGGTTAATTTACAGCTCAGGTGCTTCTGTCTGCCCTAGAAGACATCCTGATATTTTATTGTTGACAGGAATTTTTCTGGTTCTTTCTGCAAATTGTTACAGACTACTTAGCCAGCTGGAGGGCAAAATGGCCTGGTTGAGAAAACAGTACCTGGTTACATAGGAACCTCATTGTGGTTTTAGGTTTGCAGGCAGGAGGGTTCACTGCTCTAGTTCAATAGGACAGGGTTATCTCCCTCATGGGCAGGGTGCCAGCTGTGTTCAGTTACTCATGAATCAACTAAGAACTTTTGGCCACAATGAAGAGTCGTTTAGCTTCTGCCTGAACACTCGCTAAACAGTAAAGAAACATGCCTTGATTATCTGACATCTAGATGCAGATTGCAGTTTATTAATTTCAGTTCTAGTGTGTGATTTCTTCACATGTTTGCTATCACACAATATAGGTGAGAGCCACTGAGAATTCATGGCTGACTGCTGAAAACCTGGTGGCAAATGTTACCCACAGAGTAACTGAAATAAGTTTGTCAAATTAGGTTTGTCATTATGGCTCCATGCTCTGCTTAATAGTTTATTTTGGTCTATGAGCTTTAGCTTACAATTGCTACCCATCTAGCCTTCTATGTTTAGAAGAAAACTAAAAAATAAGCACCGTTAAGTTAAAACAGAAACTGAGTTTTGGTTTTTATTCAAAAATCTCTGAGGGTGTGATGAGTGAGGAATGGGGAAGCTGCAGTGTAAAGCACACTATTGCTCAGGAGTTATATGGGTTGTGTGTGTTTCTGGACACAAGAGCTTCTGTCTGAACTCTTCAGTGATGCAGGTTTTATAAACAACAGCAAACTTCCTTTTGCTTTGAGGTACAGTAGTAAACAACAATGTTCCAGCTAAATCCCTGAGGAGATGCTTTGGCATAAAGGGTCCTTCTGTGAACAGGGCTAAGTTGCTGCTGGTACATACCTCCACTTATTCCTCAAGCTGCTCTGTGTTGGTCATTGTTAGAGAATAGTGTACTGAAACCTAATACCATGGGACATTTTGTTAGAGGGATGATGGCAGTATTAATATGTGAAGCCTGAAGAAGGATACTGTCTCTTGAGCATCCAGAGGAGAGTAGAAGGAGTGGAACCTTCAGCTATATATAAATGGGGAGTGACAACTTCCGGGAGGAGTGAAAGAGGCAAGAGAGGGAAGTGTCATCTCAATTTGGGCACAAAGCCTGGGAAGGTGTGCTTTCAAGTAGTGATGGGATGCGTGATTAGTACTTAAGCTGTGATTTTTTGACTTGCTGTAGCATTGTCGTGCATCAGGTGAAAAGAGGCTGTGCAGGCTGCCCTGTAACTCTTGGTAGCTGGAGTGGCTTTTGTGTAATACTGTTTAGATTGCCTCCCAAGTCAGGGCACTGGTGTTGGACTTTGAGCATCTTTACAGCCTTGCTGCTAATAAAGTTACTAAGAGCATTTTATGTTTGGGCTAAAAATAAATCTTGTTTAGATGATAATTTAATAACTTTTGCCCTTTTGTTCCAGACTGGAAAAAAAGACACTAAAAATATTATTTCTTAATCCAAGTAAGAATATCTGGAAGGGCTAAGGTAGCAAGCAGACATGTAGTCCTAGTAACTCCACTATGAATACTCAGATGTTTAGGGTAAATTCTAGAATATTTTTCTGGTATAGGAATTTTTAAAATCTAGCCTCACACTCTTGACCTGAAGGCTCAATCCAGATTTTACTTGGTTTTTTAAATGTACCAAAAAAAGGTTTTGTTATGAAATCTTGAAGTTCACTTTGTCAAATAGTGTTTAACTTTTTCATGTATGTTTTAATGGCTGATTCCTGGAATGTTGTTCAGAATACATGGAAGCTGGGGGCTGTCTAGAGGACAACTAATTTTGAGTCAGTGCTGCTGATGTCTCTGTAAGTGCTGCTGTTGTCTCTGTGTGACTTCTCTGTCTCTGAAGAGGAGCATGGAATGAAGCAGAGTTGTTTGCTTTGTATGTGGCACGTGGGAAGTTATTATCCCCCTGCACGCAGCACCGGTGAGGCTGCACCTCAAGTGCTGTGTCTGGATCTGGGCCCCTCACTTCAAAAGAAAAACATTGGGATGCTGGGGCATGTCCAGAGGAGGACAGTGGAGCTGGGGAAGGGTTTGGAGAGTAAGCTGTGTGAGGAGCAGCTGAGGGAGTTGGGAGTGTTTAGCGTGGAGGCAGGAGTGTGACCTTATCACTCTCTACAACTATTTGAAAGGACGTTGTAGGGAGGTGGGGTTGATCTCTCAGGCAACCAGCGACAGGACAAGAGGAAATAACCTCAAGCTGCACCAGGGAAGGTTCAGGTTGGACATTCAGGTTCATTTCTCAGCTGAAAGGGTGATCAGGCATTAGAACAGACTGTCCAGGGAGGTGGTGGAGTCACCATCCCTGGAAGTGTTCAAGAAAGGACTGGATGTGGCAATTAGTGCTATGGTGTAGTTGACAAGGTGGTGTTTGGTCACAGGCTGGACTCAGTCTTGGAGATCTTGTCCAACCTTAATGATTCTGTGATCTTGAGATAAGGCTTTTGGATGCAGATATGTGTCTGTACCTAAAATATTACCTACTGCTATGTCTTGCAGTTACGTTTACTTCACTATTCCTTCAAGGATGAATCTTTAATAGAAATAAATTCTTCAAATTTCAGATACTTTATACTTCAAGGCCCTTATTATTTCTACTTTATGGAGTTCCATCAGTCTTGTCAGCCTACATGGTCACAATGAAGTGTGTGTTGGCATTTCACCTTGCAAAAGATGTCTTTCTCAAGAATTTCATGTGATATGTAAAGTTCTTCAAAGGAACCTTTTTGCAACTTGAGAAAGCCAAGTCCTTTATAAATGTTACATGTTTTTGTATCTGGAAAATTAGTTTTGGGAGTGCACTTTTCCCTTTTTTAAAGTAAAAATGCAAGCATTTTGCTACTGAGAGGCTTAGCTAAAGTGAAGGAAAGAGTGACCTAGAGTAGCTAGTTTGTAAATATTTGTGCTCTGATTTCTGTCCCGGAGTGGATTCTCTGAGGTGCTGTTCAGGGTGTCTGAGCCAAGGCTCTGCTCTGTAGAGGGTGCTAAGCTCCACCTCTGATGCCAGGAACAAGGATAGATGATGGAGCATTACATAGTGTTTAAAAAGTCTTAAAACCTCTATATTATTTCTGGTGCTATTATGTGGTACTAACCACTAGAGTTCAAATCTCATGCCTGGATACCAAGGAAACAGTAGATCTCTCTCTTTTTTCTTTCTTTTTTTTTTTTTTTTTTTTTTTTTTTTTAAATTTTTAATTTATTTATTTATTTTATTTTATTTATTTTATTTTATTTTTTTTAATTTTATTTTTTCTATTTCTCCAGAACCTTTTCATCTGACCTACCCAACCTTTCAGTAACATGGGGCCCAACTGCAAATTTAATACTCCTTCTAAAGGAGATAGCACATATTTTTGAATCTTAGAGTGTCTTGCACTGGAAGGGGTCTTAAAGATCATCCTGTTCCAGCCCCTCTGCTTTGGGCAGGGACACTTTCCACTATACCAGGTTACTTAGAACCCCATCCAGCCTGGTCTTGAAAACTTCCAGGGGCATCCATAAGTTTTCTGGGCAACCTGTTCCAGTGCCTCACCACCCTCACAGTGAAGAATTTCTTCTTAATACCTAATCTAAACCTGCCCTCTCTCAGTTTAAAACTGCTACCGCTTGTCCTATCCTGACATGCCCATGTTATAAGTCCCTCTCTGACTTTCCTGTAGTCCAACTTTATCTTCATGCTCCAGTATTCAGTTTGAGAGGGTAGCTTTACACTCACATTTTCCTTCTAAAAATAAGTAAGAAACAGACAGGCTTGACAAACTAAGCAGAGATTCTTGCTTTTTTGAGGGAATCTTGCCCTTTGAATCACTTTTATGTCAGAATCATAAGACATACTTTAGGACGTGCAAGTATATGGACAGGGAGTATGCAGAGGAAATGTAGGGAAACTTGAGTGTCTTTGTGAAGTGTGCAACACTTAGTTGTTTAATCAAGTGTTGCTTGCTCTTTGGGACATTTACTTCTTTTTGAAAATCTTACTGGGAATGATGTAAAGCTGATGGAGGATGAGGATGGGTAACAGGTAACTATCTCTGGGCGAGATAAATGTGCTATGAAGCTGGAAAAGCATGTATAGACCTAGTGGGATAGTGCCATATATATGCAGCAGAAAAACTGTGTATGTGTATATATATATATATATGTATATATGTATATATATATATGTATATGCAGAAAGCTGCCTTAAGAGCAGGAGGGAAAGAGAGGCTGGAGAAATGGAAAGCTACTGAAAGGCAAACAGAGCAACTAGGTAATAGGAGGCCAGGTAAATGAGAAACTTTGAAGATGGGAAGGTGGGATAGGAGAGGGGGAGAAGGTAGATGGGTGTTTTGCTTTGGAGAACCCAGTTTAATTGAAGTCAGAATACAAACATCTTCATGTGCTGCCGATTTTCTTTCAGTGGTGGCTCACTTTTCTTGATTTTTCACTAGGTAGCCTACCTGAAAACAACAACTAACCTGCTTATTCGGTGTCTGCTTATGTGACAGTGATAATTTCAGTTTTCTTGAGAAACTAGGGTGATAAAGTAAATCTTAGTTGAGTTGTTTGACCAACAAGTTTAGGAGCGCAGCAGGGATTATGTATTATCATTGAACCCACTACTCTGCCTCAGAAAAGAGTGAAAGTCATCTATTGGAAGCTGGATTAGATGGCTTTCTCACATGTTTTTTTTCTCACAGGTACTGGTGTTGTTTACAAGTCCTCTTTCCTTCCAGTTGTCACTTCTGCATTGTTTATTTGTTTGGGGGGTGTGTGTTTGTTTTTGTCTCCCCCTATATAAACATCCAGTTAGTCTTTCACTCTGGATGAATTTTGAATTTTCAGTGACAGTGTCCTTCTTCAATTTCAAATTTGCCATTATTCTTCAGTATTGTTGAATATTTCATTATTCTTGTATTTCGTGCAGAAAGGAAGGAGAGACTTTCCATTATGTCTTCTAAGTACTGCTCATTATATTGAATATCTTTGTAATATTTTCTTTGTAAGTAATCCTGTTATTTTCAAACTCCATGTATTTTTTTTTTCTAGATTTCTTGTAATATTTTTTCCTTCTATTTTAGTGTCTAATATTTATGGTATTGTTGTTACAATAATTTCTGCGTGACACTTAATTCTATTTTTATGAATACTAGATATTTTATACACATTTTGATATATCATCACGTAATTGTCTACTATGTACCTGCTCTCAGTTCTAGACTTGATGAAGTTGATTTAGATTTTGGTAACGTGTTTAGTTTCTGTTTCTCCTTCAGCCTGACTTTTTAGTTTAAGCAAATTTTCCATTAGCTTACCAAGGATGCTCCTTGTTTGAAATGCCTGAAAGTGGTCATGAACTTACTGTTCTCCAGAGTTTCAGCCTGTCCTTGCTTTTGAAGTGCAGTTAGATCTCAGTTAAGTATTTCATACCTTTTCAAGTAGCAGCATTAAGTGATCTAACAGGTCTCTTCCTTCAGTGCTAAGGTCACTGTAAATTTTGGAACACACAGTATTTGTGCCTCAAACTTATTTTCTTTGTTTAATTTCGTTCCTGCAAAGTGATGAGTATTACATGGAATGCTGTGCCAAACAATACTAATGTGGTTATTTTTAAGTGAGTTTGCTGGCTCCAAAACACGGAAGTAAAATTCAGACAGACGTGAGTGCAGTTGGAATGAAACCCACTTGTCTCTGTCAGTGGAGATGGTGTTTGGCAAGTACGTCTGGATCCCGAAAGTGGTTCTGTTCTGTGATCCAACCTTCGTGTAGAAAGAAAGAAAAGGGACACTTGGAAAATGTTGGGTTTCGTTGTGTGGAGGCTTTGTCTTTGGTCCTTGCCAGATTTTCTCTTTCCCCTTTCTCTGTCTTAAGCCACACTTTCCCTTCCTATTTCCAAATGACTGAACTCAGGTTTGACGCCTACCAGTGAAGGATTGTGCTTCGGTGAAGATCATCTTAAATACAGTTTTTGTCTGCCTATTGTCATCTCGCTTATCCCCATCTTTAAATGCTATGTAATGCTATCCACCTATTTAAAAACTGCACTTTCCACCACATTTTAAAATTTAAATGGCTTTTATATTTAAATTTCAGAGCACAGTAATGCTTCTGTTATGTTAGAGCTAGGAGCAGGAGACTAAAAGAAAGCTGTATTCTGAATATTCCCACACATCTTTTCCCTCAAATGCTACAGCTGTTTTATCCTTTCATAAATCTTTAATCAGAGGATTTCAATACTTAATTACAAAAAAAAAAAATTAACCTTGCATCATTCCTTTGCTGTCAGCCAGTATTTTCCTTATTATGTGGATAAGCTAGGCATTAAGGGACTATGTGATTTTTGCAAAATGGCATAGCAAGCCACTGGCAGCCTCTAAGACTCCTGGTTTATAAGCTTGTAATCTTCTGACTTGACACTAACATTCTTTTCAGCTGGCAAATCCAGTGGAAACATCCTAAATCCTGTTTGGGACTAAGTAAGAAAGTTACTACATAAATGTGCTAATGCTGTTGTTATCAGTGTCGAGAAGACACCAAATAAAAAATTGAGTAAATATACAAAATAAAAGTGTGAGTGATTTAAGGATGTGCACACAAGGTGACTCCTCAGGGCCAACCACAGCAGTGTAGAGGAATGACTGGCATGTCCCTCAGCAGCTGTGGCCATAGGGGTGAAAGCTGGCAGTACTTACCCTAACGCCCCTCATTAGGCAAGGTGAAGGTGACTCAGACAGACCTGGTAGAGTTTTCTCTTCCTCTCACACGCACACAACTTTTTTTGCTGTTACTGATATGGTTTTTGAGAGTCTTGAGCTTTGAAGTTAATGCTCTGTAGTAAACATGAGGGAGATTATGCTTTCTCAAGTCTGTTTGTAAAAATTCAGCTGATACCACAACATTATTTGTGCTTGAATTGCCTTTTCAAGCTTTTTCTTTGCAGCCAGTAGAGAGAGAAAAAATTATGCAAAATGAAGTACCCAGGAGCTTCTTTGTTTTTTCCAGACATATCAGTTGAACAAATAAAATAAAAAAATTACTTCTCTGGGAAGACTGTGCTCTCTTTGTGTTGTCCTGGTGTTTTTATAGGACTTCAGAAATTGGTACCCTATCCAGTGACCTATGGTATCCATGTTGTTCTGTGTGCAAGTGTATGTTGTGTTTGTTGTGGAAAATGGCCTGTGATTCCCCAAGTTGTAGGTGGTAGGAACAGTCAATTGAGTGAGCTCTGTGTATAACAGTGTGCAGAGCTAATTAATAAGCATTCCCTTTTTTTTTTTTAGGTCTAGACCCTTATTGTATAGCCTGTGAGTGTTTGGGTTTCCCCACCCACTGTTTCAGCTCTATTTGAAATGTTACCACGTTTCACAAATAAGCTGCCATTTTTTACACCTTGACAAATAATACTTAGGCAAAGTGAGATAGCACAGTGGTGTTAAGGCACTATAAAAGCAGCTGAGTTACGCAAACAAGAAGCTAAACATTTCACTGAGATAGATTCAGTTTTAAGTATAAGGTATATTTAAGGTAGAGGAACAAGCTCCCATTCTTTTAAATCAGATTTTAAAAGGTACCTTGGATAGTGACAAAGTTTTGTACCTTTTTTCTAATGACTGAGATGTTGATAATGAACTAGAGATAAACCAGGAGAAACCAATTCATTGTTTTCCAAAACTGAGAGACAAAATTAAAATAACATGAGAGTAAATATAAATAGTATATCTTGGGGTAGAGGTATCAAACTCAACGTGTTTTCCAGTGCAGCTAGCACAGGAAATGAAATACTTAAAAAATCTCTTTTATTTAATATTTTGCTTAAACTAAGCAAATCTTCATGTGAGGGCACTGTACACCTTCTTTAAGAGTAGTGTAGGTACATAATCATTTAAGTCTGTTTGACATTAGTCATGCCACTGGGCTATGCTGTGACTACTGAGGTCTTCCTGCTTTCCAGTAGTCTTTTTCTCTTCTGGGGAAGCCATGCCCAAAGAAACTTTCACGCAACTTACCTCTGTACTGTATATCAAAAGAAATCTCACTTTTGATATTTCTTTGATTTAAACAGTAGTAAAATACTACAGGAATGCATGCACATAATTTTATTTCTGTATTCAGTAGCTTAAATAATGTGGTTTAAGATTCCGTCTCCTATCCTTCCCTCTTGCTTTCCCATAGTTGAGAGTGTAGCAGAAGAGGATTCTTTTTTAGCAGGGGAAGCTCAGTATGATTTTTTACATTACTGCGATGTGCAGTGCAATCTGATGTTGCTTATGAAACAATAGTATGCAGTGTACATTTAACTGAAAATTTCAAATGAAGCTTTTGTCACTAAGTTCAAGGTCATGGATCTCATGCATTTTCAAGGAAATTCTTGTAATGGGCTCAAACCATGTTTCACCTGCAGTCTGGCTCTTCATTAGCCGATCGGAGGGATTTGCAGCATTGGCAATAAGTTCTGCTGGTTGCTGGCTGCCTGCCAAGGCAGAGCTGCTGTTCAAGGCAGCAGGTCTCTGCCTCTCGCCAGCCTGAAAGGCACTGTGCTTTCAGGAAGAATGCAGTGCAGGGCTTTATGTCGAGTCAAAATCGACGGGCTGTCCTTGCTTTACTGAAACAATTGCGTGTTTATGGTTTTGTAGTACGTGATGTCATGAGGGTGTTGGCTTTTAGGAATTTCACTACTGAGGAAGCAGTTTGAAATGCAGGCAGAATCCTCAAGACCTTCGAATATGCACTTGGTTTCTTTTTAGTTAGCTTTGAACAAAGGTTCAGATGGATACGTACATACATATTTTTTTTGGTAAGGACTTAACATATGGAATATAGGAGTGCTTTAAGTGGATACAATACCTGAAGGCAATGTCGAGTCAGTCTGGATTTTCAAACTCTCTTCCTCTACCAGGATATCCATTCTACCAGGTGTCATGCAGGTATATCTTGTTTTAAGTTTCATCTTTTAATGCACTTGTATATAGAGCTGTAGCATGATGCTTGTATTAACAGATTTTTTGTTTCCGTATCTTTGTTCTCTGAAAAAAAATTATGAAATTGGAGAATTAAGAAGCTGAAAACCATAAATACAGTTTTAGAATGCTTTGTGTCTGACCTTATAGTTAAGTTCACATTTATTTAAGGCTAATGTTTTTTATTTCTAAACATACTAAATATTTTGAGAGGTTTTCTAACTGGAAAAATGAAGTTGTAACCTTGGAGATTTTTTTTAAGTGAGTTGTGTATTCAGGTATTTCAGTCGTTTATTAGGAACCAGATACCTACTGTTGAGAAATGGAAATTATACCATTAATAATTTAGGTCTTTTTGTGCATAATTAAGGTAAATAAACAAAAGTACTTACTGTCATTATGTTTTTAAGACAATTCACACAAAACATGCACATGTGGAAAGGTGATAAATGCCAGTGTTGTGCTAAAGCTTAATCGTACGAGCTTCTTACTGTTTTATCCTTTTGACTCAACAGTCCTGTTGTGTTAAAAATCCTTGCTTCTGAAAGTGCTGTATAACAGTTTGCTAGTGAATGGGTTGGATTCTAACCATGAAATTACTCTTCCTGCTGTAGAAGACTGTAATATTGCATAATAATTAGAGAGAATGTGTTACAGTACTTCTGTGGCTGAAAGAGCTCAGGTTTCTGGCACACCTTAATACAGGAATGTAATCTCTGTTTATTGTGTCTAAATCTGAAGTCCCTGCCTCTCATGCTGCAACAATAACAGAGGGAGGGGAAAATCTGAGTTAGGACAGGAGTTTTGTGCTATTACTCATCTTCCTGTAACACATATGAAGAGAAGGATAAGAGAATAAGTTAATTATTAACATATACAGATCCAGAGAATGAACCTGACAAATAAACTTCATAAACTGCAGCATAGACAGTGCTATGGGTTAGTTTTGTAAGGCTGCAGTGATAGTCACTTATAAGTAGAAACAGAAGTGGTTTTGCACAGTGTTCATTTAAACACTTTTTTGTGTCTTTCTTGATATAAATGCCTGCATTTATTTACATCCTTGTATCTCTGTAGCACTACCAAGGCTGTCTGCTCAAAGGTACCAGGAAGGTTTTATTGAAACTGGAGTTGACCATTTAGAGGTCGACCACAGTGATTGCTCATGGTTGTTTGTCCTTTGGCCTAACTTTGGTGGATGCTGAAGTCCAGTAGCTTTTCTCCTTCCCCCCCCCCTTCCTTTTTTTTCTGATAATAGGCATGAATAAACTGAAAATTAAAGACAACACAAATTCAGTAAATGGTGGTTAATGTAAAAGCCTTCTCTTCCCACCAGTGTGTTAGGTTAGTCAAACACACAGCTTTTCACTGCTGCTCCTTGAGATCTGCATGACCAGAGCCACCACCCAACTCCCAGATTTCCACAGTGACCTTCTCGACAGAATGAAGGTCTCGTGAGCAGGTTCCAAGTCCTTGCCTTTCTGCCGTGAAAAGAGAGAGATTGAAGTTCATGAACTTTTGGATCCCTGTGGCTTATCTGCATATTGGTTTTAATACTCTCCTTTCTGGTTTTTCATTTTTTAAATAGTTATTCAGCATTTCAATGAAGCCCATGTTTAAGAGTTTTCAGATAAGATAATTAGTTTCTGTGATACACAACTGAGCTTATTAAAATCCTGTTTTATGTTTGTAAAATTGGGTGGACTTACTTCCTTTCATGCCTAAGTCATTCTGACTTTGCAACTCTTTTTGTTTCAGTATCTAAAAAGAGAAATTCTTTACATAGTGTACAATCACTGATAACTATGTAAAATCAGTATTCCTGCAGTCGTTTTAGAGCTCATCCTCAGTGCAGAGTTCACTCAGAATAGTAACATACATCCATTTTTGTGTGGGGAGTAATGTACTTTACACAGACAGGGCTGAATTAGGGTCTTCATTCCACTCCAGCTGGCATATTCTGGTGAGTGAACTTTTTCCAGTAAAAGAAATAGGCAGCGGGTCTACTGTTTATCATAATTTGTTTATGATCTCTATGAGTGGGAAGGTTAGACTACATTATGCTCAATTTGTATCTTAGCAGAGACCTTAACCTACTGTGGCTTGCAATTGGGATGGCATGGAAGTCCTGGACAGAGTTTTGGAAAAACTCTGTCTTCAGGAAACTTTTTGTCTTTTTTCTTGTAGTAAAGATTAATTTTCTAGAGATCAAGTTACCATTGGGATTGCATGGTGTTCAGAATGGATTGTGTTTTATGTTATCCATAAGGAGTAATAGTTTTGGAATAATATTTTTGTGGAAGTGTTGTCTGAAGTATTGGTGGCAACCTGTTCTGGAAGAGTGCACAGTCAGTGTTTTGTTCATTTATGGTTTTCTAAGATTGCTTGGAACATTGTTTATCTTGGAGATGACCAACATACAGTGTCCAAAACTAGGTCACTCAGGGTGGCACAGCCTCTTGGATGTCTGTGGATTATGGCATTGCGTAAATCAGGAGTACAACGTAGGCACTCTCTTTTTGAGCCATATTGTAATTAATTTTTGGTATACCTTGCAATTCACAATTGGTGTTTCTTGGGAACTTTTTCATATTTGAACAAAATTAGCAGATTAATATAATTCATATAATATAGTTATAATTATAATATAATTATTTGGAGTGTGATAAAAAATACCCTCTTGTTTCTTTTATAAGGGCACAACGTAGGATCTGATCTAGATACTAGTTGTAGAAAATGCTCCACATGATTGCAAAATGCTTCCTCGTAATGTATCATCTCTGTTCTGTTACAGATTTGGTATTTAATGTAGTTCATCTACTTTAAGATAGGTAGCAGCAAATCTAAAATTAGTGTTGACTGTTAAACTTTAAATGGTAGTCAAAGCACACAAGTAAACCTGCCGTGTGCCATCACAGAGGCTAGAGTGGCATCAGCCGGGCAGCTTGTACTTTTCACCTGCTTAAGGTTTTAGTGTTGGGTTTTCTTTGTATGTCATATGGTGTAGAAGGAAGTCTGTTCAA
Source organism: Corapipo altera (assembly GCF_003945725.1). Classification (NCBI taxonomy): domain Eukaryota; kingdom Metazoa; phylum Chordata; class Aves; order Passeriformes; family Pipridae; genus Corapipo; species Corapipo altera. The sequence continues at coordinate 5,724,055 of NW_020884904.1, read as the reverse complement.
AAGTCTTGGATAATGTTTGATTTTCATAAACTTAATCAGTAGAGATTAAGAACAAAAGCTGCACTCATGTCTTTTTCCCGGTTACCCTGGTATGGCAAGAGACCTTTATTGTAAGAACATTTGCTATCTCTCATTGCTTTAGGCTGCCAGACTAAAAGAGCGTAGTCTTGTGAGAGAAGACATCTAGTATCCTAACCATGTTTGATGAGGGAAGCCAGAACGTTCAGCTCCACTGGGATATTAGCAGATTGTAGCCATTTCAGAAAACAGTTGTTGTTTTTGTTTGCCTTAAAAATGTATGTTTAAAGCCATTGTTGAGTAGGAGGATGTTTTTTGAGTAAGAGGAGTTACATCTCTTTCCTCACGTGGAGATGTGAGATAATACAAACCCCAGCCCTGTCTCAGCTATGGGACAATTTCTGGTGTTTCTTTGATGTAGTTGGAGTTTTGCTGGTGGACTGTGATGCTCTTCATAGGAAGGCTCCTATTAGAAAGAATCATCTTGTTTCTGACACAAATGCGTAAGGGTAAAGGCATGGATGTTCTGCATAGCTGAGTGATTTTACCATATTCAGTAGTTACATTCAAAGTGGCAAAATGGTTTTTAGGTTTTATCAGGGCTGTCATAGTCCTTTGACCTAACCAATATCAGAACCTTCTGCATCCCTTTGTAATAATAGAATTTCTCCTTCTAGCAAGGTTGATGGAAACTGTGTTCACAATGAGGAGTCTGCTGTTCAGATTAAGACTTCCTTGGAATTGCATATGCTATTTTACCTTTTCTGTCTACTAATAAAGAAAAGAGAAGAAAGAGCTATCCAATGAAAACTTGTGATTTTGATAGTGAAAACTTGTAATTTTGTGAATTTGAGTTAGTTGCATCCATGCAGTTGATTCCAAATGCAGTAATGCAGATCCCACCCAGTCATAGCAGTATTGTAAGTAACCTATTATAACTGGGCAGGGCTAATGTGTGGAAAGGGAAGAGATTTTGCAGCATTAAGCAACTACTTTTCTTTTGAGGAGGGAACTACTACCCACTTCAAATGCTGGTCTTTTATTTGCATCCATTTCTTAAATTAAAAAAAAAAAAGCTGCTGTATTTTGGACAGAGGAATAAATCTTGATCACCTCCATGTGTTAGAAGACAAGTGAAGGCTTTTAAAGAAAAAAAATTACTGAGTTTTCTTTGGAGCATAATCTGACAAGTTTGTAGCATAAAGTGACAAGTTTAGCTAAACTAAAATCTTCAAGAAATAATGTGCCCAGGCAAATCATAGTCAAGAATAACAAAAAATATATATAACAATATTTACTTGTTTGGTAGTGTTAGTCAAAGTCCTGGGTGACTATTTAATATTGCTGTTCTGAATATTCAGCAGTATGCATGTGTATGACAGGGATTTAAAGTTGCATTTTTGTTGGAATAACTAAATCAGTTGAACAAAACTTCATGTATTTTATTTTCTTTGTTAGTTCAGAGCTATTCTCTCTCTCCTGTAGGGACAAGGAGAAAGGGAGGGGCAGAGTTTTTGACAAAATTGACAAAATGTATGCAAGAACATGGTGTGCTAAATTCGAGCTGCCCTTAGAAGCTGTTTCTCCATAGAACTTGATTTTTATATAGGCCTACAACAGAATGTAGCTTTCATGTTAGAAGAGGGAGATTGGTCTCTGCTTTTCGGGAGACTAATTCCTTCTTCAGGTCTTGGGAAGAACTACTAAAGAAAGCTGGTGCTGTAGGAATATATTAAATTCAGGCTTAAGTAAGAGAGGGAATGATTAAAGAGGACAGTTTTATGTATTTTATTCTCTGCAATTTTTAAAATGTGGGCAGGCTATTTTTATATTAAAATGATTTAAACATGGTATATATAATTGCTTTATAGGTAAATGAAAAGATTGCTTTTAAGCAAAAAAAAACCCACCCTTTTTTTTTTCAAGGGCCTCATGATTAGAACGTCAGCAGTTATTTGGGCTTGACAGAACAAACAACACATTAAAAACCCTTCCATAATAAAAAGTAACTCATTAAGCAAGATTGAACTTGAAAAAAGAGTTTAGCTTGCAGGGAATATATCTTAAGTACAGACTGCTCTCTGAGAAGACAAAATGATAGGAAAACTGCTAAAGATGAGGCAGGTTGCAAGATCATCATCTCTAAATTTTGTGTAAAAAATTTTGTGTCCAGAGGATAGAAACATGAAATGGTGAGTGAGAGATGTTGATTAAGGTGTGGGCTGGTGGCATGGTTCCTACCTGACTTTCCTCAGTTGCTTCCTTGGAAGAATGGAGCTGGTAAGAATGCTTTTCTTACAGAATACTTCTGAAATGGCAAGTCTCTTCACTCTTCCTACCTCTTGCCTCCCCCAACCCCCCTTTTTCCCTCACTCTGTTTTGTTCAATTTTTTTTCTTTAAATCTCCCCTTTTTTGTCATATGGGAACTGGAAACGAAAAGCCTCAGCTCTGTGTGACTCACCAGTAGATCAGCACAATCCCGCTGGTGATCTCCAGGCCCAGGTGTGAAGCTGCGAGTGTGCTGATGCTGTCCCACTGTTAAACTGAGCACTTGTCAAACTGTTGGCCGTGGTGTGGTGCCAGTTTCGCCTGTGTTGAGTTATACTGGGTATTGCCTTCTCTAGGCATGTGTGTCACTTCTGACTTTCTTATCCCAAAATACCTTCTGGCTCCTCAGGTCTCTGTTCACATTCCGAGTGTGGCTCGGGTTACGCTTGATGGAAAGGGAGTAATCAGATGAATGCGTGACTGATTGCAACAATTCATTATAAGTCATTCTGTCAGAAAAGAGGAAACTGAGGAAAAATGTGAGCGTTATGATAATGTTATCTATTAAGTGTCCTTAAAAAGAGACAGAATAATAAACTGTGTAGTGCAAAGCAGTAGCTCTTATGTGGACTACTTATTTTTCTAATTAATTCTGACTGAAACTTTGAATATTTCTCCTTGTTTACCTTGTGCTATCTGGTATTTCAGGCTCTTATTCACAGAAATGTAATTGTAGTTCTTCTAATGACATTGATATTTGTCTGGCTGAACCAGTTACAGCAAGTTCTGTGTAGCTTTTTTCTTAACAGCTATTTTCTAACATATTATTCATTATAAAAAAAAAGGAGAAGGTCTAGTGTAACTAGACATTCAGATGTAAGGTATTTTGTACTGTCATTATTCTGAGGATTTCAGCATGAAGGGGCAGTTTGTTTATTTTTGGAACACTGTGCAATATTTCTGTTGTTTAAGGGAAATTTGTGTACGTGTGTTCCAAAACAAAAGTCATCAGTTGGTATGAATATACACTAACTTGGTTTCCTGAATGATGATTGTTCAGAATTCTGTTTGGTTCTTCTCTCCTTTCAGTTACCATTTCTGCTGCATCAGTTGACAAATCTGCTTACGGCATTAAGTTAACGAATTGTCATAGTTCGTAGTTTAGTAGTGTGCTTCTCAAGATTTACACTGTGATTGCTTCTCTTAGAGCTGAAGGTGGCGGGATACCCCTTGGTTGCTTTTAAAAATCCTTACAGGGATGTGTCTGGAGCTTTTCTGAGATTTACCTGGTGTGTTGAGTAGGCCCAGATTAAGCGGTAAAACATAGGTCACAAAATCACCCTGTGATGTTGAGAGTTTATGGTCTTAATACAGTGGTTTTGAAATTAAATATGGAAACTAAGTTTGAATCTTAGAAATTGGACCTAAAGAGAAACATTGTTCTTTCTAGTATACATAAACATTGACTTATAATAAATCCTGCAGTTTAAAGGATGTTTGTGAAGCATTTAGTTGATAGTTTTAGAAGTGTAAACTAGGAATTTGTTACACTTTGGTATGGAGAAAAAAAGTTGAAGCACTGGCAGAATATTTGTAAGGCATAAATTTGCAAGTTTCTTCTTTATGCAAATTCAAAACTTATTAAATCATAAATGATGGCATTGCAAAAGCTTAAAAGTTGCTTCTAAAACAATTAACTATAGGAAAATTAAAACCCATGTGGTGATTTATGTTGAAATTTGAATAAGTGTCTGCTAATATTTGAGTTATAACAAATTGTTAAGTATAGATAGTATCTATTCAAATCAGATGTGGGTTATATTTAGTCTCCCTTCTTATGCTGTTATTTTGGCAGGTGTATGATTTATGACATTGTTAATCCAGTTTCATGGGTCCTGCAATGCATATGAAGGACATCTTCCTGCAGAAAAAGAGCATAAATTTGAGCACTTGGTAAATGGATACTTGTATATTCCATTTTTAGAGTTTTTGCATAAAACTAGTCTACTTCTTTCTCACATGCTGAGGAGAGCCATCTTAAATTAAAGAGAGTTATCTAAAATAGACAGTGTGTCCTGTTGACGTGTAAATGTCTCTGTTAGCTGCTGAGATGACTGCAATGCAGATAATGCTGATGGTGCTCTTCTTTTCAAAATTTACATCAGGTTTTCAGCTCCTGCAAGAGGTTTCATTTACTCATGACTTTGGGTAAGGAATGATCATGTGCTGAAGCAAACAATTACAGTGGAGAGGACTAATGGCTGAGATTATGACCTCATGTGGGGAGGGTGCCAGGGCACTACATAACCGTGCTGCTTCCCTGGCAAGTCTGTCTTAGATATGACTTGCCCCAAGTGACAAATCAGGTGATGTAGAGCTCTTTCTCAGAAATTAAGACCCATGCCATTTCCATACATTATTGCACTTTAGTCTCTTTCCTTGGAAACTCTTGGATGTTGTACCTTTAAGTTTTGCTTGTTGTGACATTACTGACATTAGTTGTCTCTTCCCTGTGGCTACTGCCTTCTCCTGAAGTGAGATAGCATCTCTACTTTTTTCTTTTACTCTTCAAATTTCAACCGTGCCTGCACTTTACTACCCCTTTCCCTAAGGTGTTGAAGACCTGTCCATTTTCCCTTTGGCTTTGCAGAGCCTCCTGTTAGAGGGCTTGTCTGTCTGCAAGGTTATTGTAACTTTCTTGGAGCTTTATAGCACTTCCCCTCCTCTTAGTCCCATTTAGGTAATCCACATTTTACCTACTGCTTTAACTACATTACCCGTTTGAAAAATCCGTTTCTTGGCTCTCCTGTTAAACTGCATCAAGTTCAAGCTTGTCTTTCTTGCTTTAAGACATGCCATTAGCTCTGTCCCCACTCTGGTTTCTTACCAGGTTACTCCCTCTGCTTAAGTCTATTCGGATGTGGATGTAGTAAAAATTACTTGATTTATGCTGGTCTGCTATTTACCAGGTAAGATTTGAAATTTATCCTGCTTTATAGAATTTGTAACTCTTGGTGTGTAAGACTAAGTATTCACCCACCATTGTTCTGAAAATGTAATTGTCTGGTCTTTCTCAGCCTATTTTGGCTTTTACTGCTTTTCCTTCCCTCCTCCTGTCCCCTTTCAGGTAACATTTGGAGTGTTTTCCTTCATTTTCCTACAGCCATTCTGTCTTTTCCATTGCTCTTAAAGAAAAGGTTGCCTGAAGGGAAGTAAAAGACAAACTTGGAGCATTACCTATAATTGTGAAGTCTTTTAATTGTGCCTTTGTCTTCTGTTGGGGAAGGTGAGGTTTGAGGTGATTTCACAGATCCAGAAGCATTGTTCACAAAAGTTCCTCCGCTGTGAATTGTTCCCATTAATGAAAAGTCAGCATGTGCGTATCGATTAGAGAAATGTACGTATACATTGCAAATCAACTGGATTTTAATTAGAATGATTTTCATGGGTGTCCACAAGGTACTCCTGTTGTTTTAACTCCAGCTTTTGTGAGCTATTCAGTGATATCTAAAGAACAGTAGGAAGTGTTGGTATAGCTTTTGAATGGGGAAAGATGCAATCAGGTTTTCATTCTGATTCCGGCAAATAAACAGGCAGGTTTATTTTTTCCCTGCACTGTGTTACCATAGATGGATGAAACACAGAATATTTAGTATGTGGCCTGTGTCTGCTTGTTATACTAAAATCTCAGTTTGCAATTCAAAATTGTTACAATTAAAGAAAAGCAGCATGGATCTATTAATGCCTACTAAGAGTCTTTTATGTTCCCTGGCAGAAGTGTTTTTCTTTTATGGATTTATTACTGCTGTCTGCTGGGCCTGCTTTATTTCTGTGTCCTGAAAACATTAGGCAAATGTGCAGTGGATTTGCTAATGTAAACTTTTCTATTGCTCTGCACCATGGCCCTTGATTTCATTCCATTGTGCTTTGTCTCTATATTCTTTTCTGCCCACTCTCACCCTGCTGTGTCATGATTTGCTGTATTTCAGATGCTAAAAACTCTTAAAGGTAAGCCCCTTATTTTTAAGCACAAACTGTTCTAAAAACCTGAGTTGCTTAAATGTCATAATTTTGCATGGTTTAAAACTAAGTAATTGTAGCAACCAAGGCATTGAACGTTTGTAGTTAGTAAGTTTGCATTGTCTACTTACTGCATTGGTTTGAAAGAAACTTCCTGTGTAGTTTACCAATATTGATGTGTATTAAAATAATCTTCTAAAATATTCTCTACTCTTCCCAGTTTCAGTTTAACCTCAGGTAGACTATGGTTTGTAAAAGTTCACAAGCATACTCCCGTAATCTCTGGGTTTTGTATTATGACTGTGAATTTTTAGAATTTGGAAGTGTTACAGAGTCAGTGCCAGCATTTATTCCTTTCTACTTGAGTACTGGATGGGTCAGGGACTGCAATAAGTGTTTGGACTGGAGTTCTTTGAAGCAATGCTGTTACCTAATTAGTTCTCTTAAGCAGATGTGTCCCAATACATGAATCCATTCTCTGCTCTGTTATTTTTAAACTACTGTCTCTTCCTTGGTTGTTTTTCCAGTTGTGAATATCCTGATGCTATGTGTTGGTCTTGATAGTTTATTCAGCTTCACCTTGCATCACATATAGCAGATTAAGCCCTGCTTGAGTGCTAGCCAGAACTTTTTTGGTGGAGTGATCATTGTTAATCTGCTGATCATTGTTAAGTGTGCTGATTTGGAAGGGGAGATCTGTAAGTGTTGGGACATGTGTCTCGGATCAAAGCCATGTATGCTTATATACTTCACAGAACTCTGATGAAATATTGGCAACCTTGACTGGAGCCCAGCTGAAGGCACCATGTATTGTGCAAGTGATTGTGGTTCAGGTTTAGAAATGTAGCTCAGATTGTTGAATTAGTTTTTTCAAAGGAAGATACCCTTTCTAGACAGTGGAAAGAAAAACTGCTTTAGAGCAAATTGATAAACTCATATGACATGAATTATCCTGTAAGAATCTGCTGAAACTAGTTTGAGTGTAAGAGTTTCTTTTACTGGGCTGTTGTACTACTGTCAGCCTTCTGATGCACGGCAATATTTATCATCTTTAAAGCACTGAAGTCAGAGCTGTGCAAACAACAAAGGGTACTCACTACTAAGGCCATCTTTTTGAGCTCAAAACATCATCATTTGTTTCCAAATGGCATCTGTGGTTTTCTTTCAGCTTGATTTAGTCTGGATCCAAAGTTGTCGTGATAGAGCTTGGGTCATGATGTGCTCATTTGCTTATCTTCCTGTGTTCTGTGGAGAATTCTCACATACACAGAAGCTGGGGAAGTTTTCCTTGGTGATAAAGAAAGGACAGAAAGCAGAAATGGGAGATACCCATAGGACAGAGGTGACTTTGCAATCTTCATGTCAGATGACTATAAAGCTGCTGCAAGGACATCAAGTAACACTGTCACAAAAAACCCTCCCATAGTTCTAATACCTTGGTCAGATGTGATTGGTAATTTATGCTTTGCCTAAGCTGGTGTCTTCTCGCACTCTTCTTTAAAAATGCTGCTGAAGTAGTGAGAGTAGAAGCAGTAACACAAAGGGTGTTTGAAGAAGAGGTGAAGGTTGTTTCCCTGTGCCCTGATTATCTCTGTTATCCTGCTTCCCATCCAACTTGGTCTTTTGCTGCTCTTCTGTGATTTAATCTGTTTGTTTTTATAGTGTGGTTTGGAGTTTTTTTAAAAATGAAAATGTTAATAATTTAGTCTTATTTTTGTAATTATTTTGTAACGTACAGCACACTTTTGTTTTGCAAAGTCCCAGTGCCCTGCAGGTGTGTTTCAAAGAATATGTTGTCTGTCTGCTGCCTATTTGGATCACTGTGTTTTGGTGCTAGCGTGAAATTACCTGGGAATCTAATCTGATGGATGTATGGTCACTGAGTAATCACTAGGAACTCTTATGAAAGTGTCTTCACGTTAATTCCTCAAGGATTTTTTCTGTTGTTTGATTAGTGAAGAGCAAAAGATTTTTAACTATGATTTATTGTAAATGTAGAGCCAAAAGGATATTTTCATGAGAAGCAACAGCTAGTGTGTCTGAATACACTTTTGAGGCAAATAATTTTGTGGTGTAAACAAATGAAGAACTTTTTTCATTTAATGTTTAAGTATACAACATGATGTGAAATGTATGTTTTTTTTCTATTTGCTACTTTGAAAGCAGTGGTTGTAATTTTAACTTGGAACTTGCTTTCCTTAAATTCATACCGCATGCTGACATTTTGGAACCTTTAAAATCTAATGTTCATACTTTGCTTCTAATATGTTACTTGCCTTTTATGACATGTACCCTAATGTTTGTGAATTTGGAAGTTCTTTTTATTTAAGATCCTTCAGGAAAATGAGATAATGCTTGAAATAATCTCAGTAACCCTTGGGCTAGAAATAGACACCTTGATTAATATGATTAATACTATTGGTATCTTACAGCTGTTGTTTCTGAGTCACTTCTGCTTTCTACTAGTGTTCTAATTAGTGGTTTCCTTTCTGATACAACAGAAGTTAAAGGCTTCTGTGCATAGTACATACTGAAGCATTCAGTATTTGATGAATTGCCAAATATGAAAACTTTATAATTCAACAAATAAAATTGGAATTACTTATTGACTTTTCTTGGTTTAGTTTAATATTATGGGTTCCTGTTGAGAGTTGATACTGGGTTCCATCACTTCATAATTTTATCAATAAATTTTAAAATATAAGGAATCCAACATAAAAGTGTTGTAGAGCACACATATAATAACTAATGTAATTAGTTATTGCTAATAGATGAAGTCTGTTTCCCAGAACGGAGGAAAGCCAAAGATTGCAGTAACAGAATCGTTCTTCTTATCCCTTTTATGTATTATGTAGATGTGATATGATCGAGGTGCAAGTCGAAGTACTAAAGATAGCCAGGAAAACGTTTGGAATGATTTAAGCTAATAATTAGGTAGTTGGCAGGATGAAAGTTTGTTCCTTTTTTTTAGATGTGACTTTCAAGAATGGTTCATTTTCAGTTAATTAAGGGCAGAGTAAAACTCCATGAAGCTAAGATCACTTCTTTCTCACCTAAGTTGTGATACTGGTTAAGTTTTAAATAATGTAGAAACAAATTTTAGTGTGAAAAGGAAAATACAGCTAAAAATGATATTTTGTGTGTATAAAACTTGTTTTTATTACCATTTTAATGCTTATTTCTAAAGGTATAACTCTAAAACCACTGTCACACAGGATTGTTCCTCTTGAATTCTGATCTTTTCTTTTCTTTGCTGCACTAAAAAATCTTACCAGTGAAATCCACTGCATTGAAGTGAAATCCACTGCATTTTAGCAGATTATGTACACTATAGCACAAGTAACTTGAACATCTCTATGTTTCCTCCTAATAAGCACAACTATGAGTGATCAGCTGTAAGACAAATGGCTGGTTCTGACACTTCTTGTAGAGGCTTGGATTTCTCAAGTGATACTGGCAGTTGGTACCAAGTGAGGCTTTTGTGATAAGGATTGATTACTTTAATATTTCATAAAAACCTCTGTTTAGGCACTATATGTTAATAGTTTACTGCCTTTATTAACCCAGTCTGGATTAAATGTAAATAATTCCAGTAGTCCCTCTGAGTCACAGAATCAGGTTGGAAAAGACTTCTGAGATCATCGAGTCCAACCTGTGACCCGATACTACCATGTCAGCTAGACCATGGCACTAAGTGCCACATCCAGTCTTTCCTTAAACACCTCTAGATACCTCCAGGGATGGTGACTTCACCACCTCACTGGGCAGTCCACTCCAATGCCTAATCACCATTTCTGTGAAGAAGTTCCTCCTAGTGTCCAACCTAACTTCATCTGATGCAGCTTGAGACTGTCCTCTTGTCCTATCACTAGTTGCCTGGGGTAAGAGGCTGACCCCCACCTGGCTACAAACCTCCTTTTCAGTTGTTTGGTTCCTGTAGAAAATTTGATTTAAATTAGCATTGGTGATAAAGCCTCTACTAGTTTTAGTCATTACTTCTATGGTGGCATGGTTCAAAGAAAGCAGATACAGGTCATTATCAATATAGATTTTTATTTAGTTGATTTTTTTCTAATCGATATACATGCCAGAATTTTTTTGTGTTGATTTAGAACATTCTGCCTGTGTAACTTGCTAAGTTGTGTGAATAAGTCTGCTGTTGTTAAATGGTGCATTTTAAAAAGGCAACGATCACTTTTGCTTGGTCATGATGTGGAACAGTATCCAGAAATAAAGGGCTTTGACTCCCTATCCCTTCTTGTCCTTGCAGTAATAAGCAGTTGGATGCTAACTCTTCATAGAAGGACACTCCTTTTTTGTAGAAAAATGCATATGTATTTTCTGAGAATAGTCAACTCTACTTTTTGTCCTTTGCTACTTGACTGAATGCCTTAAGGAGTTCTGGATGACAATAAAAATGATGTCCTTGATTTAGAAAAAAATGACAAACCAAACCATTGAGCTGTATAGGAAATTAAATACTAAGATGAGAAATTTTTTATGTACTATATGTAACATCCACGGACTATTTAACATATACTGTTCCTTTTTTTTGCCATCTGTGTTCTTTTAAAGACTTCTCAGTTTAGATCACTTCCTGTGAAAAAGTTGTCTCTAGACAGATTGGAGGCTTCTGCAGTGTTTGTGAAGTACTTGGCTTCAGTGCAGTGCTTTCGGTACTATTTGTGGTATTAGTGAAAATGTGTGTTTGCTTCAGATATAAATTCCTTGAACGCTTAATTTTATGCATCCTCCCAAAATGTCGAGTTCCCTGCAATCTCTCTTACTTTCAAGGGATCAGTAATTACATCACAGTTCTCCATGTAACACTGCCTTCTCAATCATGTTAAGATCTTACTGATCAGTAAAAAGTTAATCTTTCTCACTGTATTGAACCTGTTTTTATTCTCCTCATCAAACTTGAACCTTTGCAGTATTGGTCCTTTACAAGTGTCCTTCATGAGTATTTGTTTTGGAAATCTTTCACCAGAAGAGCTTTTCTAGATTGAATCCATCTTTCCTATTTAGGATATTCTGTAGTATCAGAATAAGTACATTTTCTTTATTCCTTTGTGGTTTTCTTCTGTTGCTGTGTTTTGGTCTTCATACTGTGGTTTGTCACGTTGGTGGTAGTCTGTGCTTAAAATGTTCATCTACGTTTCATGTCCTGGAGAAATCGAATTAAATCTCATTCATTGTGCCTTACTTGTCACCTTTTTTCTTGTTGTTTTTCTTGTAAGAAAAACTGTTGCTGTTTATTTCTTCTGTTTGTTTCAAGTAAGGGATTGAAAATGTCATCTGTTCACATATTCTGTGAAGTTTGCACACATTTCTGTATCTGTAAATGTACATATCAGTGTATGATAGTATGGCTTTTTGACATCCATGAGTACTTAAAAATCTGCATGAATGCAACTGTTAACTTCAAATGTATGATTAAAAAATATGGGAGGAAGAATCCTAACCCCTTCCTAATTAGGACAGCATATGTTCTGTATGAATTTGTTTGCATTATGAAAACTTATGTGCCTAGTGCTCCTGTTTGGTTGGGTTTTTTTCTCTTGTGGTGTGAACAAATGTTCTTAATATCAGAAAAAAATGTGATTTCTTTTCCTTGGCAGTCTAACTACATTTCCAATTGATTCATACTCCGTATTTGTATATTAATTAATAAAATTTCTAAGCAAAGTGATTACTCTGAAACCTGTCTAAATATTAGTTTTTCCACCACTTTGCATTTTTATTTTAATTTGTGTATTCTTGCATCATATGAGTTTCTTTTTTTGTGTTTCCTGATAGGACATGTCATGGTGGATATAGGCCAAGAAGTCAAGATTTTTCTTTGTTATATGATCTAACCTGATGTTCAGTAATTCAATACTAACTCTTCACAGAAGGACACTTTTTGGTAGAAAAAGATGCATGTATTTTCAGAGAACAGTCAACTCCAGTTCTTGTCCTTTGCTACTTGATTGATGTTCAAAATGTACTTTAAATATTATTGTCTGATGGTAGGCTGTAGTATATGAACAACTACAAATAACAGCAAATTATGAGATTATCAAACTGTATCCATTTGCCAGCTTGTTGAAGAAAAACAACTGCTATGTGGTTATACAAATAATTGCTGTAGTGCTTTGTGGTAGCTTGGAGAAAAATTAACACCAAGTGCTCTGCTTTTTATCCCCTTGTATGTTTTTATGAGGGTACTGAAAATATTTTCTAATTGCCAGGATTGTTTATGCACACTGCGAGTAATGAATAGCCCTGTCAAGGTAGGCATTTAATAATCTGCAGGATTCAAAATGTGATGGTTTTTAATTATTTTTTTATCAGTATCTAAAATATTATTTTTAAAAGCCCATAGCAGTATTTATAGCTATCTCTATTTTTCTCCAAGATTAGAAAAGACATGAGATGTCTTGCCCTCAGCTTTTCCTTTACTCCTTTGCAGGTAACTAATCTGTAGTCACACTGACTTGGACAAGTCAGTCCCTGATAAATATTTGAGATTTCCTGCTGAGGTGACTTAGAACGCTTAGTCTGCATTGACATGAAAAGAATTCTTCCAGCCATCCTAAAAATCATATTCTCACCAAAGTATTTGATAAACAGCAAGTGTGAAATCTAAATGTGAGGAAATAAATACAAAGAGCAGGATGTTCAAGGGAAAAAAAAATTGTATTATTATTCTTACAATTTTAAATTGGGGATTTGTTGGTTTTTTGTTTTTTTTTTAGAGAGTAGAATTTGAGTTTCACTCAAACTGTCAGCAGAATGAATTTCAGTAATTAAAATTCCTATTGTCTTCTTTAGGCATGAAAAGATTTTTGTTGTTGTCATGGTGACAGTTGAGTGACAACCTCCAAGTGAGTAATTGCTACTGAGAGCTCCATTATGAACATTTGCAATATTTCAGAAAGGATTTCAGGACAAAATAGGATATCATTACTGGGCTTTCCAAATGTGTTTTTTTAGCCTCATTTTTTGTGTAAAGAAAGTGTCTAGGTGACTTTGGTTCAGAAGGTTCTTTTTAAGAACCATGTGAAATATCACTGCTAATTGCTTCTTCTCCCCATGCTCTCATGAGGAGGGCCAAATTCACAGGAACTATTAGCTGATGGAGTGGGGTAGACTTTGCAGTACCCTACAGGTCCTGTATATTGAATTGTTCTCTAACTGTCTTCCCTTTTGCAGCAGGGATCTGTATGTGTTTCACCCTAGAAAGTGCATTTGTGTGCAGTCTGTATATATAATGTATTTACTGCTTTGTGATGATTTGTCGTGTGTTTCAGGCGATAAATTAGATCATTTGTGAAAACAATACTATGGGATTATAAAGATGTTATTACATTTACAAAACTTTTTGTAAATTACTTTTTGGAAAGTGTTGGAAAAGTCAGTTTAGAGTTCTACTTGCTCTTCAGAGCTGAAGAGGTTGCTGTGAATCCCATTTCTGAACAGTGGAAGTTATATACTCAGCAAGGGAAGTTCTGCATTCTTGATTTTTACAGTCTCCACAGTGCTTTTACCCCTGTAAATTCTGTGATTTTAAGGACGATGAGGAAAGTAAGATTTACAAGGTATAAGGGTGTTTGTGATTTGCATTAGGTAGTACTGTACTGAAGTGTATGTTTGTCTCAAAACACTGTATGCAACAGTAATCCAGTTACACACATCCTTGTTACCACACACCTGGTTTTCTTCAAGTATAAGATACTTTCTTAAGTTCTGAGAGTTGTTTCAGGTGAAATATTTTAATTCCTGAAGGTCATTACTATGCATTCAAGTGGCTGCCTGAGTTCATGTTCTTCTTACTGCTGGTAAACATTTATGGTAGCTTACTGATATATCAGCTTTCTGATTGTAAACTGAATTAAAAGTTTCTCTTGGATTTTTACTGGTGTGATTTAATACCTTTATTACATGAGGATGTTACAATCAAAATCTACATGCTGCTCCTAAATATGCAAAAGATTAACTTTTTGAATTTTAAGAATTTTAATCTTCAGGAAATCTGTCTAACTTTGGACGTGTCTAGAGCCCGAAAGTGAAAATCTCAAGTATGCACGTGTGCTCACACATGCGCATATTTGACATTTATATGTCTTAATACATATATATCTATAAAAGTACAAGAAAAAGTGTCTGTAAACATATTTTTTTGTGGGGAATAATTTTAATTTTTGGTTTTGGCCGCACAGTAGTTCAGGAAACCTTGTAAACCTTACTTTCTGCAGACTGTCACTAAAAGAATTGGGGAACTGAAGGACTACTGTGTGTGGAGGAAAACTCTGTTGAGACTATGCAGTGAAATTTTCTCCATAACCATGAATTTGACCAAATTGGTCAGATTTTTCTCAGAGGTGATGAAATATCTTAGATCTGAACTGTGCTTGGTAAACCCTGACAGGATTTGATTTCATTTGCTAAGGAATAAGTGAACTGAGGATGTTCAAAGTATTTTTTTCTTTTTGCTTCTGGTTCATAACTTTGAGCTCAGTCATTCATAACATGTTCTTACTTGAAAGGCACTGTTTGAAAATGAGGTTAAATACATTACATTGAGAGCACTGAAGTGTTTTTTTGCTGCATTGTAAGTTTTAAGTATCATTGTTTTCTGTGTATTCCCTAAGTAGACTTACACTTTCCAATATTACCACTCTCTGTTTTAACTCATCCTGGGAGTAATGATGCGTAAGATGTCTTTTTGCAAAAACGGTGCATAAAAATCCTTTACAGACCTACAAAAGGAGAGGTACTGCTTGGTGTCCACTAATGTTAGTTCTGCAAACACGGAGAAATGTTAGTTGTCCCATTTGAAGTGTTTGTAAACTAAGCATGTCTTTAATCAAATTTTGTATTGTGGTAAGTAAATGACATCTCATTTTTTTCAGGTTTCATCTTTATGGATGGAACTTTACAAATCTTGGTGTTTGTGATGTTTGTCTATGAAATAATTTGAATATTATCAATGCTATAATTTAGATTCTCAGGTGATACCATAGCTATGTCTGAACTATGCAAAGGGCATTATTGCATTGTTGTAAAAGTCTTGCTGTTCCTTGAAACTTGCCACTTCTGTCACTGCAGATATTTTTCCTTCCTAATGGAGGTAATACGCTTTCTGATTAATTATTTAAATGTTATTTTGTTTGTTTGTTTTAAACTGTTTTGTACTTGTGTGTTTTATTTTCTTACTTGCAGAAATACCTCTGGTACTATAGTCATAGTGGCCCTTATAAATTCCATTAAGGGAGTTTTTAGTGCGATGAGTCACTTCTAGGCATTTTCATTCAAATAATGTACAGAGTCTGGTTCAGAAAATATAATAGCTTATTCTGTTCTTGTATACAGAGAAGAGAATGCACATGGAAGTTTGTCACTTAAAGAAAAATAAATGAAAGCATTTCAAAGTAGTTTCTTTTTATATGATGAATTTATGCAATATGAAGTGAAACTGTTTTGTGATCCAGTCAGCAAACAATGTGATCTTTGCCTTTTGCATAAAATAACCATATTTCACATTGGGAAATGCTAATAAAGGCCTATAATTTGTACTTCATTTCTTAGTCCTCTGCAGGAAATATGCTTCTTACCAGTTAAAATAATGTGATTAGACACTTAACTACAAAAATATTAGATGGACAGAAGCATGCACAAGCCAAGAGAAATTGCCATCTTACAAGTTCTGCCTTAATCTGTACTCTACTACCTGCATTGGAGTAATTCTTAATTTATGACCAGGAAGTGTTACCTACTACAATTCAGGTTTTTTGGATGTTTAAGTAAATTATATGGATTTAGTTATAATAAATGTTGTTCATGCTTTTTAAAAGTATTAGCTGTTAAAATTTGTTCTTAGAAACTCCACAATGGAAATACAGAGATGCTGTAGTGCAGTTTTCTCTCTTTCGTCATTCTGGCTTTTCAGTAACAAGAAAATGTTTGTGAAGGGAAACAGCTTAATATGTAAAATGGTATTCCTTATAGAGATGAAGAAAATAGAATAAGGAAGAGAGAGTGTGCCAGAGTACTGTTATTTTGTAACTCAGGGGCTTACCTTCTATTTCTCTCTGTACATTTTGGTGCCAGGTAGTTGCAAAGGTCTGATAGTTTGCCATGAATGAAGAATGTGAAAAGTTAGTGGAAAATATTCTTAAGAAAGGTTGAGATGGATGTGTCTTGAACTTTAGCTGGTTTTTGGGAGATAATATATGTCTCTGCTGTCTGTGCTTCTAGTTCAGGGCTTCTGTAGTGACCACAGTGCTTTGACAGGCTGTTGGGACTAAAGATAGTGCACAGGGAAAATTCTACTGGAAGGTGAAGAGTTTAGAGACGCTAGGGGTGGAAGAGCCTGAAGCAATACGTGCACAATGTTGTTACAATGTTTGGACATAGGAGTGTCTGAAGCTTATTTACAAAATAATACTGTAAATACAGGCCCTGAGAAGATTTAAAATGAAAAGTTTTCCAAAAGTCTATTGTATTCTGGAGTTTGCAGTAAAAGTGGTGTTGTGAAGTCTGAATTGAGAATCCCATTTTAATTATTTCCTGAAAAATCTGCTAATTGATACCGTTGAGATTTAATTCATAGACACAGCTGCTGCTGCTAATACCCCACATTCAGTGTTCTGAATATCTGCATTTTAAAAAGTCTGCTTAATTTGGTATCTCATAGGTCACTTAATACTTTGGTTTAGATTTTTGAATTTATGAATATATAGTGATCTTGATTGTAAAAGTTGCATAATTATACATTAATATAACTTATATGGTTATAATGTGATTATAATATTGTTACACGTTAGTTATTGTGTGAAGAAGAGGACGGGATAATTCTTTGAAGAACTGGAACTACCTGTACTTCCAGCCCCAGGGAACAGTTGGGAGCTCACGGAACAGAAGAGAACATCCCAGTTTTAGAGGATTAGGAAGCAAGGAAAATCCCTGCAGTGCTTATATGACTTCCTTCAGTTGCTGGAATTTTGTTCGCCTAAGGGAAAGTCCTGTGACCTGAGCTGTGTGTGTTGCAATATCATGTGCTTGTTGAAGGACATACAGATTTTTGCTAGTCCAGTCTCTCATAAGGTACTTTTAGGTACTAGTTGGTTTCTGAGCTCTGATGATAGTTTTCCTGTAATAGAACCAGAACTCTCATGAACCTTTTTGTTTCCTTCAGTGGCAACTGCATAGAATTCATTTTGTTGTGGGCATTCAGCATTTTGCCACTCTGAGTGCATCCTTCCCGTTTCCTTACATATACTATTCCTTATTGCTCCTGCGTCCTCACTCTTGCATCTTTACTCAACTGTTCCCACTGGAAGTCAGCATAACAAAAAGAGCAGATAAACTTTAAAATATCTTATCTGCCTTGAAAATTTTGTGAGAAGAGTTTGTGCAACACCTAGTTTATGAACTGTACGTGATGCTTTTATGAAACGTAGGAAGTCTTGAGCACTCTAGAATGCAGTTGTCATTAATAAGCACATGTGGAGACTGTGTTAAGTGAAAATATATTTAAAATGAACTTAATGAAATTTTAGTAGGCAAATTGCACTTGGCAGGTTGAGGGAGGTGATTCTTCCTGTCTGCTCTTATGACAGAGCTCCCCACCTGGATCACTGCATCCAGCTCTGGGGCCCTCAACATAAGAAAGACATGAACCATCTCAAGTGGGTCCAGAAGAAGGCCATGAAGGTAATCAGAGGGCTGGAGCACCTCCTTCATGAACACAGGCTGAGAGAGTTGACATTGATCAGCCTGGAGAAGGGAAGGCTCCAGGGAGACCTTATTGCAGCCTTTGAGTCCTTAAAGGGAGCTTATAGGAAAGATGGGGATGGACTCATTATCAAATGGGGGTGGTGACAGGATGTGAGGCAATGCTTTTAAACTGAAAGAGGGTAGGTTTGGATTAGACATTAGGAAGAAATTCTTTACTGTGAGGGTAGTGAGACACTGGAATATGTTGCCCAGAGAAGTTGTGGGTGCCTCATCCCTGGAGTGTTCAAGGCCAGGCTGGGGCTCTGAGCAACCTGGTCTGTTTGGTGGACTAGGCAGGTGTCCCTGCCCATGGCAGGGGGGTTGGAACAAAATGATCTTTAAGGTCCCTTCCAACCCAACCCATCCCATTCTGTGATTCTGTGATAATTTCATTGGAGTGACGTTATTTCCCAGACATGCATCCCATGACTTTTACTGGAAAGCTATTTTGATAGAATCCAGCGGAAAAGTTGTGAAATGTGTGGTCTCTAGCTTATGGATCTAGCTGATTGTGGAGCTGCATTGATGCTGAAGCCATGTAATGCTGTAATTATGGATTGAGGTAATTTGTGTTCTACAATGACTTTTTAACAGTTACTATGTAGGGTGATAATAGAGGTAATATATACTTCTGGTATTTTAAGTGACCTCTTTACCTCTCTTCTACCAAATACATAGACATATCAGTTCTACAAGCATGTGACGAGGTCAAGTTGTATAAACTATTAATGCAACTTACAGGACAGTCTTTGAAAAAGTTCAGTTATTCCCTCATATTTATTTGTTGCTTGGCTTACTAATGATTTCATGAAAGAAATCTTGTAAGTTGTTTTCTGTTGATAAGCAGTTAGAAATATGACATCTTGTGTCTTTGATACATGCCACTTGGCATTAGGTGAAGGTTCCTTACTTCCAGAAATAGTTAGTGTTACATGTCATGGATATGATTATTTCTTTTCTTAAGAATCTGCACTTAACTGTAGCAGGAAATACCTTCAAAGTGGGAACGTGGTCCTTACATATGTGATTTTGTGGGCAGGGTAAGACCACTTCATAAAAATGGTACATCTGTCTTTTTTCTTCCTTTGGATAAACTTCTGGGGAAGACTACTAAGAAAGATAACATTATTCTTGGTCCTGCTGTCAAGATTCTTTTTGTTTGTTTGTTTATTTCTTCCAGCAAATCTTCAATACAAGATGCAGGGAGGTGGTCTACAATTCACACCAGATCCCTGACTGATTTCTTACTTGTGTTTTCCTTCCCTACAGGGCATGCTGTAGTCACAAAAATCCCTGTTGGAACTTCAGTCAGTTACAATGTTTATTTTCTTTAGATCGTATTATTTAAAATAAAACTATAACTGTCTATTTCCAAGCAGAATTCTAGTGGTTTTTTTCTCCCCACAGTAACTCTCAATTTTAATTTTCTAATGCATCAACAAAATAGTTTTTGTATCTATTTTCTATTTCTCATGCAGCTAAAGTTTACATTCATGTCAGTAGAAGTATTTTAGAGTGAAAACAGGTATGTAAGGAATCTAGAACCTAGATTCCTTAGAAGTGCTAAAAAGTTGGAGCTGTTTTTTCTTAATGGCTTAAGAATACATTGTTTTACTCTGCAACCTGCTCACGTCAGAAGGATATAGAATATGCACATGGTCTTTGCAGAATTTGTGAGCCCTCTGATAGTAATTAAATTCAGAAGCATTAAAGCTTGAAGTCATGGTATATAACATGAGGGCCCCGTAATGCTGGATAGAAAACAAAGTCTGTGTCATACAAGATAAGAATAATTGATTTATTTTAATTTTCCTAGAGAGCATCTCCTTATTCAGAAATGGGCCATTTTCCTTCCTTTCACTCAGATTTGACTGTAATTTGCATGACAACATAGCTGTTTCTTTCTAGTGTTGTACTTTGAGATGAATGGATATTGCCACTCATCACTTGTGGAATTTAATCTGTTGTATTAGCATCACTAGCTTAGGTTTAGGTTCTTAGATTAGAAGCAAATGTATTCTATGACACGTTACACCAAACTTGATGTTTCAGTGCAGTTACTTATGAGTCCTACTTGGGTGAATTAAGTTGATAGCAACTGTGAAGTAACTGAGCAGAAAGGTTTTGATTAAGTAATATAGGAAAGTTCATCTCAGAGAACTGATGAATTTAGATTTGGACTTAGATTTGGAGATGCAACTTTTCAGGTGGCATTGATTGGTTCAGTTTTGAAGTACTGCACTGGCAATTTAATCTTGCCAAATAATTTTGCTGAACTTACTTTCTGGGTGTTTTAATGCATTAGGCTTCATGATGTTTGTACAGAATCGTATCCTGTTTTGCAGTGTGTTACCTCACAGCTGTGAAAAAGTACACTAATATATAAGGCAACCACCTTCTTCCCACATCCATACACTTAGTTCTTGAAGTCAAAAGAGAATTGATGCGACCAAAATGTTGTCTTCAGAATAAAGACAATTTTATGTTGGATACAAATACTTTAAAGAACAAATTTCTATGCACTGGAACAGATTTTCTGTAAATCTGTGAACAATTAATCTTGGAAGGCGGCAATGTGTCTTGTTTATCTGGATTCAGGAATTCCAGCCTGTTCTTGCTTCCCAGCTTTGATGGAATTTTTTTGAAAGGTTGAAGTAGTCCTTTCTACTATTGAAAAACAATGGGTGTTTTGGTTCTATGTGCTACAGTAGCACCCTAAAAGCTGTAAATGAAGTGAAGACTCTAAATTTATAAGCACCTTTTCTCTCTTTTGAAAGTCTAAAATGTTGAAAAAATAGTGATTTTATAAAAATAAGATGACTTGATGGGGTCATACAAGAAATCTGCTTCCGGGCCAAGATCTGAATCCTGATCTCCCGAATCCCAATGTAGTAGTGCCAAAATTATTAACTTTTTAATTCTGTTAATGATGCAGAAAAACTTCAGGTTTTAGAAATCTATCCATTTCGTTTGCTTTTCTTGTGGGAGAACTGCATTTCTCTGCAAAGACACATTTCCAAATCCCAGTCTAGTATCCAAAATAGCTAAAATCCATCACTCCATCAATTCAGATTTATGTTTTAGGGACAGTAGATGTTCAGAGAAATGATTTGTGACCTCGGTTAGTTTCAACAGTTCTAGTAACTGACTGGGAGAAATGAAAATGAAATTCATCTGAAATTAAATATTTATATGCAGAACATAAGTTTTCAGAAGGAACTAATACAGGATTTGTCAAATTACTTACTGTATTTCCTCTTGCAAAGTTTTGACTTTCTGTAATCAGATAAGTCCCAGAAAAGGTGAGTATGTAAACCAAAACTGAAACAAGCACAAAAAACCAAAACCAAATGGAACAACTGACTCTTCTTTTGCAAATAGTTATATTGCTAGATTAAACATTTATCTAAGCATTTTTTAAAACATTGCACTTCTTCTATAATTAGTAAGTTAAGATATAATGGAAGCACTGAAAGCATGAAAAGGTATTGTGCAGCTTGTAATACTTTTGATAAAGTATATATGCATATGAATACTCATCATGTTGTGCTTGGAGTTTTTTGCATTTTAAAAATTAGCATTAAATAAACCCCTTCATACTGTAGGGTTGGTCTGAACTTATCTAGAGTGTCTAGCTCTTAGTCTGGCTCTGCTCTGTCATATGCTTTGGAGCACTTTACTTTTGATCTTGTGATATCTGAAGGAGAAAAAAATTTAATTCCCTGAATAGTGAAAGACTATTTAATGTCTGTATTTTCAAGAGATTACAAAGTTTTCTGTAAGTTAAAGATGCACATTTTTCAAAGGCATTCTGTCATCGTATGTGCTGTTAAATAATTACCTAAAGAACAAATATTATTTCATATGAAGTTACTTCACCTTCATGGCTGCCAAGTTTCAGTCACATGCTTGATAGAGACTATCTTGGCATTGAAAGGACTTAATGCAGGATCTGAAGAAGTTTTTGGAATTTCTTTCAATATCTAATCCTGCCAGCGCTCCCTGTTCTCACCCCAGGCCTTGTCAGCAACGTGAGAGCTCTCCTGCTGCCAGATTCTCTTGCTTCAGCATTGCCCTTGCCTGTGCCTCGGCAGTGAGATGTGCGGCCCGCAGCGATCCCTGTGAGGTGCCTGTGCTCTGCTCTGGCCCTCTTATTTGACAGCAACAAACAGTGGCGATGCTTTAAGGTCAGAAAGTGAACCGGCATGGGACTGTCCTCACAGGTCACTGGCCAGCTGGGGGAGATGGCAGAGAACTAGTCCTTGTATTACAAAGGTGAGAGGTGGGTGTTACTGCAGATGATTTGGCTGAGGTCTGATTTAAGACACTGACACTGTTGTGGAGCCATGTAGGCTGTGAAAGTCCTGGTGATAAAGCAGCAGCAGAAGCAGTGCTGTTGTGCTGTCAGAGGTGTTATCTGCACTGGCTTCACTTCTCTGAGAATGGAGGGCTCTGCTGGGGGCTTCAGTACGGTGGAGCTACAGGACAAGAAGCAGGCAAAGAGACTGTAACATGCTGCTCAAGTGGCCTAGGAGGAATGTAGCTGATAGCTCCACTATATATAGTGGTGTACTAAGAGCTGTCTTTTGGATGAGTTTTGCTGCAGCCTTGCTCCCTGAGGCAAAGGAGGCTGATTTCGTCCTTGTTGGCTGTTGACAATTGAGCAGTTTTATGTGGCTGTTGACTTCCAGGCTTATTGCGAAAGGTGGCAATTGCTTCATCTTTCCAGTTACTTTAAAAAATAATAGCACTCCTCATGTTTAATGAAGGAGTTTTCATCTTCTCCTGTGGGATAAGGTGGTTTCACAGTGAGTGTCATTCAGAACCGATTGTGAAGCTGTGTGCTGCCCCAGAAGACTGCATGCTATCCAACAATGCATATTGACATTTGCTGATATAAATGAAACCTCTGAACTACTTCACAGAAAACCAACAAAGTAGTTTTATAAGTGTGTTTGCTAGCTAAAGCAATTTTTGACACAGGAAGAGTAAAAATGTGGTTTTTTGTACATTCTTTATGCTATTTTCCTTAGCAGTAGATCTTCATGTTGACATCAGTTGTGTGTAGCATGGACTTTTTCTGAGCAAATAGTTTGGGCATTGTTAATTGTTTGGGCACTTAGTGACATTAAGGAAATGCAAATGATTCTTCTGTGGCTGGGTAGTTTTCACTCTTGTCACAGCTGTCTGATTGTATTTTATTTTAATATTTTATTCTCAAATTTTCACGTTCTGATAGTGCTGTGTGTTGACTCAAGAAATTTAACACAGAATGTGATTTTTATGAGTTTTCTTAAATTTGATTTATGTTTGGTTCACATACTTAGATATTCAGTATACTAAACTCAGCATAACTTATGCCAATAAAGTAAATTGTTATTAACCAGTTGCTGTTGGTTATATTGTGACTTGACGTGCTTTGATTACATAGTGGGGAGTTGGGGGTTGGGGAGGAGACACTGGATGACTGAAAATAGTTCTGGAGAATTAGTTCGTTGGTTTGTGTTTAGCAAAGAAAATTCTGGAATTACACACGCCAAAATAGTTCATTTTCAAAACAGTTTGCTTGACTTTCTTCGTAGAGTAATATAATGAATATTAAAGCAGAGATGTTTTAAAGATTGGAACTGTTTAGTACAATGTTGAAGTTATTAATATATTAATGATTTCATTTTTTCTTCTTTGTATAAATGCTGTCTAGTAATGTTATGTATATTGTAGCATATTTTCCATTGTATAGATGCCAAAAAGAATACTTTAATTCTACAGCAATATTTCTATGAATTGTTTGGAAATGTCTGAGGCGTTTTTCTGCTTATCTGACTTGAGGCCACTGCGTATTTCTACATCTCTGTAAGGACGAGTTGGCTCTAGGTTATTTCTTTGGGCAAGTTGTTCTGAAGTTGTCAACTTCAGATTGCTATATATTGATATAGCTACATATTTACATATTTATATAGCTATAAATACCTCCCCCCCTTTTTTTTTGTAGCTGATGAGCTTTTTGTTGAATTTAAAAGATATTTCTGGAAAATTTATAAACTGTGCATAATCTAAAAGGATAATCTTCCATGTCTGTTTTACAATTCCAATCCCTAAAATATTAATCTGAAATTGGTTTTAGGCTATGAATCATAGTGGGTTTCTTACTGCACAGTGAGGTAACTTGTATGATGAAAACATTTGAGTAAATAACATTTTACAAAAGGTTTATCTGCTTTATAGCTATGATCTCAGAACCATTTTATATGAGGTATTAAAGGGTGTGATTAATACACGGTAACTTAATCATACTGTATTGATTAATGTGATTGGAAAAAATATGTTTAAGAGATACTAGCCTCTTGACAGTGCAAATAACCCCTTTCTGTAATCTTTGAAGTTTTATTTAATGGCAGTGTCAGCTATGATGTGTTGAGGGTTTTTCCCTCACTGGTAGGGATCAGTGTGCAGGTGTCATGCAGAGGTGGTGCGAGGCCGAGCTTTGGGCCCTGTGTCTGCGGTCTGCACTGTGTGCAGGAGGGAAGAAAGGCCCAGAAAGGAGGGATAATGAAGTTCTTCTAGGAATGGCTCCCAGTGCCCCTGTGTAAGAGCTGCCCCTGGTTAAGGAGGCTGCTCTTGGTTCTAAGTGTGGAGTGTAAATTGGGCTCTGTGTGTGACTTACAGCAGCGTTCTGTGAATGGATGCTGCTGTCATGGCTCTTGAACCTGTCAGTGTTTCAGTGCTGTAGGTGCTGGGCTGCCTTGGAAAGGAAAGTAACCTTTGTATAATTCATAGCTTTGAAAAGTCAGGCTGAAAAGCTCCATTAATTTATACCTGTTGCTCTAGGCAAGATGATCTTGTGTTACCAATCTTCTCCCAAGCAAAAGCTTGATATTAAGGGCCCTTCAGGACTACTGTAGTCCATTTAATATTTAAAATTTTATATTAAAAAATACTTTACAAATGCATTTAAATTTTGAGGAGATGCATTACATTTTATTCAGCACAGTGAGTTGAGAGATTGAGGAAGGAGGAACTCCTTTAAAACAGTCAAGAATTACACAAACCAAAAGAAATAACTTCATTGCTGTAAATTTTTACTTTTTTGGTGTAAGCTGCAGATGAATAGAGTTTGTAGTGTTTCAGAATTAACCACAAGATAGGCTGGAACAGTTTACTACTAATGAGGGAACTTTTATTAATATATATGCCAGTAAACAGCTAACCCACAAGAATAGGTGTGCTCTGTGGGAATTGTGGTTTCTTCATATTAAACATGACTTCAGAAAATACAGTGGTAATATCCTTGTTTATTCTTTAGCTTGGTGTCTGAAGGGGATGAGGTTTGTAGGATTACAGTCAATACTAGTATTGTAAAGCTGTGGAGGACATAGGTAGGGCTAGAGAGGGACTGAGCCAGACCCGTGCATGTTTTGAATGACCTTAGCTGCAGGAAAAGCTTTGGATGGAGAATGTGTCCTACTGGATATAAAGCACAGAACCACAGGAACCCAGCCTGTATAAATTATCTTCTTTCATGGAATATTTATTAAGAGAATGTAAATGGGCTTTGGATTTAATTATTTGTTGAAGAAGTTAATTAATGGTGTTATTAAAGTTTGAAAGAAACCAGGTTTTAATGCGATTTTGAGTTTTTCTTCCTAAACGATGTGAGTTTTTGCATTATTCTCTTAGCAAAATCTGTTCTGCAAAACTTTCTTGTTTGATTTGGGTTTTGTTTGTGGGGGCTTTTTAGCTTTGTGGTAGAATTAGGAACTATACCCAACTTTACTATTGTTGGACAACTTGTATTGGATGAGACATCAGGTCTCTAGTGCAACCTTCTGCTCAGAGCAAGGTCAGTGGTGAGGTCAGACAGGGTTTCTCAGTTCTTCCTCCACTCTAATATTGAAAACCCCAAAGGATGGAGACTGTCCAACCTCTCTGGGCAGCCTGTTCCACTGCTTTGACATCCTCATGGTAGATATTCGTATCCTCAAGGTGAAAAAACTTCTCCCATGAGCAGTCTGAAAGTCTCACATTTCATTTTATGCCTCTCTCTCATACTCCCATCATGTACCACTATAAAGAGACTTCTTGATTACGTCCTGGCAGGAGGTAGGGTTCCTTCAGCCTTTCCTCACACAGCAGGTGCTCCTGACCATTTTGGTGCCCCTCTGCTGAACTCGCTTTAGTTTGTTGATGCCTTTCCTGTATGAGGAGGTCCAAAATTGGATTCAGTATTCTAGATTGTAACCCTGAGAGAACTTGATGGATACCGGCTATTCTTTAATTCCTTTCTGGACACTTGTGATTTTGTAAAGAGACAGTACTTGATTAAAACTCCATTCCCATGGTATAGGTTGTGTAGATAAAGCATTTCTATTTTATGGAGAGGGGAAAAGGGCAGTGTGTTTCTACATTGTCTGAGGGCACACAAGGTCGCAGTCTGCAGTATTGTCCTCTGATAATCACTTTTTTTGTATTATGCATTAAATTCAATAATAAATCAGAGGTGCATTTGCTTTAAGTTAAAATCGACCTCTGTTTTGAGGTTATATGTCTTATGTGACAGTGAAATGGAGTTTCAAAATCTATTTTATTCAGTTTTTATAGCTGTAGCATTGTTTCAGCTTTCTGTGCTGTATGGCTTGCTACTTAGATGAAAACTGGATGCCGGAAAACTTGTTTTTGCTTTCATGTTTAGAGCAATGTGGATTGTGTTGTCCTTTATCATGCAAGTCTTCCCATCAAAGTAAAATATGCTCAAATAGGACTAACGAGGAGTTTCAGCCTCCTTTGGTATATTTAGGTGCTATGTATGTGAACACCTATTTTAACCAGTTTTGTTATGGCTTACAACTTGAGATGTATAATATTTTTGTGTAAAGCTTCCCTTAAATACTCTTTCCAAAACAGTTTGCTTATGTGGCAATGCTTGTTGGGCGCCTTCTTCACTAAACTCTTTAAATTATGGTCGATGTTGGAATATAAGAGTGCTGCTTTTACCTAGGGTGTTTTAGTCATATTACTTAGTGATATCACCACTTTCTTTTTTATTAGAGAATGAATTTATTATTTAGTTTGTGTACCAGATCCAGAAGAAATAAATAATGTGACGTGTTGCTCTCTGTGTGCTGTTTCCTTGTGCCAGAATTGGTTTATGGCAGCACTTTTTGTAGAACTGTTCTGCAGCCCTGCTCCTGTAATGTGGTTATATTGTTTTCTTCTTTGTGTAAGGCTATAGGGCAAATGCTGCTGTATGTGTTGGACAGAACTGAGTAGTGGAAAGATTTAAGTTGCTGCTTTCCAGTAACACCAGTGACCTCCGGTGGAAAAGCACACACCTCCGTGCTTCCCAAAATCTTTGGTTAAAAAAAATACTTGCCTTCACCTTGAAAGATTCCATCAGACTACATCTGTCTAAGGAGTTTCTACATCTGCTGGGACTGCTGGGATTGTCCCATTGTCCCAACCATTTAATCCTATGGAAGCTGAAGTGTTTTACATCATTGCAGAAACATCTGTGCCAGCACTGGAGATGAGAAGGATTTGTGTGTACCCATATATATCCCAGATACACATATACATATATATGTCTGCATACAGATATATGTATGTATAAATCACCAGTACCTGTATTTAACCGTTGGACCTACTCCTGTTTCCATTTCAAACTTTCTTGTTTTGGCTTAGATGTTGTTAGATGTGATATTTGTAAGGAATGTACAACCTATGGGGTCTGCTGTTCATTTTGTGACATTGGTGACATTTCATTGTCACCAAAAGTCAAGATTGTTTTTGTTAGGTAGCAGAGTTGCAAATTAGATAGATAGTTTTGAAGATAGTGCATTTTGTTTTGGGGGTTTAAGGGGAATTGTCTGATTACCTTCGAATACTTTAGTGGGAAAGAAAGAAACAGTCCTAAGTGATTTCCAAGCCTGAATTAAGATAATGTGATACAGTAACTTGATCTTCTACCTTTCTAATTTTAGTTTGCTGTTATCAGAGAGTTTTTTTAATTTAATTTTTGATTTTGAAGGCAAGGATTGTGATTTTTCTGAAACAGTGAAAGTAAGGAAATAGAATAAAATTTGTCTTTTCTAAAGATTTTCTTGTCTTCAAGACTAACATGTTTTTTCCTCTTAATTTCAAGTTCCCTGAATGTGTTTTTTTTGTGAGTTAATAAAATTCTGATGGTGTCTCATGATATGCATTGAAAGGATTTGTGAATCAGCAGATGACTTCAGCCTATATTACTCATGGAAATCTGTGTCGGTCCTGTGATGACAGTTTATTCATCTTCTTATCAGTACTTACAATGACTGAAAATACTTTTAGTGATTCTGTGGCATTCTCCATATTAGCTTGCCAGTGTTTTATTAGATCTGTTTTTGATAGCATGTTCATTAACAAAATCTTTCCTGCTGATACTGCTATTAGATAGTATAAATTATCTTTGTTAGCTCATTAAGACAGGAAAAAATAATTTTTTCAGTTTCAAAGAAACTTGCAGTTTCTTTTTAACCTCACCATTAGTGAACTGGGTAGGTCAACACAATGTGACAGTGTGACTGTTTGTTTACTGTTAGTTTCAAACATTAATAAAATGTTTTATTCTCGTCTGCACACTTTTACAAGAAGTGAAAATATAATAAAATCTGATGTCAGATCAACTTGTCCCCTTTATCTGTCTTCATAAGCACAGACTCTTGTGTTGACTGATAGTAGTCACAGACATAGTGGCTCAAGATAGTTGTAGAATTGTATTCTGACTAAACAGCTAAACACTTGTGAATTCTCAGGGGGGATGTAAAATTTGAGAGAATCACTTTTACTCTGTGATTATTATGCACTAGTTCCTAGATTAAGATGCTGATTAAATTGTATGAGGAGGTGAAATTTAGGCTTTATGAAAGTCTTCTAGCCACTAATTACAGGATTTTACTGCTACTCTGAGGATACACTTTGACTATTTTAAACTGTGGATAATGTTTGGTGTGTTGAAAAGATGAAGTTTCGTGTGCATGCAACTTGTAGTTGGTGCTTTTGCTTGTGTAGTGTATTACACTGCGTTTTTCTTCCAGTAATATTACTTACACAGCTTTGAGGGCACTGTTTTTCTTGGACTATTTATTGATACTTGTTCTAACTAATTCTAAAAGACAATATCCAAAAGATAATCAGAAGGCAGTGCTGAAACTGTTTTGAAGCTGTTGATGTATTTGAGAAATATGTTCTGAAGGAAAGCAAACTATGCCTGGCTTTTTGCCTAGTTAGATACAAGCACTTTCTCCTGCTTGGAGTAACAACCTGCTGGCTGAACAGTGGTTCTTCACCGCACAAGTTCTTCTATCAGCTGCACCCACACCAGAAACTCCCACAGAAGTGTTGGTGCCCACCCATAACAATCATCACCATCTGGGGTATTGAGCATAAAGAGGTTTATGTTTATCTTGGCTTGAAGGCAAGTCAAGTAAAGGAGTCAGCCTACCTTGAAAATAAATAGTGTACAAGTGGCTCCTAATAATTTATAGGACAGTCTGTCCAATGACAACATGAATTTTTCTCACAACCTATAAATTTGTTGTTAATGTGGTGTAGAGTCAATCAATAATTGATTCACACATTTCAAGGTTCATCTGCCTGGGCATTTAAATTACTCCAGAGGCAATCTGTAAGCTTGCTTGACTTCAAATGAAAGGTCATCAGCATCACTCATGTCCAAAAATTAATAATTAGAACTTGGCTTTGACTCAAATACAAAATGAACTGAAGTCATGTTAATTATGAGTTCTGCAAAAGCATCCATGCAAGCAAAAGTGCCTGCCTGTGTCAATTCTATAATATGAATTGGAGACTGGATTGTAATTGTATGGTTTTCTTGTGTTAAAATCAGTTAAAGTTTATCATACTATAGGTTAGTTTAGTGCAAGTGATAGGCAGCGTTAAATTTGCAGACTTGCTTAATGAACACCTGAGCAATGTTTTAGGCTGCATTTGGATGGTGAGCAGTAAGGGGCTATCTAAGGATAGAGGTGTCTGTCTGTCTGCACTCCCACCCAGCCAGCAGGAGCGTAACAACTTCCAGTGTTTAAGATTATCTGTTATCTGGTTCCACCCCCACACCTGAATCCAGAGCCAGCTAAGAAGTGACATTAGCTACTCAAGCAGCATGACTTCACATGGGGCTCAGGTTAGCCAGGTGTATTCATTTTGTTTACATCTTGAAGGTCTTGAGTCTTTCTAAACTGCTTTAGTAAATCTGTCTTAAGACAGTGGGCGACTGTCAGTTCTTACGCTGGTAAATGTTGTGTACACATGCTGTGAAATAATAGAATTTGTGTTGAGGTATCTAATTAAAAAGAAACGTGTTTAAACTCTGATTCCATTATGAAGGGTGTGGGTCTTAACTGTTACAAACCAACAGCAATCCTTGGAAAATGGTGTTCTGTAACTTTGAAGTTCAGAATTACTTCTAGCAGTCTGTAGTGTAATTTAATAATGCTGGTAGTGATAGATGGTAATGAATGTCATTTTTGTGTGGATTTTTCATGTTTTTATACTTGTTTTGGTTTGGTGGCTCTGTTGATCAGTATTTGTACAAAATCAGAATAATACAAAACTGTTAGAATTAAAAAAAGGTTGCTAGGAAAAAATGCTGTATTTTCTCACACAGAAAATTTGTAACATTGCTAGAAAAGTTAGCTTGGCATTTCAAATGTGTGGTGGTGTACTAATACAAATTTCAAAGCATTCAGAATTCACACAGTGAAGCATCATAAGCCTTTCCCATTTTTGTTGAGGGCTATTAAGTCTTTCTCCAGTGGAAAAAAACAGAATAAGAGGGGCATGAAGAGTGGAGCAGCATATCGTGTCCTTTTATCAAGGCGCATTTATTGTGCCTGTTATACATGATAGATTTCTGGACAATAGGAACATATTCAGCAGTTGCTATTTGGAGGGAATACAGGTGATTAACTACTGTGAAGTTTGGTTAGCTGATGTGTCTGGAGAACAACTGTGTCAGGTCTTTTCTTAGTCTGTGCTTGAAAGGAAAGGAAAACTTGCGCTGCAACAGGTTTACTAGATCACTCACTAGCAAAACTGTTGTTATCAGTGTTGTTTAAAGAGATATCCCTGTTAAGAAAATGTTTAAAAGACATGAAAGCAACAACAAAAAATTGTAATCTAAAGGCCTAATGATTCAATTTCTCTCGTTCTAAGAAAAAGGTACTGCTAATAGTCTTGGAATAAATTTGTTTAAATACTAGGAAAGCTTCAGAGGTATTGGAAGAATTAAATTATATTTTTAGAGAAAGATGGAGATTTATAGAATGATAGAACAGAATAATTTTTATTGGAAGGAGCCCCTGTACACCATTAGATCTAACCCATCTTGTTCAGAACCAGGCCAGCTTCAAAACTGGAACCAGCTCCTAAAGTTTGATTTGGTTGCTCAGAGCCTTATCCGGCCACATTTTGGATGTTTCCAAGGATGGAGATTCCACAGCTTTGCTAGGCAACCTCTTCCAGTGTTTGACTGCTCTCATTGTGAACAAAAATCTCCCTGCTATCTAATTCCTTGTTGCAAGGCATTAGCCATCTGTTGTATAGGTTGTTTTGAATAGTATCGCTTATTCTTAATGAGTCCTGTGAGGCAAAACACTTAAACGCTCACTTTTCAAATTCAAATAAACCACTGTGTTCTGCAAAACTAATTGTTGGTGGCAAGGGGTTCGCTTCTCTCTTCCCGGTCAAGTTCTACTTATTGAAGCTGCAGATTTGTGGGAAGTTTTGCTTTTATATTCCTTTTCCTTCTACGTGAAATTACCATCTGCATTTTGTGCAGTAACAGAGCCATCTCTGTTTCTCTGCTCTTAGTATTTGACGTGCAAAACTTGTCCCAAAATGCATTTGCTCAGAAATTTAAGAAGTGTTTAATTTGCAGCAAACACTTTTATTATTAGTAAGCAATATTTAGCCTATTAGTAATGTCCTTTCTCTTGAATTGCAACAAGTGGACGAATTCATCTTCAGAAGACCTGGTGAATTTATTTCCTGGGAAATAATAAAGCATTTATGTACGTGCTAGTATGGTATAATGGGTAACTTCACTTCCTAAACAACCCTAGAGCATTTCTGGAATACAGTCCTTTTTCTTAGTCTTAATTATAGAGTGAGTTATTAATGACTAAAAGCCTGCAGAGGAGAGCTTGTTGACAGTTTGGCTGCCCCTGGAGAATATAGCTGGCAAGGTACTTTGATTTTTCTAAGCTAACAAGGTATCTGCCTTTTTGTTAGCAGTCCTAACCTAAGCATCAAAGGTTAAACAGACTGCTTCAGGCCTGATTTGAGAGGAAAGACTTTCAGCATAAAACTGGACTGTGTGAGAAACGTGGAGATAATTGTTAGTGTGAGAATTGCTTTATTATTTTCTTTGAAAATATCTGCAAGTTCCTGTCCCTCTCTTTGGATGTAGACCCAAAATTAAAATATAAACTTACATAAAAATGCTTCTTTAGAAAACAATACTCAGTCATTTTGTGAGGAAAAAGATCCTGGCTACTTTGTTGATGTTAGCACTATGTGCTTACTGGAGACAGTTTCTCTGGATCTCTGATTTCATGGGAAAAGCTGAAGAGCTAGAAACTGCCAAGGTCCCTTATTAACCCACAGCTGTAGGACAGGTCAGTTCTCACCAGCCTAGGGAGCGAATGCCATCGCTGGTGCTGCAGAGTAGTTGATGGCCAAATATCTTGTTGACAGTTTCCAATGGCTTTAGGGTAGAATTTTTGTAAGAGGTGAGGCTGGAAAAAGTCCTTTTGGTGTTATGTAAGTTGTTACAGCTCTCAGCTTATCATTGGAAATGTTGTTATATGGGTTCCTTGTATCTGACTTCCTGTAGCGAGACACATTGGAAAAGGGATGAGAAGTTTATAGCACACCAAACATTCTCTGCTGTTTGTGGCCCAAGTGGGACTTAGCATGAACAATTTGTGGGATTTTTGTTGCTATTGGTGGTTTTTTGGTTATTTGGTTGGTTGGTTGGTTTTGGTTTGCTTGTTTTTGGTTTGTTTTTTAAATCAAGGCATGTCTTGAGCTATTTACTTTGGAATGTTGTGGCTGCATGAGCTGATTGATTTTTAGCTGTCCTTTACTCATCAGAAAGAGTGTTATCTCTTGGGAATTTCATTACTCTGAAACATCAAAATATTTCTTTATACCTTATTCTGGTTTGGGGGGGATGTCCTGCTGTGCTAGACAACAGGGTCAAAACTGTAAGACCTGAAGCTGCTGGATATTATGGAAGGAAAAACTCCAAATCTTTAAGCAAAAAAGTTGGTCAGGTTTTCATTTTTGGCTCTTTGAAATATAATCCTTTTGAATGCCTTTTTATTTTTGTTTTCTGAATATACTCATAGGGTGTTACTGTTTTGCTGCACTTGGTGGGAATTCTAGTTTGGATGTTTATCTAAAAATTGTTAATAAACCCAGAAAAATTCAGAACCTTGAATAAGTGAGCACTTCATTCACTACTCTCTCTAATTCTAAGGCTTAGAGCATGTCACCCATGACCTTTCTAATTCTAAAGTAAGATCTTTAATTTCTTATTTCTTTAAAATTTGTGATTTTTATAGGGTCATTCCTTTGGACAGAAGAATAAAAGTCTCCTCAGAAATTGTCTTGTGTTTTCTGTACAATTAACTGAAATAATTGATTTTGGGGAGGAGGGAAGGCTACCAGTTTAAACTGAAAAAAGCTTTCTTCACTCTGTATTTTTGCATTACATGAGTGCAGTTACACAGATAGGTAAAATATTTATCTGGAATGAATAGCAATGTTTCACAGGGGGTAGCAAAACATCTAGATAGTACTGTGAGGGGAAAGTTGATAGAAATTCCTGACTTTAATTCAGCTGAGATAAAATACTAAATTATGTTGTTTTATATAGACCATACAGCTGAATGGCTGCATGAAGGTGTGAAGAAAAATCATTGAAGAAATGCCATACTAGAAGAAAAAAAAAAAAAGCAAGAAATGGCTTTCACATAATGTCTCTGTGATCTGATTAAATAATACAAAATGTGTAAAATGTTGTCTAGCAGCATTTCAAGTTATTTTAGTGGTTCTGTTCTGTGAAAGTTACAGAAACATAATTCAATAAATTATGTTATGTGTTATATTTAAATAATCTGGTAATAGGTTTAAATGATCATAAATTCAAGTGTGTCTCTCTAACTAAGGATTGTAACTAGTTTAGTTTTAAAACATTAACTTGTTTAATAATTAAATGGTACAGTGTGCCGCTGGCAAAGTCAACAAGAATACAGGAAGGAGCTGAAAACATTTCAGACTTGAAAAATACCTCAGAAATATGTTTCATTTCTGGAATAGAGCAGTAAAGCATCAATATAAATAGTTCTGCCTTTTAGAGATCATATTTTACTGAGTTTAGCAATATTAATTTCCTTTTTTCTTTTTTCTTTTTTTTTTCTTTTCAGCCATAATCAGCAGACCACGTCATTTAGACATCCTGTGACAGGACAGGTCTCTCCAGAAAATATTGAATTTATTTTGCGAGAAGAGTAAGTAGTTTTATACCCATGTCAAGAGATCTAAAACAGTAGCACATTAACCTACAGTAGATTAGTGCTATAGATTATTAACAGTTCTTCTGATATTGTAGCAAAAATGTCATTGAGATTTATGCTTAAAATTTTAGTTCTTATTGTGATAGTATGTTTTTGATTCCAGCAGTGTTCCATGCCAGGGCTTGAGAGAAAATCTTTATCAGATCTTTTAAAAAACCCAAAAAACCCTAAAAATAAACAAACAAAAAAGGCAATATATAGAGGGTATTTGAACAGTGATGCTTTAGCCTTGTATGAATATCAGATATACAGAACATAAATGAAAAATGTTTTTAGAGCAAGCTGGAAGGTTTGTACTGCAATTGAAATACACAAAATATTACTAGTTTCCATTGTACTTCCTTGATTATCTTATGTTTAAGATGTTCTACATTGATTAGACATTCTTCTTTATTCTGGAGAAATGGTGTAGAATATATTAGTTTCTAGAATATTTTATCTTGATTGTCTGATTTGAAAGAATAAAAAAGAAAAATGAAGAAATATGCATATGTTCAAACTGCTGAATTTGGGCATGTCTTTGGTCTTGGATTGGATCATGCCCTGCTTCATTGTAGGGTTTAACTACTCCTGTCATCCTTGCTGTACACTGGATTGCTCCTGGAATCCCTGTTGTGATGGAACGACTGTAATGGTGTCTTCCCTAGACAGAAGACACAGAGTCTAGGAGAAGGTTCTACATCACTTCTAAAACCGCTCCAAAGGCAACAAGAATGGGACACCACCAGATAGCTTTTCCTTTTCCAACACTGTTTAAGGAGCCTCTAGCCCCTCATTTGTCACAGAGGCTAATCATCATGCTGTAATGGCCTTGATGTGGGGGTTTGTGTGGCTGCCCAGATGACTCTGAACACTTTGCATTTCAAACTCTGATATTTAGTTTGCTTTAAATTTAATTCAAAATAGTTATTAAGAAAATGAGACACAGAGAAGGGCCATGCAAGACTCCCAGGAGACTGAGTCCTTTCTGGCAAAATCTTCTGCTGTAGGCTTGGAGAGGAAGAAGGTAGAGCATGACTGTAAAGCTCAGAGATTCTGATACAGCCCCGAGAAGGAGCTCTCAAACAGTTTAAAAACCAAACCAACCAAACAAAAACAACATTAGCAACAAAACCCCAACAAACCCTTCCAACTTAACAGCTACCCTCCCCCAAAGCAAAGCCAACAGCCAATTCTATGTTAAGGTGCCTGCTGAGAACTAGCATGAAATAAAACATTGTGGGAGAGGCCTGTGATTAAGTATGAAGATGTGGGATGACTACTCAGCTGGAGGTCACCCCAGCTGTTCAGTGGCATGCAGGTGACTTGTTGCTCAAAGGGGTTTGTCTTGTTCCAGTTATGCAAACAAGCTGCTCCAGCTCATTTAGTGAGGTGAACGGGTACATTGCAGTGGAGTAAATCTGAAAGACATTATGGACAATAGCCATTGTGTATCTGTGTTCCAACTTCTATCCACTGATTGATTTTCAATTCATCTGTTTTTAAGTTTCAGTCAAATTTAATATAAATTTGTAGTTGTGTACTAGAAAATAGTTGTTTGGATACAACTCCTTGGAGTGCCTGCTTGGGTTAGTCATACTTCCCTAGGCTGTTTTTGATTTTGTAATCATGGTAGCAGATAAAATATTAAAAGCAGAATTGAAAGAACTGCTTGATGGTAGCACATGATTTTAGTGATCTTTAATGTCTGTTAGCAGATTTTTTGGAAGATAAATGAAGGTGCTTATTTAGAGGGTAATCAGATGAATGAGCATCTGTAGACTTCAGTTACTCGCACTGAGATGGTGTCAAAACCAGGAAAAATCTTACACTATAGTAGGAATTGATAGAGAGAGGTGGTTTTTATTTTAAAAGAAGAGGGAATGGCTGGAGGGATGTTTTTGTAGTGGAAACAGTCTGTGCAAGAACATTTTTCTAAGCTTTATTATTGACTTAAAGTACATACAGCGTTTTTGAAAGTAGATGTTTCTAATCTGTCAAGTTAAAATTGCTTTAAAAATGTCTTTTTCAAATGTGTGGGATGCTGTGGTTTCCTCAGTTTCATAGCACTTTTATGCAACAATAGGGGTTTAACACAGATGCTGTTCATCACGATCATATCTGAGTTCCTGTCAAGTGACTCTGCCTGACACCTGTGGATGCCTCTGCTGAAATCAAAGTAGCTGCTATCACCTCCCTGTCTTTGGGAATCGTAATGGGGCTATGCCACATTTTCATTCTTTCCCCTCAGGCATCAGAGATTTCGTACAATCAGTGTTGTTGATCATGTATTAGTTTGGAATCAGTGTAGTAGATCATATCATGTGATGAAATGACTTCCACAAGCAGGACTTGGTCAGAAAGGAAGTCTCTGGATTGACATGGCCTGTGGAAACTTTCCATTGTGGGATCCTTTGACCACGAATACTTTTTCCTATAGCTGAAGAATCCTGTCTGAAGTAGTAGCACTCTTAAGGGTTTCATAAAAGGTGATTTGTTCTTCAGTGCAGTTCTGACATGATTTATTACTGATGGGTTGATTTTAATTTAAGATTAGGGCCAAAGGCAGGAGTTGTAACCAGATATTGACTGGAAGCTAGTGGGGAGAAGGAAGCACAAACTTGTTCAGGCTGCAGCAAACATATCCATTTAAAAGGACACATTTAACATCAGAAAAGTAATTTACAGTCATCTAGAAATGATGAATGTAGGGACTGCTCTGGCCATTCCTCATCCTGGAAGCAGTGTTCTGGCAAGAAGATTTGAAAACAAGTTTTGGAGAATGACGTCAATAAGTGATGTAATTCTAACTCGATTGTGACTCAGTTGTGAACCACATGCCCTTGCTTCACTTGATCAAATGAGAACTGGGTACTTTCAGTAGAAGACTGAGACTGTATTTCATTAGTCTTTTCCCAAAGCATTTAAACAATATCACATCAGATTTGCTTTTTAAGCTGAAATCTGTTTTCCTCAACTCCATTGTGACTGGAACCTGTGATTTTTTAATTATATTATCTTTGATCCTTATACTATTCCTTCTTCCTAAAGTTGTTCTTATTTAGATTTTTTTTTTTTTAAACAGTGATTCCTTATTTCCTAACACATTCTTAGCTGGGACCACTGTGAAATCCCTACCTCTTATTTTGTTTTTCCAAGCTTAGCAGGTTTGGTCACTTTGTGTGTGGGATGTGTGTTCAGTACCTTTCACTAACTCTGCTTGAAAGCCAACTATTCTGTATGTTGCTTTCAGATTTATTTTTTTTCTGATGGAGTGATTGATTATAGGTGAATGCAGTATTCAGCACATGAGCTCATTGTTTGTTATAATAATTTAATTGTACTTTGCCTTCTCTATGCTTTTACTAAATTCTTAACATACTTTGACTGCTGCTACTCCTTGTGCTTAGATTTAAAAATATCCTTTCCTTGCCAGTATTGTTTTGAGCGATAAAAGCTGCAGAGATGTTTTTCATTTCTTCCTCTTTTGAATTACTTTTCTGTTGTTGACACTGAATTCAGTTTGGCATCTTATCATTTGGTTACTCATATCTGAAGATTAATTTTTTATCTATTCCTACTAGCATTTCAGTTTTTATCCAGAATAATTTTCGTTCTCTATTGACTTGATTTTTAGGATCACCTCTAAATAAACTGAGCATTTTACTGTATGGAAAGCCTCCATTTCACAACTACCTCTTGATTTCTGTGCTGTACTTTCATGTTTTTAATGAACCCTTAATCCACAAAGGGACCTTTCTTAAACAACCAGTGGGAAACTGAGAATTAATGATAAGGCTGCCAGATAGGTGTTAGGTTTATTTTACCACATTGTTACATATGTGTTTCTCTGAAAAACCTATGATAGAATTTCTTAGGATAGATGTATGTACTGTTTAGATTTCTCCTCTCTTATCTTTCTTTAAATAACAATTCTTTAAGTAATTGCATACAGAAAGGAAGAATAAGGCATATGCACTCACATACCTAATTTTATCTGTGTTAAACACTAGTAGTTGTGTATTAGGATCTCTATGATGTATTTGCCATAGTAGTGTGTTTGTGAATGAGAAGATAGTACTTTATCCTTTAGAAAAGATTAGACTTGAACATAAATGTAGACATATAGGGGAAAAAATACAGTGTGCTTAATCCAGTGAATGTTATCTTCTTTCTTACCTGTTTTTGTGTGACTGATGAAACCTTTGTATTACCTCTGGGTAGAGAGCCATGTTATTTTATTTATTGTGTTTGGTTACTATAGCAGCAAAAATATCAGGTGGAGAGAAAAGAGGAAACCCAAACAACCCCGAAATAAATATCTGCCATGTTTACATGTATAGAAATACTAGGACAGTTATTTTTTTATCTAACTGATTAGGAGATTTATGAGTATTAAAACCAGATTGACATGATGTTATTGCATCATGTATGATCCAATAAAATTAAGTTTTTAAGTTGCAGTTGTGAATGTTGATCTTCCAAGTCGACTGATCTTTATTGTCCATTAGAGCAAAGGAACATGTTCTCTCATGAGTACTGCATTTTCAATATGGGCTACTGGTGTAGTTGTTTTTTTTTATTGTTGTTGTTCAGTGTTGGTTTTAATAACTCGAATATTGGCTATATAATTCTTTTAGCTGGTAAATGTTATTTCTGTAGACATACTAGCACTGCATAAGTAGTGCAGAGAGCTCCTTGACAGGAGCTGCTATATAGAGTGTTATTTCCAAGTACTTCAAAAAATTTACACGGTACTGGGGCTCCAAATGTACATACTGCAGTTCTGTATGTGTATGCACACACTTGGGGGAGGCACTAAGAAAACCAGCCTGAAAATAGTCAAAACCCCTCACTATGAAGACAGAATGTGGTATCTTGGATAACAGATATTATCAGACATCTTTGGTAATAGTGATGTTGAACTAATGCTTCTGAATGCACCGTTAGTGCTGTAGTCACTTATTTTTCAAGTTGAATCTGTAAATACTGTTAAGACAGCGTTAACTCCATTAACATGCCAGGATGTTTCATGTAATTCTGCATATTCTGCCTGTTTTTATTTGATTTAAAAAGAGACTGAGAATATTAATTAGCTATTAAGAAACTTGAATACCTGAGTTTTGTTATGTTCTGATTTCATGCAATAAATCTGTTGTATCCTTGAAATATATACAAATACTGAAGTTAATTTTCAGTATTGCTTGGTGTTTTCTGTTACATGCCAGATACAGCAAGTTTAGATAACGAGTATTTGCTGACAAAGACTTATTTTTTTAGGAGAATAATATTGTATTTTCTCTTTCAATGGACTAAATGTCTCTTTTGCTGGCTATTTGAATTCTTCCATGGTAACAACCTCACATTTTTTAAAAAGCATTTTTCTGCTTGTGAATTTGAAGTTCATCATTAATTTGGTACTACTAGAAAAGGAAAGCTCGATGTATTGGCAGTGATCACTTTCAGTAGCAAATGGAGGAGAAATCACTGTATGACCACATAATAAATGCTTAGAAATTACACATTCATCATTGCATTATGGTTTTCTGATAGTGATGGTCTTGTTAACCATATAAAGCTTATCTTCCTCTCTAGTTCTTCTGTTTTTCTTTTTTTTTTTTTCTTGAAAAGTGAAGTAGGTTTAACCGACTGTGAACATTATCTTGAGGAGTAGTAAAAATTAGTTCAATCAGAGTTGGAATTTTTAAATTAAAACCATTCCTCTGGGACTATTCATCTTTTTTTTATTAATTTTTTTATTGGAAAAACTAATTCCAATTTGTCAAAACTTAAATTTGTTTTTTCATTTTTCTCTCTTCTGAGAAAGGTAGCTCTCTGAAATAGCTACTCTATTAGAAGGAAGGAATATAATCCAATCATATTATCTAAAGTCTGGAAAGGCAACAGATTTTCGGAACATGTATGTTACGCGCTCTTTCCACCTCCTCCTTTCCTCCCTCCTCAACCCAGTAAGTACCTGGATAGTAATGTGTGACTGTCCTACAGTGTAACACTCAGTAGTTTGTGGTGGGGACCTTGTAGAGAATCTAAACCTCGAGGAAAGAAGGGAAATCTCTTGTCTTCTGAAGCCAAACATTTTCCTTGGATGTGTTTTGGTTTCATGCTTTTGTGACTCATTTCTAGTGGCTTTCTTCATGATATAAAATCTAATATTTTCCATTTTGAGGAAGCAGTGTAGATGATTCTCACACCCCTGTTAGTGTTCCTCCCTAACTGAAGTACCTACTCTTGGTTTAGTTGCCTTGAGCAGGGAAATGGAACTATTTTGGTAAGTAAATATTAGGAGAAGGCAAGTAAGATGTAGGCACATTGTACATCTGTATTTTCTACCTTTTTTGAAAGTTTATAAAGTGGGAAGAGAGCAAGACAGAAATAGCTTAGGCAGTTTCATATATGGGAAGTGTCTTAATCTTTTAACTGTATATCCCAGTTGAAGTAGGATACCTGGTCCATAAGAGAGAAGGCAAACTGACTCAAATGATATGGTGAAGCTCTTGTGCATTAAAGGATGGCCAGGAATTTTGGCCTGGCCTTGCTGTAGTTTGTTCTCATATCTTGGACCTGAGCTTATGTGTAAAGTCTAGCAAGAAGGGACTTAAGCCAAATAAGCAAGGCATAAAGAAAATGGGACCAAGGTTGTGTTACTTGCTTGCAAGCTTAATTGAAACTCTGTGGTAACAAATGGAAAAATGTGCTTTCCCTGACACCAAATCACCTGTAAAAGCCTTTGGACTGGTAATTGTTGAGATTGTAACTGAGGAAGAGCAGTGATGGCAAACGCCTTGACTTAGATAAATCTTGTGTTGAGTGCTACAATCACAAACTATTCTTCTCTGTTCTCATGGGTGTTAACTGCTCAGAGTTACTCTGTTTTCTGTTGTGTTCAGAACTGGAATGAATTTAAGTGCTAGCAACAGCCACGTTTGGTGTGGCTTGTATGTCATATTTTTGGGGTTTTTTTAATAACTGGCTTTGCTGACTTACTGAGATGGAAAAAGGAAACTCATGGGTTGTTTATTGTTTGTTTATTTTCTTTTCTGATGTGACCATATTGCTACTTATTCCTAAAATACAATTTGCTAAATTATGTCATTAATGATTTTTGAAAGTGTCACCTATGGTTTTAATTCACAGGTTGGTGTCCAGCTTGGCTGCTGGGGCTTCTTTTCACAACTTGCATATGTGATTCAACAAGATTTTGCCCCTCCATTTATCCTCTTATTTCTTCATCTGGGCAGCTGTACTGAATTCTTACTGGTTGAACGGGTTCTTCTGGTGGGATTGACCTCACCTATGCTTTAAACGGGTATCTGAGCTAGTTATCAGGATTTCTGGAATCTTAGTATGACTCAGAAGTTACATATTTCTAACAATATCTGCCATGAATTGCATCATTTCACTAAAAGAGTGTTTTAATAATTCATATTATGGTATGAATCATATTTTGGGCAGATTCAAAGATCTAACATTAAGTTAGTGAAAGATCTAACGGTAGACTGGTTTCACTTTGATTTTAAATAAGAAGCCTGTTATTGCAAAGTGCTGATTCCTGTCTTTCCTTCCCCAATATTTACTCTTTCACATGTTTGCAGCCAAGTCTCTAAATTGGGCACAGTTTAGTTTCTCTATGTTAGCCTTATCTTCTCTGAGTGCTCTTTGTTATGTCTCGATTCTCTTTGGCAGTTTTTTTGCTCTTGATACATAGACAAATACCAATCATCAGATGTCACTGGCAGCATGGCTTGAGAAAGACCTGAAA
Source organism: Corapipo altera (assembly GCF_003945725.1). Classification (NCBI taxonomy): domain Eukaryota; kingdom Metazoa; phylum Chordata; class Aves; order Passeriformes; family Pipridae; genus Corapipo; species Corapipo altera. The sequence goes on along the minus strand of NW_020884904.1, from coordinate 5,681,589 downwards.
TGAAAATAACAGGAATGGTGCAAAGGAAGTTGCAGATTCATGGGAAATATTTGACTAGCCTGTCATTGGTTTGCACACTGTGAATCTTAAATATGAAAAGGCAAAGCTGACTGTTTGAAACAATGTGCTTTAGATTATCTGGTTTTGTTTATTTTCTAGACAGAATTCATCTATGTCCAAGCAACAAATAAACCAAAGACCTTCAAGCATGGTCAGTGAAACGTCCACTGCAGTAACTACATCTGCTGTTGATACAAAACCTGGCTCTAAGGTAAAGGAAAAAACTATTGTTTCTACTTGTTGACTAGAACTTTACTCACTTTAAATCCAATACTCTTTTATTGCTGGTTTTAATATGGCCATGGGTTTAGCCTAGAAGTCTAGTAGGACCTCAAAATAGAAGTACTATTTTCTACCCAAGCAAAAATCTTTTTGCAGCACTGTGTGCAGGTGTAACAGCAGTGTTACAGCACTTTTAGAAGCACTGTATACCCAGATGATATTGTTCAATATAATTTGAAAAATAGGGATTATTGTGACATGGGAAGTTTGAGAGTCTTCTCATGAATGGAAGTAAGTATATATCATACTAGTATTTCTCCAAGTTTTTTGATAGTCCAGTATATATGGCAAGAAGTGCTGCAGACTACCAAAAATTATAATTTGTGTGTATATATATATATATATATATATATGTATATATATAAATTTTCCATGAGACCTTACTGCTGTTCCTCCTCTTAGTAACAACTTAAATCCTCTCTGCCATCACTGCGATTCAAAAACAGTGAAGGCACTAAGTTTACACTCATAATGTTTAATAGAAGAAGAAAATGTTTAATAACATTCTTTGTCATTGACAAAAGGCTGTGTTTATTATTGCACAAAATATAATAAAATGCTGTACTTGAAGTTTCACCAGCTATTTTAATGCTTCTTTGACCTTACGGTAAATTATAGTACAGTGAGAATGGTAGTGGGTGGATGAAAAGGAAAAAAAGCAATGCTGGAAGAATTAGCAGAGATAAGATAGATTTCTTAACTTTGCCTTCAGTCCTTAAACTTCTCAGGTTTTTTTAGATGCAGAAGTGAGCAGCCTCTTATATAATGGAGTTGAAGAAAGGTCTTTGCTGAATTTGTTGCAATTTCTGTTGAATATATGAAATATTTTTCTGATGTTTTGATATGCTTGGGTGAATACTGGAGAAGATGCAAAGAATTTCATGAAAAGCTAAAAAACAATTTTAAAAAAAATTTTTTTATATCCAAAGTGTTTAAGTTACTGCGCCAACACAAAGGACTGTTGTGTGTCAAATCTCAAGAATACATTTATCTTTAAAGTGCTAGATGAAGTTATCACTGAAAACAGTAGGTTTGGTAGGTTACCCAAATTACTTGATAAGTTTCTTTTTCATATTTTGACATATGAACTTAGCAAAGTACGTCAGCATTAGTGTTTACTTTATTTATCCTCCTCAACTCTGATTTTTTTTTTGAGCCTTAGAGGCATTAGAGGCAGAAGGTTCATTTTTTCACTCCTAAAACCAGCAGACTTACTGGAGACCTGATTCTCTGCTTTGAGCAGGGCAATTCTCCAGTGACACAGTTGGCTTTAACGTACCCAGGATTGCACTTGTGCCAGGAAGTGTGCATCCTCTGTCACCTGCTGCTGCTGTTTCCCTTTGTCACATGCTTGCACTGATCTAATAAGAGATCAAAAATGGTGACTGGGTACAACTTTCAGGGCCGTTCACATGCTAGAGACTGAATCACTGGGGATGTCAGAATTGCACAGCTAAAGGTGAGGGTAATACTTTTTTCATCACAGCTTGCAGAATATCCAGAATCTCCTCCCAAAACTTCTGTTTGTCTGTTTTCAGTCTCTGCTTCTGTTCTGTTTGCAGTCCTGTATGTGTGGCCACACATGCTTCTGGCAGGCTCCCAGGTGTGGCACTTTTTTAATACATGGCAGCTTTAGACTTAGAATAGAGCTTTTCCAGAGAGCTTGCCTGTACTTTGCTTCTCCACCAAGGTTGTTTTTATAAGATCCGTCCTGCTGCTGGCCCTTAATAAATACTGGATTAATTAAGACAGAGAACCAACATCTTTCTTCTGTATGCTTTGTTTCATCATTGCATGTGTTTCCAGGCTTGACATCACTTCTCTTGTTCTGTAGTCAGAAGATCTGTTGAATTCCTTCACAGCCTAACACAAAAATTAATTCAGGTGAACTAACAATGAGAACAAAGGCTATAAAATGAGTAACCTGTGTCCTCTGTTTGAGGTTGACTTTTGGCAGGTTGAGAGTAGATTTTAAGGTCCTTTTATCTATTTCTGAATGTTTTTTTCCATGAATTCCATAATTGTTCTTTCAAAGAGTGAGTTCCCAGTTGCAGAATTGAGGCACAATCATGAAGCGAGAGACGTATTCATGGTTCAGGTCTCTACCTACCCATGGCTAATTATTATCTTTTATGAAATGCTTTCATAACTTTGTCCTACAAATGCCATCACAGAGTGGTGTATGCTTAATGTTGGAATCCTGGCCAAATTCAAACTGGTTTTTTTTTAGACAGAGCTATGCTCATTGAAGTTAATACCAAATCAGGAAGTGCAGGAACAGGTACATGGCTTTCCACTTGATTCTTCTGTAGAAAGTTGGCAGCTAAGAGTTGCCACGTTTGGGGCGGAGGGGGGGAAAGGTAAGCTGCCAAATGTACAGCAGATTTGTCATTTTCAGTTCAAGATCAAAGGAAGGCTTCTGGCTTGCTCATTGCAGTGCTCAGGTCTGAACTTGCATTGATTCTTTGGAAAAAGAATTTCACAATTTCTTTCCAACAGTGTCAGTTGTACAGTGTACAACAAGAGCAGCATGTTGAAAAGAAGAAAAAGAAAAAAGCCAAAATGAAGCTCTTAGTTACCAAAATGTCATTATGTTTCATTGATATGCATGTAAATGTATAATTGCCTTTGCTTTGTAAGACACCCAAGATGGGCAGTTTTGCAGAAATGCATGTAGATTCTTGTGCACCATTTTAATGGAGGAACTGTCTGAGTAAGTCATCTGAAGACTTCAGACCAATGCAGTCTACAGACCAATGCTTTTTGACATTTGAGGGGTATTGGGTTGAGGGAATGAAAAGCAAAATGGCATGTTGATAAACTGCAATCGTTCTGTGTCCCGAAGATCTGCTTGTTCATAGCCAATTCAATTACCATATTAAAAGCCAATTCTGTTGATTAAAAATTAAGGATATGGAGGAATAAAGAACTGTTTCAGATTGGAAGTAAGGTACTTTGGGAATTTAGTCTGTTAGAGCATCTGATGGTGTGAATGGAAGTTTGTAAATGTTAGTGTGCCATACAGGACTTGGGGCAAGTTAAGAATGTAAATAAGAGTATTGTAATGTATTAATTACTACCTACATTTTGAGAGCGTGTTTTGGATGGATTTTGCATGAGAGAAGTGATTGAATCGTTGATGACACTGATAGTTGCTGGTATTTGTCCAAGATAAACTGGTGAGGAATACAAGTAAAGAATGAACCTAGTGGTTGGGAGGAACAGGCAGTGGTGACAGGTATGTGATGGTGCCAGCTCTGTGGGACTGCCTGAGGCTGGGCTGGAGTGTAAAACACAATGGTTAATTCATGGCCCCTGTATATGAATGCTCAAAATTAAGAGTGGGATTTTCTGAGAGTTTTGGTTTTTCCTATCTGAAAAATAAGGATTTTTTATCATTTTCTTAGAGATACCAGAAGAATTCATAAGTTCATTTCTAAGTGAAACACTTGAGATTTTTTGAATGAAAAAATTTGACTTAAACAGGTGAGGCTTTGTGGGTTGGGTTTTTTTACATTTTTTTTATAATTCCCTCCAGATTGAAAGTTACATGTTCTCTTATGTATATATATTTTCATACTTTGACCAAGATGCAGTCTTCATTTTTACTGTTTAGAAAATCTGTTCCAAATAAAAGTCTGTCTACATTTTTTTTGGCTGTCCAGTTTAAAAAAAAAAAAGAAAAAAATATCATATTTTGCAATTAATTTAGCAACTTTTCTTCTCAGCTGGAAGCTACTGTAAGGAAGATGAGGTGGTGCTGAAAAGGGATTTGAAAACTTCGGCTCTTTGACTTTTTTTTTTTTCCCCCCGCAAAAACTTAAGCACCACTCACAAAGTCAGCATGACAAATGTACTGAAGTCAAAAGTGACTCCTGTGTCTTCAGTGACACAGACAGCTGTGCTGACCTGCATTTTTCAACACATGACAATGATATCAGAATAATTTAAGGTAGGAAAAGACTACTGCAATACAGACAAGTAGTTAAAATATGTACCTTTTCTTTTAAACTAACTCTTTAGTCTAGCCAGTGGAAGCAAGGTGTGACATGCAATGTCTGTTATGCTTTGTTTTATTCCAGAGCAGAATGAGATGATTAATACTGAAGATGATATGAGAATTTTAATTACATAAAGCACCATAAAATGATAATTTTGTTTCCATTATGGGTACTTTATTGATGCAGTAGAAATTGCTTGTTCTTTTGGCCAAGTCCAGGGATGACTTTTCTACGTTACGGTCTGCGTGTTTTTTAAATTAAGTAAGATCAGAGACTACCAACATGCTTGCTCACTGACAAGAGATCTGATGAAAAAAATCCAATTTAAATGCTGCTGTAAGGCTAGATCAGCAGGATCAACTTTAACTGTTCCTCAGTTCATCCAACCTTCCAAGGAGAACTATGAGAAAGAAAAATTTGGAAACTAAATTCTGTATGTTTTGTAAATTGATTTCTGTTCAGGTGCACAGTGTAAATTTTTCACTTTCAAAGCCTTAAACAATTTGGGCCTCATTATTTTTATCGCCCTTGTAGTTGTTGCATCTTAGCTTTTGGCAACAAATTTTTAAAACTCCACTGAAATGTTTACTTCTCATTTTTCTTAAAAAATACCCATCTATGGATTGGCCATGGTATGATCATCCAGAGCTTGGCTGACCTCGTGATACACACTTTGTGTGTTTGTTTAAAGTGGTATCTGGACACAGTTTTGCAAGTTATCTTTTGAAATATTTTCAGTAGCAAACACAAAATCCCTAACATCTTACTTCTTCCTTTCGTGTCAGACGTGCTGCTTGTAGGTCTGTGAGTGAGTACCCAGAAATATTTTTGTGGTCCTAGTCAACATGCTGTGTTTGCCCAAAGCAGGTGCTCTGCAGCCTGTTAGTTGAGTGCCTTAGCACAGGTATGGCAGAGAAATGGGCTGGGAGATCTCGGCAGCACCATCCTCACCTGACTTTTACTTTGAGCTGGTTCTTGGCATCTGGGTGTCAGAAGCACCTGCTTAGAAACCAGTTGCTTTTTACACTCTGGCCTTTTGGGTTTGTGCTAGCCCTAGAGAGCTGTCTGCTCAAGTGATACCTGTGCTGCTCTGGGGCACAGCTGAGTCCTGTGCAGGCTTTCACCAAGGTATCTGGCGAGGTGTCTCTCCTAGGGAAAAGCCCATACATGTCAGGGTGTTTCACCGAAATGACTGTGACATGCATCTCATCTGACTCCTCAGCAGAGCTGGAAGCAGCATTCTGCTTTCTGTGGAGCACACCTTGGGGAAAGTACCTAAGAAAATCTGCCCTTTGACAGCTCCTTACAAGTGTTAACATCTGTGTCTTTGTTTTATATGCTATAGTACCAAAGGAGTAATTGTTTTTCTTGCTATTTATAGCTATTATCTTAACTCTTCATAAAGATAGGAAATATAGTGCAGGTTGGTAAAGCTTGGCCTCAAAATGAACAGAATCCATTTAAAGTTATCATATATTGCTAGAATAATTTATTATTATGTATGCTGTCTTCTAGTCCAAGTGTTGCTTGACTGGCAGGAGCAGTATGATGAGATATTTTTCTGATGTTATCCCTTGTGCATGACAAATGTACTTGTTTTCAGAGCTGTTGTTTGTCTGCAGCTCACAGAACATCTGTACCCTGTTGAGCTGAGATAAGAGATTAAAAAGTGAGACACTGTAGGAAGGAATCTGGAGAGTTCTTTTCTTGGAGGGGTCAGGCGCAACTCTAGGGGTGGTGTGTGCATCTCAGCCATTGGAAGAGCAAACTGTGCTGGGGTTGGAAAAGAACAGGCAAATTATTCATCTAGAGATTCCTGCTTTTTCACAGATGGATGGGCTTTCTATGTTTGTTTTTGAAATAGTTTTGCCCATGTGAATCAAAACTGAGGTTTCAGTAACAAACAAATCATTACCCAATTCTCGTGATTTCCATTTACTGCTGTCTAGGTCTCTTCCCTTCCTGAGCATCACTCTGTCTTCTCCTTTTGTTTGCAGGGTCAAAGTCCAAGCATTTTATTAAGCTATCAGTGTTGTTTGAATTTAAACAGGAAAGTAAAATAAAATCAAACAAAAAAACTTTACACAAAAAACCCAAACAAAGAAGAGCAAGAGTAGGATTCATCTGCTCCAAGTCCTGTGCGTGTAAGAGACTTGTACTGCATTGACACCCAGCTACCAGAGACAGATTTGCATGCAGTTTTCAAAAATACTTCCCAGGCACACTAAAAGTTCCATAGTTCTGCCCTTCTGACTTGACACATCAGTGCTGCTGCTGTTCGGCTGGGAGTTGGCAGACCATCCTGGCACTAATATGTTGATGAAAGTGGAAGATTGACTTTGCTGTGTTGTAAATATCATTACCTGTTTACTTGCCCTTGAAAATGCTATGAATACTTTGTTAGTGTTTAATGAAGTATGAGTTATTGCAGTGAGGTTCTTTTTAATATGAAATGAGTCTCAGTACAGTTTAAAAACCATTGTACTTCTTTGCAGGTTGTGAAGACTGGAAGCAAAGTGCATAGCTTTGGAAAGAGGGAACAAGCTATCAGGAGGAATCCCAATGTTCCTGTTATAGTAAGAGGCTGGCTACACAAACAGGTATGCATGTGATCACCAGTTTCTGTTCATATACTTCAGTACAATCATCAAGTAAAAGCAAGTGCCTTCCAAGTAACTGAAAAAGCAGAAGCTTTTCAGTTTTTGGTGAAATGTTGGTGACACAGGGCAGTGTTGGATATTCCCACAGGCTTCTGTAATGAGGAATTTGTGCTCAGTGAGTGTGAAAACCAAGGTTTACATAGAGGTTTGATTCAGAAGTGGAAACAATGATAAATGGACGTTGCCATCATGGTTAAATGTTGAAGCTATAACATTGTTGTCTAAATCTTGTTATTTTCCTGGTTTAATCCTGGGGGCTTCTTGCTATGATGATCTTGATCTCCCTCAGAACAACACTGGCTGTGAAGACCTTATTCCATCTGTTTGTTTATGCCATTCTACCCCCATCAAGGCTTAATTCCAACCCACATACCTTTTGTTCTCCAAAAACAGGAGGGAGAAAATTATGGCAAACAGGGACCCATTCGTCAGACATTGCTGTCATCAAGAACAGTATCCAGCAAAGGCTGAATTATAGAATTTCATCAGTGAACAGACTTCTACAGCTGCTACATCTTGAAATCTTAAGCCTGACAGAAGCACATCCTTGAGTGCAATAAATAAATAAAGCTGTTTGTGAGAATACTTCCCTGCTTCTAATTTGGCAGTCAGTGTCCACCAGATTATCACCAGACATCCAGTAGGAAAGTTTAGGGATGAGTAGGAGAAGGCTGAAATCTCAGGCTTACAGTTATGATTCTATATGTAGAGGGAAGTGAAATTGCTGACAGCTGTTCACTTCCTCCTGCTTGGAGAGCTGTAATTCTGCTGTGTTCTGGTCTCAGCCCTGTTGACATCTACTACCCAAGTCCATTAGTTTTCAGGACAGAATCAGAACTCGGACACAGTGTGTGTTGACAACACTGTAGCATGAAAATGGGAAGGGAAGAAAAGTCCCTGCATGCTTAATTTGACTGCAGAAAGGAGGAGGGCAATAGCTGGAGCAATGTTGTATATCCTGTTTCCTTCTGTCCCCTTACCTCTGCTTATGAACTCTTAAAGCCTGAAGATGCTTTCTGTGCTGCTGGTCTTATGAAAGCCTACCTGAGCTGAATAAGTTGAACTTCCTTAGGTTACAGTCTGGCAATTTCACAAGCTTCTAAAATTAATTTCAATGCAAATATTACTCATTTTGACAAGGTGATATATATATATATATATATATAGAGAGAGAGAGAGAGAGAGAGAGGGAGAGAGATAGATATATATGGATCTCCACAGGCATATTATATTATACTTCATTAAAATTTGCACATTATGCACCCTGTTTTATTTTCTAAGGAATATTTTATTAAATTATGTTTTAGGCATGGGTAACATATGGAGATTGACTGTAGAATTATAGGATATCATTGCCTGAAATCTAATGTCATACTTCACAACTGTGTAGTGATTTTGTGTTGCTCTACAGACAATTTTTGTCGGAGTCTGTGCAATCCAGAAGTATATTTTGTTTCTTTATTGCAGATAAATCTGTGTAGATAAAATATGTATTGGTTGTGTATAAGGTTAATCTGAATGCTGTTTGGGATGCAAGTTTAATTACTTAATGAAAATTAGCAGTTGGAATATTCTGCCCTCATTATTTTATAGCTGGATGTTTTGCCTCTTATCTTTCTTAGTACATAATGTTTTGCTAAAATAGAAAGCACTTGTTTTGCAAGTATTAATCATATTTAGGTAAACTTCTGGTAAACTACTCACTGGATCAGCATTGTATAATAAGCTTTTAACTTCCATTAAATGAAAAGTGTGTTGCATTTCTTGCATTTCAGGATAGCTCTGGAATGCGATTATGGAAAAGGCGATGGTTTGTGCTTGCTGATTATTGTTTGTTTTACTACAAAGGTGAGTAGACTTGCTGTTTTGAGTTAGTCTGTAACAGTTCTCCTGTACAAATTACACTAAATTAATGAACTAATTGAACTGTTCAGCTATAGTTAGGTATTCTGAGAAGATGAATAGTGAAACAGGTGTTTGTCTGTATGTTTATAATGCGCAGCAAATTTGGAGCTAGAGCAGGGGAAGCAGATGCTGTATATGATATTGTTTTACAACTTATCTTTGATATATGCCAAGGTTTACATTGCAGAACACTTGACTGCAATAAATAAGATTTATCCCATCTCTGGTCTGTGTTGTGTTACCTACCTGCTTGCACTTGGAGATCTGAGTTTTTTGAGAACTTTCTATGGCCAGATCAGGGTACTGATTCAGCTTTAATCCAAGGGACAATGTAAGAGTGAGAACTTCTGAATCCAGTAATCTACCAAAAAAAGGTTAGATGTGATCTTAGGCCAGATTAGGAATAATGGTATTACATAAGGCTATTTTCAAGTTTTGAATATTGCTTTTGAAGATTGAAAGGATTACAGAACATGAAACTTGGAATTCATATTCCTAGGCACTGCATTTTTACTGATGATCACTTAGAGCCAGCAGTAATAGAGGTTTCCTAATTATAGCAATTAGCCTAGATGAACAATGCTAAATGGGAAGTCCGTCATGTCGTGCAGCCTGTCACAGTTCATTTGGCACAATAAGCTTTATTCTTGAAGTGTAGTCTTCTGGCTGAACCTAAAAAACCAACATCCACCCACTCACCCCCCAAGAAAAGAACAAACCTCAATAAAAAAACAGACTGATTTAAAAAAAAAAATCAGTCTTGTTTCTTTAAAAATGAAATATTTTTCTGTGTATATTTTTAGTGTTGAGTCACAAGTGAGTTTGGGTCAGAAGGGTCTTCAGGAAGTGTCTTGTCCTACTGCCTGGTGAAAGCAGGGTCAGGAAAGGAGTCAGCCCAGGTTGCTCAGGGCTTAATCTAGTCAGGTGTTGAAAACCTCCAAGGATGGAGATGGCACAGCTTTCTTTCCTGGTCGGCCTGTTCCCTTGCTGCTCTGTCCTCATGGGGAAAATTATTTTCCTTACATCCAATCTGAACTGCTCTTCTTTCTACTGAACGACTGTTGTCTGTGTGCCCATAAAGGAGAATGTGTTATTAGCCCACTGAATAGTGCAGGGAATTAAATTCTATTTTTTTTTTTATTCAACAGACAGCAGAGAAGAATCTGTTCTGGGGAGCATACCCTTGCCTAGTTATGTCATATCTGCAGTTGGACCTGAAGATCGTATAAATCGCAAGTTTTCTTTTAAGGTACAGTTTACAAGCCTTATTAACCAATCGTAGTTTATTTGCATTAGAAATGCTGCTTCTGTAAACAGAAACATCATCTGTTTTCCTAATCTGTTTATTACTATTTTTTTAAAAGTAGGCAGGTTTATTGGCTGCCTGTCCAAATGTGACATAGCACTTTTTTGTGGCTTATGAATTGACATTGATGTCTGTTACTTTGTAAGTGTCTTTAGAGCTTAATGAAGTGTCTGTGTGTAAAGATCCTGTTTCTAAAATCAGAAATTGGTATCGATGAGTTGTTCCAGTACTGTCTACAAATTGAAAGAAAGGTTTTCTTATTTATAGAGTACTTGATCTCATAATGGACTGATGTCTGTTTGGTTTTGTTGTGTTTTTTTATAAATAAAAGAAACAGCTTAGTTCTCACAGTTGTAAAATGACAATACTGTAGCTTTTGGTGTTTATTTTCCTGATTTCAAAGGGAAAAAGAGTAACCAATTTTTCTCTCCTTTTTTGGGAGGAAGCTACAGATGTGCTAAGTGGCATGGACTTTTTAAAGGAAAAAGTACTCTTATCTGATGTAGTTCGAAGTTGGTTTTGTGTATTTTTCTTTTTCTAAAAAAATGTAATTGTATAATTTACACTTCTAGTCTTCATTATAAAAGCCCACAAATATGAAATAAAACATACATTTCTTCTTGGCAGTGTAAAAATCTGACTCTAAATGACTGTCTGAGCTGCACCACTGAGGCAAGGTTTAAAAACTTATGTGCCTGTGGCAGATTTAAAGTCTACCAATATTTGGAGCAGAACTGGTTCTTCTGTCAAGCAAATGAGCTATGTACTTTAAAAAAATAATTTACAAACCAGGTTTTGATCAGGCATACTTAAGGAGATCTAGAAGGAAACTCTGTTTAAATATTCTCTGTGCTGAAATTATGAAGAGCATCTGCTCATATTTCCCTTGCATTTTAATTTTTTTGGGGTGTTTTAAAATTGAGACTGCCTCTTATTACTTTCAGTTCTGTGTTGAAGTGGATAATGGTTTGAAATTTATTAAACAAATATTAACTTGGGAAATATGTTTAAAAACACTGAGTGCACTTTGTGGAAATATTTATTGTACTTTTTCAAATGCACTGAGCATGAGGTAGCAGGACAAGCTACAAAGGAGCCTTTGTTTAAGAGAAACATTCCACTCCAGTATTTTCTGAGTGTGATTCATAAAGCCCTCCTCTTCTAGAGCCTTTTCCTAGCAAGAAATGTATACTGAAAGAGAAGAACTCAATATACTCTTCTAGGCTTCCCTGCTTTTTATTTTATTGAAACAGGTGACTGACACGCTCTTCAGTCACCACTGGCCAAGTTGTGGCTCTCCTTTCCCATGGAGCAGAATCCATGGTGTGTGATCATGGTTAAACATCTTCAGAAGCAAATACAGACTTCCCCTGTTCCTTTTAGGATATCATACCTATATGAGCTCTACCAGGTCTTTAATCTGAGTCTTTTTCTGAAAATCAGCATGAGCCTGTAACCTGAGACTTTCAACACAGGCTTGTTACTAAAAGGTTGATACAGATAGAAATAGGGTGTTGATAGCAAAAGAAAGTTTATGCTAGGAATCTCTATAAAAAACCCCTCAACATTTCATGTATTAGTTTATCGGGCCAATTTTAACTCTGCTTTAGGTGTTTGATGACTGACTGCAGGCTTGATGCTGGGGTTTTATTTAATTTAGAATGAACCCATAGGCCAGTAGGAGGATTTTGTAAGATTCCTGTTTGTATGGACCCTGTCCAACACTGACATTCCATGGACACAGAGTCGGCTGTGGGCACACAGCAGCAGGAGCACGACCCTCCTGGCATTCCATCACTCACCAGCCATTACCTTTATCTAATCTCCTCAGTACGCTTCGATATCCAGAGCGTAGACGGACATTCTGTCTCGCAATGTAGTGCAGCCAGGAATAGAACACACAAGCAGATTAAGCCCAAAATAAAGATAAGACTTTTTTGCATTTAAGACCTGAATGAGTGGGAGAATGTGCCATGTCACTTTTTACATTTGTCCTGTCCTTTATTCAGATTGTTGTAAATCTTCTGTTACAGTGGAGGTATTGGCTCCCATTTTAAGTGGCTGTTTTAAGTGGCAATGAGTTTTGAAGCAAGGGAAACAGTAAAACTACAGAAGAAAAATCAACATTTTCGTTTGCAAAACTAGAGGAAGGAAATTCATGTAGCAAATACATGGATGCTTTTTGCACATGATTTGGTTTGGAGGTGTGTAAAATACATGCTCAGTAGGGAATGTATGTTAAACCCTGATAATTTAAAATGTGCACTGCAGGAGTTCTCAAAATCCTTTTCCATTCATCACCTGAAAGCTGAGACCCAGCTTTAAGCTCTTGTGTCTCTTTGGGTGTTTAACAATCATAGGCCTGCAGAACTGGGTACAGGCTTTTCAAATGCAATCAAACCCCTACTTTGAAGTGTAGCAGTATGTGTGTTAAATTGTTTTGTTTAGAAACTCTGCTTCACAATTTTTTCACATTGTTTATTTGGCCCAAGCCAAGTGCTGTGACTACCTGTAAGCTACTGTCACTAAGCTATATGACAGCTTAGAACTCAGGGTTCTTACTGCATATTTACTTGGTAACTAATGTCCTAAAGATATTTAATTAATCTAATAGCTGTACTTTAAAGTACAGTGATTTTTTTTGTTGATACAAATGTAAGTGAGCACAAATGCAGTGTTTAGATTTATAATGTGAAAAGGCTTACATAACATTAATATATACCTGGAAATACTCCTTGTGATTAACCGAGAATTGACTGTATGTTTTAGTAATAGATCAGTTTTAAACATGAATAGTATCAGTTTATGAACGTTCATGTCATCACAGTCTCTTTAGAAGCCTTGTCCTCAATAATGAAAATTATTTTTAATTGGTCTTATATATGTTAAAATATAAGAGAGAATACTGAAAGTAAACATATTTATATGAATCTGACAGTAATAAAAATTGAGGAATTTGGAAGGCCTACCAGAGTTTGCTGTAAAGAAAACAAGAAAACTTCATGCAAAGACAGTGTATGCGAGTATATATTTGTATTTAGGTGCATATCTTGGTACCAAATAAAGTCAGTGAAGAATGTTCTGGTGTTCCTGTACGAGGTAGGAAGTAGCATTGGAGACACACATTAAAACTTTTTATTTCGATACTACTTTTAACATTTTTTCAGAGGTTCACCTTTTCAACGTGAGAACATTCAGAGCCTCAGAAGCCAGGCCAAATCATTACTTCCAGAGGAGGCTACTGCAACTTGGGTTTAAAAAAAACCATCTCTTTGTTATTGACACTCTAGGTCTTACTAATGGAAGTATTTGTTTACTGCTTAGACCTGCTGGGACCAGAGCAAACTTCATATCTTCTCAGTGATTTTCCTTAAAAAAAAATAAAAATAAATTTACAGAGTTTGTTTCTTTATGTTCTCTGAATCAGTGTTGCTTCCTTAGGCTCCCATATTGCTTATAGAACTTCTCCGAGTCTGGGAAGTCAGATGAAGAAATGCCAAGGGCTATAAATTTGAGGGGTGCTATTTTAAAATCTGGAAGAGGGGGGAGTGTTCAAGTTTCTACAAGTCCTTAAAAAGCTCAATATTATTTGAGGGTGAAAGATGAGTTAGATTGTACTGTGCTGTTGTTGAGTTCGTAGTGAAGGGTCACAATATTATTTCAATTTTTACTCATAAATCGTTCATAAATACCAAACTGTACATTATAGCTTATTGAGAGAACTGATTTTGAAAGTTTACAGTTATTAGAAAACTACTCCCTTCCCCATCCGTCTGTCCTATGAATGGTGGCTTATTCTCTCCTAGGAATTTTGAACAAGTGGAGGTGAACATAACTGCTGTAGGCATTAGTTACTTTTAGTATAGTCTTTTGCTAAGTATTGTCTTGGAAACATGAATCTTTTACTGATTTTAACTTGTTTAACTTTTTGTCCTTGTCTTGTCCTGTTGATATGCTCTTGGGGTTTACTGTCCATTTCTCCTACTGTGCACTATGGGAGAGAGACTGCTTTTCTTCTCAATGTATCTACATTAAGGCATCTGAATGCATGAATAGGTACCAATATTATTTTTTCCCTGTTGTGTGTGTGGCGTACATGTGCGCATGTGCTGTGTTTTAGGCTTTTTAGTATGCTGTAGTCATCCTAATGGCTTTTGCTTTAAAAAAAACCCACCCAAACCAAAAAACCTGCTGGCTTCTGTCTGCTAGCAGTTACAGCTACAGGCCATTGGCACAAAGTGCTTTCTTGCATATAAGACATGCTACTAATAAATAACTGAAATAAATTTAAATTTTCCTTTAACCAGTGTTTTATATTACAAACTTCAGAATGTTGTGTTTGTTGATTATTGCACACCATCTCTATTATCCCTTCTGAAGCTGTGAATGTTTATGCCTGTGATAGCTCCAGTCTCAAGGGAGAATGGTGCAACACAGTTTGCATTTTTATACCGTTTTCACCTAGGGCCTCTTAGGCAGTGCTTTCAGCTGTATTCAGCATGCACAGCTGAAAGAGAACCTAAAGTGCAGGTGGGTTATGCTGATTGGGATGTACAGGTCAGTTAAGATAGCTGTTAAATCCATTTATTGCTGTGCTACACAGTTGCTGCTGATAGTTACCCAAGCTTCAGTTTCTTTTAAGCAAGTGTATAACCAGTGAATGGTTGGGTCCTACTGCACCATCTGCAGTGGGGCATATGTAGTCTAGTTTTCTGCAGGAGTCACTTCACTTCTGAATTTTAACACCTGCTATGGGCTCAACGTGATCTCTGAAGGAGCAATGTAGTCCTAAAGTCTCACATTAAAATCACTGTTTTCCTTTATATCTGAAGCTGCTAGTTTTTGTCTCTTCATACACTGGGACACTAAACATAAATTGAAATTAATTAATACTTCTAAATCGTATTTGCTTTGAGCATTTTAGCGCAGTCAAAATGGCAAAAAAAAAAAGACAACCCTCAATAACAACAGAGAAAACCTAAAGAACTGAACCAGGCAAACATGAAAAAGTCTTTCGATTCCTAAATATGTGATTGATCAGAGCTGCTGTTTAATGTATGGAGGTCCTGTTTTCCTGTATTAAGGTAGGTAGCTAATTGTGGGAAGGGAGGAGAAATCACCTTGTATTCCCTTATTGGCCAGTGCTGTTGGGAAGCAGAGACTTTATTTCAGACAGGAGAGAGTCTTAGACTTCTTTATGCAACCTTTTCTTCCTCTTCCTTCTTCTGCTCCTTCTTTTTTTAGCTGACTGTTCTGTTTGTCTCCAGTTTTCAAAGCAAACTCAGGCTTCCTTGCTTGGGGCACAGAAGGGAAAGGCCACCTTTCACACGTTTGGGAGAACAGGCTGCAACAGAAAGGGAAGAAATTTTCCACAGAATTTGAAAGCACTCTATTAGCAAGCACGTATTTTGCTCTTTGAAATTGTTGATACAAGTCTCTAAGAGTATGGTAATTTTGGAAATTCAGGGTAAACAACTGAAATTATAATGTTTAGGGAGGGCTGCACTGGATTAAATAGCCTAGGTTTTGTCAAAACTGTTGTGTTTCTGAAGCCATCTATGATTGTAGAGTGGTTTTTTATTTAATTTGGAATAATGATGGGAAGAAGTTTTCATCCGTATAAAGAGACCAATTATTTAGGGAAGGTTTGCAAAATACATTTAACCTCTAAAAGAAGATGTGACCAAATTAAAACATCAATACAATTTTTTTCTTTTTAAAAAACCCCTGTCTCAGCAGCATTTCATGCTATTAGTTTTTGTGTGTGATAGCAGATTTAGTTTTATAAAATGGAGTTTAAATTACTAATTTCATTTTAATATCATAAAAGAGCTTTGAAGCAGAGTATACTGTCTTCAGTTTTTTTGGAAAGTAAGGAGATGAATCTCTCCCTACTAATCTGTAGCACATCTGTAAAATAACTTTGAGGAAATATAGTAAGTGTTTCAGGACTGGTATGACTTAGTAATATCTATAATATCACTAATACAAATGTAGGTGAGATTTTATTAAATTCAACTGGCCTAGAGTTACGAAGACATTCCATGTTGAATACATTTGAATATTGAACATATTTATGGAGGAATTGCGAAATACCTCTAGTTCGCAGTGGAATTTCATGGAGTATTTTGGTGTGCAAAGATACTTGTCAGTATATTATGTGCTGTGATAGTTCCATCAGGATTACTAACTTTATCAGTAAGTCTTGTGATTTTGCAGCTAATACATGTTCAAGTGCACGCTGTAACCAAAAGATCTTAACAGGCATTATAATCAATTCTTAAATAAGCAGTTTAATTGCTTCAAATTTGTCTGTGTTTTGTCTGAATAAATTGCTTTATTAAATGAGCTGGGAAAATTGACTTGCTTATGCATGTCTCATTGAGGATTTCTTAGATTTGTTTAGTATAGTATTTGTTACAAATGAAATGCATCAATTAAAAGAAAATGAAAAGCTGAAATTTCCTACTATGAAAAACAGAAGCACTGTACTTTTAGCATAATAGTTCTAGAAAGAGGCAGAGGAATTTCAGTGAAAATTGAACTGCCATCTGAGTTCACTGCACTACAGCCCATTTTGGCAGTGTGATAATTTACCCAAGATTCAATCAGCAGTCACAGAATCTGGAAGGGGGGGTTTTTTTCAGTAAATTTTTTAGGAGGGAAAAAAAATGAAAGAGCTGTTTTGATTTTTATTTCTTTTTTTTTTTTTTTTTTTCCCTCCCAGGCTGTTCATACAGGTATGCGGGCATATATTTATAATAAGAATTCTGTTATTGGCTCTCAGGCAGAGCATTCAGGGATGCGGACATACTACTTCAGTGCTGACACCCAAGAGGATATGAATGGCTGGATCCGGGCTATGAACCAAGCTGCTCTTATGCAAACACGCTCTTCACTGAAGAGGCAAGTTCCATACAGAAGCTGTTGGCTTTTTAAATTAAATATGTGTTATATAAATCACATTTGATTTATATCTTGGAAATCACGGTGATTTCCGAGAGTATTATTTGTAAATATGTGGATGAAACTCATTCCCATTTTAAAAAAGTAATTATTTTCCATTCACGTTCTGTTGCAAATCAATTCACTGATATTAATTAGGAAAACATAGTGTTCAGTATTTGTGTGTACATGAAATTGTGTGCTTACATTTAGTGACATGATTAATTTTTATATATATATATATAGATAGATATAATATTTTAGGGAATTGCAATAAAAAAGTTATAGTTTCTGTGAGCAGATTCCTACACCTGTGAGAGTCAATTGACATGCTTTAGGAGAGATAAGTAAAAGAGGAAGGACAGAAGTCTAATGACTTGTTTCAAATGAGCATTTAGAACTAGGATTAAAGTGCTGTTAACGGGGGAAAGGATGTTAAAAATGGGTAAATCATAAGTGCAGAGAGTTAATGGATATTCATTTATAATGGATATTCATTTATAATAATAACTAATTTATGCAGTTATGAGCTAATTATGAACAAATTCAGCTGTGACAAAATGTATTTCCAGGTTTTTCCTTTTCTTAAAATTGATGTAGCTTTCTTGATGTTTTGGCTTTGGATGTGAAAGAAGACACTGTACTGTGAGACAACCCTGCTTTTAACCACTGGGGCTGTGAGGATTAAAATGTCACGTGCAGTTTCTCAGAGTATCTTGCACTACTGCTTTCTTTTGGCCAGTCAAATATAAGCAAAAGATCAACATCTCTTCCAGAGCTTTGCATCCTATATTAAGACTTTCTGGATTTCATTTAAATTTCAAGTAACATATAACCTGGTACCTGAATTTTTCTTTATCATCTTTATAAGGAATATTATTAAAAGAAACATTGGGGAATTGGGCACATTAGTAGTATTGATCCAGTGTCCTTCCTCTTAAGTAGACTATTCATTTCTAAGTAGACTGAAGAGAAAACAATTGTGTTACTCAGAATTTACCTTCCATAAAGAAGCTGAACTTAATTTCAGAGAAGATGAGGTGCTACTCCTAGATCAGTGATATCCCATTGAATTGTGAGAGAAAAAAATGTTGTCAAGAAGGTTATTGCTATAAGGAGATGAAGAAAATTGCAAATTAAGTATGCTATGTGTCAAAAGCAACATGAAACTTTTAGGATCCTTAGACATTTTGTAGCGTGTTCAAAGTTTAATATCAAGATTTCTAGTGTGGAATTTTTGAAATATTTAGGCAATAAGGTAGATAAGTAAACTAGTGGGCGCTGCAGCATGTGTTAGGAGCAATGGACATTTTTAAATTTGTTTTTTTGTTTGTTTGTTTCAGAAATAGCCCTCCTATAGAAATTGCCTGGACAATAGTATTGACTCAAATGTAAATATTGCTCTGCTCTCTTGGCCAGAAATGACTAGTCCCTAAAGCATCTACAGAGATATGAAGAGACTTTTTTTTATTTTGCAGTGAATAACTGGCAGTTTGGTTTTGGTTTTTTTGGCTTTCAGCCTTTCCTAGGATAGGAAGACTTTCTCTTTTACAGCTTTTTGTACATCATATTACACAAGTTGAACACTTCTTTTGACAAAATTAGTATTTTCAGTCATTTTTACAGGCTCGTATAAGTAATTTCTGCCTCCTTGACAACACTGTAAAGGTAACTTTTGTCTAACTGGGATGACAACCGAGTTTTGCTGAACATATCTATCTTAACATGTCAGTTATATCACAGCCTGCAGAAGGTAGTTCTGTGGGTATTCTTTCTGAAAAAGTAATGAGACCACATCAACTTTTCACAATTACACAGTGTTCATTACTGACATGTATTTTCTTTTCAGAGAAACTGAAAAAGTGGATCAGCAAGCTGTTCCCCAAGTCAATCATGTGGATACCTGTAAAGAGTGCGTGAAGGGAGAGATTACAGATACAAAAGAAAGTTATCCAAAATCAGCTGAAATGCTTGGATATAATAAGCGTGAAGAGATAAGAAGAGAAAAGGAGGAGGAGGAGCGTTATATTCACAGAAAAGGAACTCTGGAAACTAAAAAGGGAAAGGCCAAGCACGCATTAACAGAAGCTGATTCATTATTTCCAGACTTAACAAATGCATCGAAGGCATCGTGGTCCCAAGTAGCTCAACCTCAGCCAGCTGAGAAGAATGGAACCCTTCCTAGTTCATTAAGTGTGAGTGCTGGCCTAGTGGAGCAGAATGGTACTGGCTCATATAAAAGAGGGTTTGTTCCCAGAGCAAATCCAGATAAGCAGTTTCAAAGAAAAAGTAACATGGCTCAAGTGGAACACTGGGTAAAAGTCCAAAAAGGAGATACAAAAAGGTTAGTAATAGGCCCATCTTTAAATAGATTGCCAACTGGCATTTTCTTAAGCTAAAGGAAAATATGTGTTAGTAATATCTTTGGTGCAAATCAGAATGATACTTTACAGAGACAATATATAAGAAAACTTGCTTTCTCCTTCAGTGCAGAATGGTAGTTTTCAGGCGTTTATCTCATGGGAAAGTCAATATGGGATTGGCTAATCAAATCTCTTTAATGTTGTCACAATATTGCAAACAGAATAAGTGAGATTAGCGTGCTGGGGTTTTTTTACTGTTTTTAATCACTGTGGATACTTAAAACTTCTTAAAATTTGCTTAAATTTTGAAGAGCCGGAAAGTGAAGTGCAGCTCTCAGTTACTTCTTATTCATAAACAACTACACAATATAAATGATAGATAATTGTTTGTTTTCCACTTAAAAGTAAAGAATGCTGATTGCTTTTCTTCTCCCTTCTGTTCCTGTTCCACACATCCATTCACTTCTCTATATCAGATCACTGCACTCGAAGTCACAGTGTGTGCATCACATATTGAAAGGTCTCCATATATTCATTTAGTTAATGCAGAGGTCCTAGGATGTTCCCATGGTCTCCAGGATTCTCTTTTCCCTTTTCAGTCCCTGAAAATTACATAATTTGCACCAATAGAAGGAATGCACACTGGAATGCTTTTGTAGTTTGAAAATCCCATAATTGCTTTGCTTTTGAAGTGCGCAGTCGGATTAAGTACCAGTTGAAAAAATGAAGTGATGTATATATGCATCTGTTCAGAATGTCACCTTGTCTCAAGGGACAGGAAAGACAGTTGGGCTTGATGCTCCTTGTGAGGATTTTTCAAATATGCTCAGTCTACTGAATCAGTGTTTTATAAATTTGCTAAAATCTAGTTAGAATATACAGAAATAAGAGACATTGGCATGTGGTTTTTAGGAGGACGAAAATATTTTGGGCATTTTTTTAATGCTTATTGAGGCTAATGTTTGTCACTTCAGAGCCAGTAAGAAATTCAAGGCTTGCTAATTTTATGTGGAAGTCCATTCTTCTACTTTTTTATCTTTGGAATTGCCCTTGAAGAAGCTTTCTTACTTTTTGATATTACTTAGCATTCTACTAGACTTCTAGAGTCAATTAACTTGCATCTTTTTGACTTGGATATAATCAGTGCTTCCCAAAAGAATATGACTTTAATGAAGAAAGGTGCTTGGTAAGTTAGTTCTTATTACACATATATAGATGTGTTTGTCTGAAATAATACAGAAAACTATTGATCTAATTAGCTAATGTTTAGAAAAACTTCTGTTGGTGTTTTACATCAGAAGTATTGACAGTAAGAGGCTTGACTGATAGCTAAGTATTGTTTGCTTCCAAATTAGTCTTTCCAGTAAATTAACTTTAGGCATGTATCAGGTGTAGTGTGAAGATAGGGGTATTGCAGGAGCCAGGTTTTTTTCTAGATAAAGCCAGCTACCTCAGCTGGAGCTGCTAAGTATGCAGTGAAACTAAATTTATATATATATGCATCTCTCTCTCTCTCTAAAAATGTTCTGTTTTAACTCAGTTGACCTGTTTTCTTTGTCTCTCCCTCCAAATGGCATTATATTTTCTGTGTGCAGAATAAATTGCACGTTACCCTCCTGAAGATTGATAGATCTTTTAAGCGGCACGTTCTCTCAGCCTGCTGAGGTTGTTGCAGTGTAGTCAACTGACAGATAGAAGCTGCATGTTAGTTGTCAAATATCTTTTTGATTACAGGATATAAAATTCAAGCTAGAGATGATAATTTGATTGACGTTCCATTTTGATTTTAGTAAATATTAGTGGATCACTTAATTTCTTAATGCTTCGTGTTGACTCTTGTTCCAGCTGAACTGTTACAAATAAAGAACTCTGAGTCTTCCAAAGCCTGGATAATTTTTGAACACAGAATGAGTACAGTTTTATCTGTGTCCTGGCTCAGGTGTATACAGATGCAATGCTTGCCAGCAAGTTTGTTATGACGAGAAAGAACTCTTTCAGCTAGAGCCTTCACACAAATACAGCATTTGTTCATAGAATTATTTGCAGGAATTGCACCTTTAATATAGATCTTTATATCTTTCAAATCGATGTTTTGCTTCCCCTTTCTATAAAGCACTCAGAACTGTTTGCTAAGTTGTAAATATTAGCTTTCACTTCAGCTGTCTCTCAGTGAACTCTCTGCTGCACTACAGTGACATTCAGTGTAGTCATCTAATCCCACTCTGTTCTCAGCAGATGGGAATACCTGCTTTGGTAAGGTTCATGCTAGCCTTTGAGAGAGATCTTGAGAATTGGAAGAAGGTTTGAAAGGAGGCTTTCAGGAGATTTTGGTTTTTAAGTGCTTAAAGGTCAGGACCATCAAACAGCAGCTGCTCAGAAATTATTAGGTTTTGATCTGGTTCCAGTACCTGCATAGACATAGTCACTGCGTAATTGTGAAGTATTTGCTATTTCCAGTAGTTTATTTGCACTTAAAAAAATATTTAAACCTGGTGAAGCTTAATATTCCCCAACTAAATGCAGTCATGTTAAGACATTTCTTTCCTTCCAAATACAGCATTAAAACATTTCTTGTTGTGCAGAACTTTCTGTTCCTTCCTGATTTGCATAAGGAAGAAACATTACTTGTCTTTGTTAGCTTCTGTGCATTTCCATGAATGGCTGTAGTGTTTCTAATAATAGTACTTGTTTTCTTTTCAACATTTATCGTCTCTTTTTACAATATCTTCTGTGTGGTTGCTTCCCATTGCAGACCCCAAATGATTTTCGTGGCCTATAATCATATAATACGGCATCAGACCATTTATTCATTCTTCAATGTCTGCTTCCTTTTTTATATTCTTTATACCTCATCATTCAAGAGAGGGAGATTCTCAAAAACAGCTGCATTTGCTCATTTTTACTCTTAATCCCTGAGAAAGCAATTGTCCATAATCCATTATGGACTAATTTGAGTCATTTGGGACATGGTTCTTTTTCTAGCAATTAATTAGTGCCTATTTTTATAGAATGCAAATTATTTCTAAGGGACTGAAACTTTGTGTGATAGAGATGCCACCAGCTCAAAGCTTGTCATCTCAGTTTGAGGTTTGTCCCTGTTTCATATACTGATAAAACACAACCTGCTTGTATGCAGGCATTTGCTCTGAATATGACTATATGACTTTCGCTGTAATGCACATACAGGTTTCTTCTTTTGTCTAGCTGGCTGAAGTATTGCATGAATCTAGCTCTTTCCAGCTGCTCCTATCAGACAAATTCATTCTTCTCCAGAAGAAAGGCATGATTCCCCTGGCCCTCAACAAAGCTCATGGAATCTTTGTTTTCAGACTGGTTTTGCTCCTAAAGCTGCTGCCCCCAGTGACTTCACTGACTACCATTAATTCCAGCTGATCCTGATCTCAATACTTTACTCTTTAATGTCTAATTAGAAAATAACCACACACAAGATGGTTTGCAACATTCAGCAGTTTGCTTATGCCTTCATGAGGTCTCCACTAGGTTGGAGTATGGGAGTGCTCAAACCCCTTTCCCTGTTTTTCTGCAGAGAAATCACCAAAGGGATCTCTCCGAACTTCATGCTTGCCTCAGATGTCTTTTCAAAACATTATCCACTCCAAGCTTTCTCAGTTGTTATTCCTATCTAGAGAACAGAGGATTTCTACCAACTTTCTACCACATGATTTTCCTGTGAAAAAAATCAGCAGCAAAGTACAAAACATACAAAGTACATGTGACGCAGTGAATTAGACAATTAAAAGAGGTTACATGACCACTTTATGCTGATCTTTGAGTTGCCTTTGTTCATACTACCTGCCAACTTTAACCTTGAAATTTGAGGTAACGTCAAGGTTCTGTGGTATGAGAGAGCAGAGGTTTTACGGGTTTGTAATCCTCCATGCGGTGCAGGGCAGTTACTCTGCTTTCTGGCACAAGGAATTATGTATCTTCTCAAGAGCATCCATATTTCAAGACAGCCTGACAGTGCCAAATCCTGCAAGTAAGAGGAGACAGAAGCAACTACTGAGCAGCAGTTATTGGTAGCAGTTCTTTCTCCCCTGCTTCTGTTGTTCTTGGATGCTGAACAAAGACTGTTCTTTTCCATCCTGCCCTTTCTTTCATGTGAAATTCCTGCATTTTCCAAACCATGAGGGTTCCCTCTCATGCAGAGTGGAGTTTATTGAGTGGAATGGTGAACACGCTCATGAGTTTCTTAAGTTGTGGTTTTTTTGATTGTTTTTGTTTAGTTTTTGTAATGGTGCTCTGTAGCAAGTCTAGCAGAACGTTTTCTGGTTGGAGATTCTGAATCCATGGGTGAATGACTGCAAGTACAAAAGCCCCAGATGTTTGACTGGAGAATCAGAAATCAGACAGAGGCGGGTTCTTATGCATGAGGCTATGGAAAGATTTTGACTAAGAAGTAGGGGGAAGCTAACTACAGTTTGTCAAAGCTTTTGCCAGTTCTGTCTTAACTCTTTACCTGTTAAAATGTTTAGTTTCTACAGCTTTAGTGTATTATGGATGCAGTACTAAAGCCAGGATCATTACAGCTCTTTTTATATTCCAGTTTATCATTGGCTTGTTGTAAAAAGCCTTGTGTTGGTGAAACAGTAGAACCAGTAGCATTAGGTGAAAGTAAATCATACAGACATGGGGACTTTGAGCAGTTTCTTGCCTTTTTTCGCTTCATTCATATGAACAAAAATTATCTGAGATATTCTGTGACTGGTGAGATTTTTTTCTTGCACTTCAAGATAATTTTTAATAATGAGCATACATTTGTTTTCGTAAACTGCACCACCTAGTGGTGAACAGGCTTTCGGTGAAAAGGACTATTTTAATTTATGGATTTACTCTTTAAACATAACAGTAATTCCTTTCTTCATGTTCTTGACTTTCTTTTTAGTCTAAGGAAATGCTGCCCTCCCTTAAATTTATTTCTAGTAGTTCATCCTAGGTTAGACACTAGATTAAAAGCCTGTATTTATAGTGTAAGATTTTTGTGCAGGGTAGATTTTGTCAGTATTACTTTGATAATATTTCTGTAAATTGTTTTAAAATTACTGTTGTATTTTATGTCTCGTAGCTCCTATGCTTATGTCATTAGAGATTCTTTTTTGTCAGTCACTCCCGCTCATCAATGTCTGCTAAAATTTACGCTTTTCTTCCCTTCTCTTTGCAGCCTCACTTCTGATCAGACTCTTCCACGTCAGGGTCCCAATCCTCCTTTTCCTGAAAACTATCACACTTTGCCAAAGAATACCAGGCAGCCTTCAGGGAGCTCACCACCACCAAACCGCAATTTGCCGAGTGACTACAAATATGCACAAGATCGTGTTAGCCACTTGAAGATGTCCCAGGAGGAAAGGAAAGCAAATAAGGATGGAACTGTTTGGCAGCTGTATGAGTGGCAGCAGAGGCAGCAATTTAAACATGGCAGCCCCACTGCCCCGCTTTATGTAAGTTCTTCAGACTTTATTGATCGTGGTAAGTCAAAAAGTTCATTAGATGTTCCACGATCAATATCTGTTCCACCCTCTCCATCTGATATTCCTCCACCTGGACCTCCAAAAAACTTTCTCCCAAGGAGACCACATACTCCTGCAGAAAGGCTTACAGTTAAACCATCTGATGAGAGACAGACTGTAGACGTTCCTTTCGCTGGATCACCCAGGAAGATACGAAATCATGCTGCAAAGGTTTGTATGCATATAGCTGATTTCAAACTATTCTTCATGTGGTGTCACACATGGATAGTTTATTTAGTTATGTTTCATTGCATCCTTCCTTGTGTATGAAAGATCATGTAAGTTGTAAAAGTTAATACAATGAGTAATTTTCTCATCAAGCTCTTATCATTCTGATAATTTCACATTTATTAATTTTTGTTGGTTAGGAAAGGGAAATTGGTGGCACATCACATTGGTTTGGAATATTTTTGTTCAAAAACTCAAAGGCCTATGTTTACATATATAGAATACACAAATGGTACTATTTTAATATATAGAGTAGGTAGGCAAGAATATAAAACTCAGCAGGATGAACTCTTCCCTGATTATTTATTTATGCTTATAGCTTTAAGTGTTTGCCATGCCTGCTTTCTCTGTGTGTTTAGCTATTGTAGTTAGTGTTGCAGCTGATTCAGTTTTTAGTTATGGCACAAAACACAGTTATTTTTCGTGCATTTGATAGTTTAGGTCTGTTGCAGAGTCTTTATCAGTGGGCTAACCAAAATCAAATAGTGTTGGTCTGAAACTTCAGCCTTCTCTGTGATTTAAGTGTGGGGTTTTTTGTTGGGACTGTTGTACCCTCTTATCCAGAGGTGACAGAAGTTCCATTGTTTGGTACTCCACATGGCTCTCCTTGCCTAAGGAATTTGGGGAAATTCATGATTGAATCAATGAAGGATTGACTTGTCTTGGTAGCTCTTACACTGGAATAATTGGTGTTGAATGCCTCTGTATTCACCTAATTCTCTGACCTCAGCCGTGGACTCTGGTGGGGAAAGTATTTGCAAAGAAAGAGACTTGTAAATTCAACTACCCAGTGTGGATTCAGGCCCATGACTTCAGGCTGCAGCTTTGTGCACAGTTTAGGTTTTTTTCCAAGTGTATATGTGGTGTAGCTGTTGAGCATCTTTCAGCATTTATAGGTTTATAATATTCTGTCAGATGATTAAATAGTCTAGTGATGTGCGGCGCTGGAAATTAATATTTTTTTAATGCCTGATTATATTCTACCACACATTGGTTTCTCCATGTGTAAGTGGAAGGAGCATTACATCCCTTACGAAGGCATGTACAGCAATCTTTTCCCTTCCTGTGCAATGTTGCTGCAGAAATTTTACTCATAAAATAAAGCTCTTTTTATGGCATCTTGGCTTTACCAGTATAGGGAAACACAGTTTTCTTCATAATTAAAACTTCTCTGTGGAACTTCTGTGAAAGTTTCTAGAGAAAAAGGCTTATGTTTTTGTATGTAAGCACACAGCATCCTTTTACATTTAAATCTGTACTTCTGCAGAAATCTATGACACTCCACACTCCCTGTAATGGCTTATTAAATTCCATCCAGTTACACTTAAAAAAGAAAAGGGGGGGAAGGCAAAACAAAACAGCATTCAGTGAAGTTCAGGGACAGGAATAAAAGTAAATCATAAGACATTTAGTCTGTCTTGAAGAAAGTCATAAATTTTGTCTTTAAGAGAAAGATGAAAGAATGGGTGTGCAGTAGGTTTTCATTTTATAAGCAGAGAGGGGCAAATCAAATATGATTATTAAAAAAACCCCTTGGTATTAATGGAAGCCATTGCCACAAGGTGTCAGTCATGTCAGTAGCTTAGTGTTCTCTGGCTAAAAGAGAACATTCACAGTTGTTACGGTGTGGAGTACAAGCTTGCTGTTGGAGGGCATAAGCCAACCAGCCTTTTTCTGGGAAACACTGGAGGGGGGAACTTTATGAATAATTTTTTTTATTTGCTGGAAGCCACTTTGCATGTTCTGCTGAAGCACCTCAAACTGCCAGAATCTGCTGATCTGCCCCAGGGTGCTAAATTTGCATTTGTTCATTCATAAGTTTTACTTGTGTATGAAAGATCATGTAAGTTGTTGATTATATAAGTTGATTATTAAGTTTTACTTAATCATCCAAGGTTCAGGCTGGCCCATGAATGTTACCCTTGTCTAAGCACCCTGGGAATTCAAATAGAAAATCTGTGGCAGAGGTGCATTCCGAGTTTTCCCTCAAGTGCAACATACCTGTCACTTGACACAATCCTTAAGAGTTCTGGCTGTGGCTTCTTGCAGAGCTCCACTCACCTGGACCGGCGCTCCATGCCTGCCGTGGGCTACATGACACACACCGTGAGCGCGCCCAGTTTGCACGGCAAGTCGGTAAGTGGAGAGCACAGCTACTCTTCCTTTTGTGTCCTCAGAGCGTTGCAGTTAAGTTGTAAAATCCTGCTTGGTACTCTTTAATCTTAACTTTATTAGTTAAAGCATAAATAACTCGAATGAGAACTTAATCTTAACCACAGTAAAGCCTGTAGGAATTTTGCTGTTATCTGCAGCATGAACAGGGGTGAGATGTCTTGTTATTACAGGATTCAACTTTTATTGTGTTTATTTGACCAAATGCAGAGTTAATTGAAAAATTGCTTAATCATGTCAAGTAACTGCTTTCTGGGCACTGAGGTGAAAAATGTAATTATAGTTACTCTCCCTGAAGACTGCTAATTTCCTCTTTACAATGTGTCTAAATACCTGCAGCCCGAAGAGCTAACATTGCTTCTCATTCGATTAAGGAGGCATCAGGCTAAGTTGGCTAGTATAAGAAATTACACTATCGCACAATTACTGCAGCACTTGCCAACTAATTCCACCTATCAGGTCAGCTGCTGCGTGGCTCATCTGTGCAGTATGACATTTTGTGACTCTGCAAATGCTTCATTAGTGGCATGCTTGAGTCTGTGCTTTCTTGCCCATTCTTTGGTATTCTACAGTTCCCAGGTTGTTTGTGGTTTTTTCTTTGCTTACTGTTTTTGCTGTAAAAGATGAGCATTTTAAGTTATATGGCACCAGTGCATATGTTTCAAAGTGTTATTTCCTTCCTACACTATTTCTGAAAATGCTGCATCTTCAGAAATGTGGGTTAAAATACTAAGTTCATTCTAAAGCAAAACCATTTCTTTGTGCTGCTTTCATGATGAGATTGGCTCCCTGTGCCACATGCTGCATCACCTGCAAATTGAAATGCATCAGCCAGTTTGTACATTCATATGAGCTTGTAACTGTGTTGGTTCTGCAGGTGATCATTGGTTCATAAAAGCTCAGGGGCGTCTTGGATCATCAACAGTGCTCTTGATTGCACTGGTTTTATGAAACTTGTAAATATGAGATCAACCAGAAATGTACTTACAGAGCTCTCTGGTTCCTATTAGAGCCTCAGAAATGGAGCCATCTGGGAAAAAAATGTGGTGACTTCTTCGAATTGGTGAAGGCTTTGGCCCAAAGCTAAAGGAATTTTTTTGAATTTGAAGAAGTTTCATTTCCCGACTTACCTCACCTACAGAACAATTGCATTAAGATGGGCGATAATAACAGGGATTTCTCCAAAAATGGGCAGACTTTCTAGTCAAGTCCTCAGCCAGCCTTACAAGCTGATTGGACAGGAATTTTAAGTGAACACCTCTAAAGAAATGCAAGTGTGATCTATTGATTTTATGGCATAAAGGTTTCTTTTTCTTTTTTAACTACACATTCTCATTGGCTCAAAACTTGAGGAAAGATATAGTTGTGTTTTTCTTTTATTCGAAAGCTAAATATACCCAAGATATAAAGTCCTGTCAAAATAGCAGTTAAAATTCTAGAAGTTTGGGACATTTTGTCTGACTACAAAGCACATTTGCAACAGTTAAAATTTTATTTTTTTTGTATTGCAAATACCCCTTTTGAAAAGAGGAGAAATAATTTTGTTATGACTTCTGTGC
The DNA here is from genome assembly GCF_003945725.1 of Corapipo altera. NCBI lineage: Eukaryota > Metazoa > Chordata > Aves > Passeriformes > Pipridae > Corapipo > Corapipo altera. Next base: position 5,652,580 of record NW_020884904.1, on the reverse strand, counting down.
ATGCTTTTCTTGAAGTGACTGTAATGAAGATGATGCTAGACCAATATAACTATAAAATTAAGCTGATAGCAATTACAGCTGAGCCAAGGAAAAATAAGAATTGAGTTGAATGCTATTACTTAAAAGACAAAAAAGATTCTCTAATCATGAGATATTTTTCAGTATTTTATTCACAAAACTTATTTCATACTTTCCATGAATAAAGGAATTAATATTTTAAAATGTGTATGAATTGCGATAAAAAATATTGTAATGATTAGTTATGGCCTCTAGTTACATCTGACATTGTTAGGTACAAGTCTTCTCTTCTTCCCCCATAGAGGCAGAGAGGACACCACTATAACTTTTTCAGTGAAGGAATAGTCAGTAGAAATTGGTCTTGAAAGTATAGCTTTTGAAAATGTATTGTTTGAGGTAATTCTGTGTCTCATTAGAGGTGGAAAGGAAAAATCTGTATGTTTGGAGGATGGGTATAAGGCAGTAATATTCTTGTGAAATATTTTGCCCATTTTTCAGCTGTAAATAGCAATATGCTGGTGGAGCACATGTGCTTTTTTATGTACTTCCTACTCTGTTATTTTGTTCCCTCTTTCATTTATTTTCTTATATATAATCAATCCAAGTATTCTGAAATTGTTTCAAAAATTCAAATACATTGCATTGTTTTTTTCCCTATGCACTTACCTGAAGGCTGATGACACTTATATCCAGTTGAAAAAGGATCTGGAGTATTTGGATCTAAAGGTAAGATTTTGCAACAGTATATTTCCTTTTTTTTTTTTTTTTAACCCAGTTGTCTTTTGTGTATCATCTTTGTACCTGCAGATTTTCAAGTCACCTGCTAGTCAGAGACAGAAACTGTGTTTTTTGCCTCACTGTTGCGCTTAGAATATTGAGTGTCATTTTGGTAGTGACTGTACAATTAAAGTGAAAACTCAGAAAATGTAGTTGCTTTAGTTTGTAGGAGGAACTTGTGTTATTGGGACTACAGATGAATGATATGTAGGTTTAGGGAAATCAGATAAAAAACCAGGTTCAAAATGTTTCTCTGCTGTAGCATTAGAACCAATATGAAGTCAACACCTCTAAGTTAAATTATGTGTTCTTTTAATATTTTTCTCTTTAAATATTCTTGTACTGGCTTTTTCCTTGTTTTTATAATATGCCATATTTACAATGCCTTGTGCTCTTGTGAAAATGTGGTGATTAATTAGCCCGTGTCATTGTTTTTGTGTTATTACAACTAAGAGATTTCAAATGCACCCATTCATCCATCCATCCATAATCTGACCAAGTAATGTTATGAGGTATTCTTTTAAAGAAAAAATTAAATAATATATTGAGCATCATATCATCTGTCTAAATGAAATTACTTCTGTATCTGGTGCACTTGATTGTTGGTAATTTGAAAGCAAATCTAGACTTCTTAATATCAGGTTTTGAAGGGAAAAAAGCCCACCAAAAAGGTATAATCATTTTGCTTAGCAAAGCAGTCTGCTGCTTTCGAAGGTGTGTAGGATGTCTCACTGTATATAAATTGTATGGTGTTCCTGAAAATCAAGGTGGAGGGAAATTTGGCACCTTGTTCTCCATATTGTTTGCATATACATAGTTGGTGCCATGGGGTATTGCATATGTGCAGCTAATGAGCTGACTGCACCTATGAGGATGTGTGTTTCTATTTTATCTGATGTTTCAATTGCTGAATATATAAGCAAATATATAAACAAAAATATTAGTAATACATTTTATACATATATATAAGATCATATATATATAGAGAAATTTAATATTTATCATATAGATGGTATATATAGTCTAAATTATCAAATATGTAAACTGTTGGAATCATTAATATACAAATTTAAAATTGGTTAGACATATTTAATTTTAGGCCTTGTCCTTGGTTTGTTCATGGCTTTGCCAGGTGTAACTGCATCCCAAACCGTCAGCTGAATTTTATGACAAATTACAATTTAAAAAGTCCTACGAGTTGAGAAATTATTAATAAACACAGTGTTTTTTGTCCATTATAAAACACAACAGTTTTCACGGTTAAGGTGACCACAGTTCAAGCCTCTGAAAATTTGATAAGCTTAGCACAATTATTAGGAGGCGTTTTTAACTTTCTAGCGGATTCTGTCCAGATTCATTTGTTGCAACCTGGGATATGAAGAACTGTTTGGTCTCCAAGGAGCTCCCACTGTGCCTGTGTAGCACCTAATGAAATCAGCCAGAAAGAGAAATGTACGGCGGCACCTGATCCTTCAGCGAAAAGAAACTTAATGCTAGTGTTGGTTCCCTTTTGAAAATCTTGACAGTCAAAATGTCAAGTGTGTTTCCATAGGAATGATGTAATTTTTCAAAATGGGCATTTCTTAATGACCTCCTTTCAGTAGAGGTCCGGAAATGTAAAAATTCCTATCAGGTTGCTGAGAGATTGAAGGCCGTGTGACACTTAAGAAGGTGTCTTTGTGTTGGTTGCCACTAGATGCAGAGGTGCTTTTTTTTGCAGTAGGAGGAAAAAAAAAGAGTGCACTGTATGAAACTAAGCAAATTATATATTTTTCTAGTATGGGTGGAGTATGGCAAATTCACAGTTAATCCCTTTAAGACAATGAAGGCTTAGATAGAAAGCCTGTTATTTCAAGCCTCTCTTTTGACTTCACTAGGCTTTGAGTGAGACCCATGCTAATTAAACAGTTTCAAATAGGACTGAAGATTTTGGAACTGGAGTTAAACTTTTTTCTTTTCACTAAATCTCTTATTTCTGAAGATTTCTCTTCTTAGGGGTTTTGAAATACGACTTTTCAACATGTAAATTGTGATTAAGCAATTAACTGCATAATGCTTGCCATAGTACTAAAACTGATTATAGTAACTGGTTACACAGCATTTAGTGATTTGTTGAGGCTCACATGTTTGCAAGACTATTTTTTTACTATTTAACAGTTTTAAAATACTATATAAGAAATAATTTTTGTGTTAAGATTATATTTTCAACATTATGGTGTATTGTCACATCATAAGTATAAATGAAAAAAAACACTCTAAGATGGATATTAATCCACGTCAGTAGCTTTCTCTTACATATCAGTTAGTTCTGACATGAAAAAAAGAATAAGTCTAAAGACTGTTTATTCACACTATGAGGAAAAATTATTGATAATTTTGAAGATGCAAAACACCATGCATTGTGGAGGTTTCTTTTAACGATATTGTCCTTAGGTTAGGAGCCTTTCTTCTTCCCAAATTGTTGCCAAGACTCTGTATTCTTCTTTAACCCATGAAATAGAGGCATGTGGAACATGGAAGAAATGGTGTATTTATATGCTGTAGCATAATTATGCCTCTTCTGCAAACAGATTTCCACAGCTGTATTTCTACAGTTGGATTTTTTCAACCTTTGAAGTGGACAGACCCTATATTAGAAAAGCAGAAAGGAAGAGCAAAGAAAAGAAAAAACTCAATTTCCCCCCGAAGCTTCTAAGATGACTTTACAAATAAGGTGAAGCACAAATGGTGAAGTGAGCGTCCCCTTTTTTGGGGCTATGAAATGAAGTTCAGGCAGGCTACAGGAGGGATGGATGTGCAGCCTCATGTCAGAATACTTTACAAACATTTCTTAGCAAGTTATGGATGAGGAAATATAGGAAAATTTGTGCCACTAAGTATAAATTGTGCAACCAGTTGAAGCAAATCTGGAGCCCTCTCAGGGGTCCTGCTTCATTCTTCTGCAGTCAGGCTGTAATATCTGAAGCTGTTTAGTTTCTACTGCAGTTGAAAGAGGTTTCTTGTGCAAGCTTCTGTCACTTAGATAATGAAGAATACAGTGCACAGCAGGTATATGTTATGGGAGGAGGGATAAAAGTGATTTAAATAATATTTTTCTCTGAGGTTTTAACTAGGTTGCTCAAATTATCAGTGTAGAGAGTGCTTGGTGCAAGTGTCACTGAATATTACATGACAGAAAATACCATGGTGTGTTGAAAATGCAACTGGACGAGACTGAGCAAATCCTGGTTTTGTTTTTTTTTTAATGTGTGTTTTGAAGAAGTAGAAAAGTCTTATTGTTTTACGAAGAATCTATCCAAAATATGAGACAATAGGGGTAGATATCCAGGTGTAGCTTCCATCATGGCAGTGGTGCAGACCATAAACCTCGAGGATCGGTGTAACACAAGAGCATGTGATTACTGCTACTCGTGGAGTTTAGAGTTGTAAAGTTTGGGGGTTTAAATCTTGATATCTGTAACAAGCTATTACTAAACTTTTGTTTGAAACAGATAGAAAATAATGGACCTCTGATCAACATGATATACAAAGTGCTAAAGAACTCAGCACAAGGGTTACTATCCAGTATACATGTAAGACTGCCTGCATCTGAAATGTGCTCATCCCATTGCTTTTTAAAGTAGCAGTCAGTGTTCTGGCTTTTATAGGTGTCTTATGGTAAACAGTAGCGCTTTCTGTAAGATTTTTTTTCTTTCCTTTTTTTTTTTCCTTTTTCCCCCTCATTTGGAGTCTGTATGCGAAATTATGGCTGACTTCAGTGTTTGGTTTAATTTTGAAAATGATTGTGTCAAGTAGTGACTCCTCTGTGAAATTTTGGAAATGTGAAAGCATGCTAAATCTTCATTATGTTCTCATGTTCACTGCTTGATAATTAACAAATTCCTTACAATCTTGATTATGTAAGTTAAAGTATCCCCAAAATCTGCAGACTTGTTTTTATGTTAATTCCATTGCTTTGAAAAAGGCTTTTGCATTCTCTTAGCTTGCAGGTGATGAAATATGCGAAATTATTACTTTGATTGCTAGTATTTTATATTTGTATTTAATTACATTACTTTTATATATGTGATTTAGCATTTAAATAATTCCATTAATGCTTTTGAAAGAAAAAAACCCACATCATTGTTGAAAAAGAAAATATAAAAAAATTGAATGTTTTGAGAGGCAATAAGTGCTTTTGATTTTGATGGTGGGGAAGTAACATTTCACCACATAAAGGTACGTGATAAGTCTTTGAATGGAACCTGCCACTGGAGGAGAGAAGACACTAAACATAAATGATGACCAGACCCTTCTGTTTTAAATCTGCTTTATTATTTGAAAACACTATGTGTGGATGGCTAATTTCATGTAACATGTTACACTACATGTTAAAGCTAAGATTATATCAAAGATTTATCTACAGTAAGAGTAAAATAGAAGTACTTTTAAAAAGCTAACATGGTGACTAACATAGGTGACTTTTAGGTTAATAAGTAAACTATGTAGCTTCAAGTCTGGAGATTGCCAGTCTGTCAGTAAAAAAGCAAACTACCTCTTCTATCCCACCAGAAAAGCCAACAACTTTTGCTCTTACATTAAAACCTCTTCTCTTACATTATTGAAGACAATATTCAGGTGAATTTTTCTTCATAAACTCTTGATGGTATATGAATAGGAATATGCTGTGTAGGAGTACTACTAGCTACCAGGTGTTTCTTTGGTAAGATAGTATTTGCTTTAATGAATCTTTAAAAATATTCTAATCTAGTAATATTAAATCATTAGATTTTCAGGCTTTTAAAAATGTATGATTAATGAACTGTATTACATTGCTGTTTTCTTAACCTCATTTATTCACAAAAAAAATTATTCACATGGAGGCAGTGGAAATAATAAACATTTCTACAGAGATAGACATGCCTTCATTTTAAGGTTACTGTGAAAGTTGGAAGTATAATATAGTATCGTTTCTGTACTGATTTAAAAACTGTGTTATGTGAGAAGATAATCTTCTCAACCAGAAATGGAATATGAAACCAGTGATTTATGGAATGAGAGATTTGGTACATTATAAACATGTCAAAATAGATTAATTGCATTTAATTCCACTATAACATTTTTATAGCATTCTGTCTTTAATAAAATTTACCCTGTGCTGAGGAAGATACTATCCTTTGTGGAATGAAATACTGGCAAAAAGTTGTATTTTTAGTCATTAATGAATGCTGCTATTCTTGCAACCATCCATTTAAAGGAACTATTCAAGTCCTTTGGCTTCAAGAAAGCTATTATAGCTGAACTTTAAAACTACTGTATTTTGCCGGAAAAGGACCTTTGTAACCATAGATAGGTGGGATTATGCTTCTTTGTACAGAGTTCTAAACTACTGTAAGAGTTAAATAGGCTAAAATAACTAGTAATTCTTTCTGTTAACACTCTTCAAAAACTAAAGCCAGATTTGAAAATATTTGTACCCCAAATTTTATTAATTTTTGTTAATAACCATGAATATTTAACAAAACTTTTCATTGCTGAAGCATAATTAGGTTTTAGTTTGGAACAAATTCCTTATATTTTTAAAACCTGTTCCTCTTAGGTGACGGGACGTGACACGTTAAAGGAAAGAAGTACAAAACCTGTCAAGATTGCAGAAAGTGATATTGATGTAAGTATCAAACACCACTTCAGCATCTCTTGCCTTGGTTTGGTTGTTTCTGTTGTGCAGTTACATGTTCATTATTATACTTTTGGGTTTAAGATATTACAAGTGGATACTTTTCTGCTTAATTTTTAAAATCTAATGTTATATATATATATTATTTCATTTCCAGGTGAAGCTAAGCATTTTCTGTGAGCAGGACAGAATTCTGCAGGACTTGGAGGACAAAATAAGAGCCCTTAAGGAGAATAAAGTAAGTAGATTGAAAAGGGATTAGTAAAATAAAGCAACAGCTTTTATCTAATCATAAAATATGAAATTCCAAACAAAAATTGAATTACTGGATGCTTCTTGCACTATAGTAGTTTTCTTTGGACATGTGTATAAACTTCTATGAAAAAAAGATGGGGGGGGTTTATGTTAGGACTCATTATCAATTCTCAGAAAACATGTTTTTGAAAGTGAATGTTTTAAATCCATCTGCTTCCTGCTGCCTGTGAGCTGTAGCTGTCAGTAAGTTAAGGTGGTTCAGAAAACAATCTATTCTAAAATGAAAGTGCTGTTCAGGTGGATTCTTCAGTAGAGCTACTTTGCAAAAATGATTCCATGGTATTTCCCCCTGACTAAATGAATTGGACCTGCTTCATGTTTTAGACAATATTTTAATCTCTCACATGGCTAATTCAAGTATAACAGTGAATGAGACTCTGTCCTTAAACAAACAGCTCATGCTGGGCTGTGGTAGAGCTGTCACAGTTCTATACTGATTAAGAGAATTTTTCTGAAACTGTAAATTACAGTTTCGTACAGAGTGTAAATAGAAAAATTCCCTTCTCGGTGCATTGTGTTTTCCACAGTTTGGGCTACTTAATGGAAAAAATTAATGGAAAGTATCAGATAATTTTTGTTATAATAGGTAGCTAAGGCTCTTGCACTTTTTTGTTACTGTTGGCCTCCTAATCTCCCAAACAGGAGGCCAGTCCTCAGCTCTGTTGGGAAACTTGTGGCATGGAAAACACATTTCATATTACTACAGGTGGGTGCATAAAATTCCATGTAAATGTTGTAGACTTATTGTTTCTTTGCTAGGATCAGCTGGAGTCTGTTTTGGAAGTTTTACACAGGCAGATGGATCAGTACAAAGACCAACCACAACATGCAGAAAAAATATCTTACCAGCAGAGACTTTTGCAAGAGGATCTTATACGTATTCGGGCTGAAATATCCAAAGTTTCAACGGTATGTGTTTCTGGTTGCTTCAAGAAAACCATAACTAAAATACCAGTTAGAGTAAAACTGTATTGTTCATTGGATAAGGGAGTTAAGTCCTGTTCTGAACAGTTTTGGTTAAGATACAGGATACTAAATCAGGTAAAAATAATTAAACAATCTCTTCAGCTTTACTTTTCAATATTCCCTGCCCCTGCAAAAAAAGATTACTCAGAAAACTTTTTATGTCTTTTTATTCTATGTGTGGGCTTAAATTGCAAATCTTTCAGCTAGTCCTTTAAAAATATAAAGGTGATTCCATAATATCTTTCTAGGGCAAAAGGAACTGGGAAAGTGTTGATATTTCAGTCAAAATTTACTACTGATATTATGACTCAATAAAATTAAAAAGTAATTTAATGTTGCATTTTATTAATAAAATTATTTCTAAGAATTGGCCATGAAAGAGAGTATATTAAACCTGGGTGATGTGTATCCACTCTATTATTCCTACCTTTTAATGAATATGGGACCAGGTCTTTGTAAGATTGTTGCTAGAGTTGCATGAATACCTTTCCTATAGAAAGAGCTGATCATTAAAACATCAGGATTATATAAATATATAGATACAGTGGTTTGTGCCTATAGAAAACATATGACTTTCACAGTCAGCACTTAAAATGTAAATGTGGGCATAAATAACAAGTCATTGTAATAAAGGCTGTACTGGTCCAGTCCAAGGCACCTTCTAGTCCAGAGTTCTGGCTTCAGCAGTGGGCACAAGCAGATGCTTAAGGAAGAGTAAGGATAGGAGAGGTGGGTAGTATTTCCTATCATAACCAATCCAGCTTCTAACTGTTTTCTGCTTGGAGAATTCCCAGGACTGGTTTTTTGTTATTTCTTTGGTCTATTTAGTAATCCTCAGTAGATCTTATTTCCAAAAACCTATGAAGTTCCCTTTTATATTCTGTAAATCTTCTGCATGCAAAACATCGTTTGGCAAGGTATTGCACAGATCTTTTCTCCACTGCATGGACATGCCTTTTCTTTTATTTGTTTTGACCCTGACTTGTACATGTTTAATGTGATAGACCCTTGTATGAGAGAAGGTGGGAAACAATCAGTCATCTCCTCTCTCCATGGCACTCATGGCTTCGTAGACCTCCATTATTTCTTACCCTCAACTCCCATGTGTTCTCTTTTCTAAAATTCAGTAGAAAATTTCATCATCCTGTACACAAAAATACACCAGACACTTGATTTTTCTCAGTTCTGGGTCAGAAGGGTGACTGTGATGCTATGGATGCTGGAAGTAATCCAAGTACAGTAAAGGTGATTGGATAGCCTTATTTTCCAGATGTCTGCTGGTTTATTCACTTTATAACATATTCTGTAGAACTGTTGAAGGATAACCTGCTCTGTGTTTCAAGACATGACTTCTTGTATAGGTCACTGGATTTTAATTATAAACTTGTTTTCAATAGAGGAGTAAATTAAAAGGAAATGGAACTGCAATAGGCTCAATTCCCTCACAGAGTATACTTCAGATTCTATTACATGGCAATTTTATATTTAAGAAATGGGTTTGTGTAAGGAAGTTGGTCAGAGTTTTTTAACTAGGGATTCTTGAGTTGATCTTGCAAACTGTAAAGCATTTTGAAGTGTATAATCAACTCTAAGCAACAATGGAGACTACAAAATGGATTTTTTACTTCTTTTTATAGTAGAACAACACTAACTTCAAAACACTTTGGTGCTCCACTAGAGAATGATTTTGTAGTTTATCATAACATTGTATTAGAGTATTCCCTCTGTTAATAGGAAATGGAAAATGCCTGGAATGAGTATCTGAAATTAGAAAAGGATGTCAGTCAACTGAAAAAAGCCTTACAGGAACAGATGAACAGTTCATTGCTATCTCAGGTGGGTCCATTTCCAGACATTGTAAACACTTTTAAGATGATTTTGTCTGAACTTGAAGCTATCATCTCAGAAATTCTCAGCAATTTTTGCAGTGCATTCAGCTGTCATGTAGTTTAGTTGGTCGAATTCAGACACTGCAGCAGCCTGGCTGTGCAGGGTAGGGCATCTGGCAGCACATGCACTAGTGTCTCATAAGTTGTCTATGCAAATTTGTCATTATTTTATTACGTTTTTATTACATGCTGACATCTTGACATTGATAATGTATTTAATTTATAAGACTATGCAGGACTTCTTAGTCTTCCATTTATTTGATCTGACATTGTTGGCTTCTTTATCCATTTTTAAGATCATCAGTCACTGGATTGTTATCGTCATTACTTGTTCTTTGTCATGTTCTTCTATTTGTGGAAGATTTATCTCTGCAGATTGTTTTGTGAAGTGGAATAAGTGTTTTAACAGCCATCAGTAATTGAAAGGCATCTCAGTTTGAAATCAATTATTCAGTTTCGAATCTTAAAAAGAAGCTTTGTTTGAAGCTAAGTTATTCTCTTTGCTGAACTGGATGTGGCATACCAGATTATTTCTACATACCTGCTTACAACTGGTGACTTTATTCTTGGAGCAAGAAATGCAGACTGGATTGTATTTCCTTTGTTTAAGCAGAACAAAACACAAGGAACAAAGCTAATATATACATTTTGCTCAAATTTTGGTCTGTTTTCCCAAATATTCTGGGCCAAAAGAAGGCACTAGTTAAATTTATTTATTTGCAATAAATATCTGATCAAATATGAATTGAAACCTGTTTATTTTTGCTATTAATGGATAAATGTTTTGTATCAAAGCAAGAGTTGTAAAACTTTTTTTGAGTGCATCAGTCTTCAAAGTCTGTTTTCATTTACTTTTAATTCTGGGGAATGGGAAAGTGATTCAGTTTCTGGAGGCAGAATATTATGTAATTAAACTCAGCTGTAGAATATGTATTTCAAAAAAATCCCAGGGGTATTTTAGAATAAAATGGTCCCTCTATGAAGTTATTTTGTTTAACAAAGGAAAATTACAGGTTTAAACAAAATATGCTTTGTTAGATTACTTTAACAAACAATTTCCAGTTGAGCATTGAGCATGCTTAAAATACTGGATGTGTGGCGTGGGATTCACCAATATGTATGGAAGGGAATACAGTTTGCACAGGAAAAAATGTTAATTCAGTTTGATTATCATCTCATATCACATACGTGCATAATTATAAATACACACAGAAAGCACGTTATCAGTTCTGTGTGTGAATACTTACATATATATGTATATATTAGTATGCATGTATATGTTTGGCTCATATTAAAAAAATATTACTGAATACCTATTTTGGAGTTACTAAGGGGAACTGATTTTTTCAGAAAGTACCAAATATTCTTCAAATTATATTCCTTCAAAGAAGTCTCACTTGAAGTACCCATAATAGTTAGAATTTTTATGATCTCTGCCCAAGGGTATGTAGACTGAAGATTGTTTATCTAGCATTTTCCAATAGCACTAAATTAATACATACATGGCATTTTAAAAAAGACAGTCTTCATGGAATATTATTAAAAATTCAGTACATTTGCAGGCTCAGATTTCTGTAGGAAACCACTAATATTGTTTCTATATAGCATTAATTTAGAGGTCAAAACCTAAATGTTTCAAGCAGCTTGGTCCTTTTAAATTAAAAGTATTTTAAAGAATCAGACTTTTAAGAGTATAGCTTCATTGTCTTTTGCTTATGGGCTGGAGAGGATCTGGACATGCTGAAATTAACTGACATGGGCTATTTTAACAGTAATAACTTCTTAGTGGGTGAATGTTTCTCCTTTGGTTTTGTAAGTCATTCTAAATTATGTTTCTGTGTAGAGGAAGTTAGAGAAATTGAACTCTCTATCCAGGTTACTTTTTCATGCTGGCCCATAAAGTATATTTATACCCTTTTGTAAAGAGCAATCTTGGCTTTCATAATTTTAAAATTAATTCATCTGCTTATTGTTCAGACCTAGTCCATTTCAGATCTAAAATATTCTCTCCACATCAATATTTAAGTAATGGAGAGAAATAATATTAAAAGATCTGGCTTTTCTACATTGCTAATCAATGTTTTCTGAGTGGTTTCAGAAGCAGGATTTTTGGTACATCTAGTGGTTTTTTCAGCCATTCTGAGGCTTGATTATTGTAAATCCATCATTTGGTTCCTTGTAGTATGATTAATCTCAGAAAAATGAAATGAAATGTGCAAATTTATAGTTTGTGTCCTGACAATCCTTCAAGATATGTCCCATCTATCCAGTGAGTTTACTACAGGCAAATAACGTTCTCCATCATTTAAATGTTTGTGTTCTTGGCATCCTGTTTGCTGGTCTGTAACCTGGCTGAACATATTTCCTGATCTAAGACAGAAAGTGGAAAGCAATTTATATGCCTTCCTTAGCTCTATGAGGTGTAACAGCTTTTACTGAAGTTTTTTTCACTTTCAGGCTTATAGGATTAATTAGTAGCTATTTTGTAGCTCATGGCAAGTGATGGATTTCTAGAGAGCAGCTTGTAAGCAATTCTTAACTGAAGTGTTCCGCTGCCTTCTGCTTTCTTTAATAGTACTGGTTTTACTATGTTTATTCTTGATGCAAATTTTTGAAGGCAGAGTTACCAGGCTTTGATTAATTAGATGACCATAACTATTTATGATGATTGGAATGGCTGAAGTGGAGGCTTCAGTAGCCAAGGCTCTGTCTGTAAGATAACAGTCAAAAGCAGAGTTCAGACTGTAGACAGTTTCCCTTTCTTTCCTCCTGGAAAGCTGTGGTAAAACAATTAGGATGTGAATGAGGCCAAATCCTGTAACAGCAGCAATATATTGTTTCAGCCTATAATACATCATGTCCAGTCGGCCTAACAACCCAAATATAAACAGAAATTAAAATTGTCAGCCCTTCTGAGTTTGTTTGGGTTTTGTGTTTCATCCATTAAAAGCCATTGGGAAGTTTATGGCAGGATTCAGGGAGATGCTACTATTTTTTTTGCTTTTTTAATATTGGACATTTCCCCTAAAAGTATTAAGATGAGATTCGTAAGGCTGCTATAGCAGTCTTAAGTGTGTTAGTTATAGGATTTAAGGACAAAGTTCAAGTGAAAAGATTGTGTAAGCTTATTTTATGTAGAACGTTAAACTAGGTTTTTCTAGCCTGAATAATATTGTAGAAAAAATGTAGAGGTGTCTCTTTTCCCCAGTGTTCAATAGGAAGTCTTCCAGGACTCAGAAAATGCTCTAATAAATTTTATGGGCAAGATAAATTGGTTGGTGTTGGGTTTGGGCTTTTTTAATAATTATTTTAAAATAATTATTTAACTCATTTCTGGACTCCTAAGTTTTCTTGTAAGTTCTGAACCACTACTTTGGGTGTGGTATCAAAAGAAGGATAAACCCATAGTAAATTAAAAATGACATAAAGTTGGTTTTTTTTTCTTTTACTACAAACATCAGGAGAAAACACAAATACAAAAAGACTTGTGGAGAATTGAAGATGTTACAGCTGGCTTGAGTGCAAATAAAGCAAACTACAAAACCATAGTAGACTCTATTAAGAATCCAGGTAAGGAGAACATGATGAAAAAATAAAATAATGTACAAATGCAACTGAATCTTTGTGTCTGTGCAAATAGTCCGAGTGTATTCTGCTGCAGAAAATCCAGTTAATTCTATTGGATGTATCAGAAATCTCTGTTGATTGAGCACATTAGTTTGGTGTTTCTTTTCTTGAGGTGACAAGGTTTTTTGTTTGTTTTCACATACTGATGGCAGTAAAATGTAACAAGGCATGAAAAAAAGGAACCAGAATAACAATAACGGGCTAAGTTCTTCAAGTTGCAGAAGGAGTTTCTGACGTGCTAGTTCATACCAGCATAGTATCTGTTCTGTATTCTGCCCAGGAGCTCCTCTCTGTGTTTCTCTCTGGGGTGTTTGGTTGGTTTTTTCTTTTCCCCTTGGATGCTGCCCAGCTGCCCTTGCTGCAGTTACCTTCCCCCTCCCTCTTCAGGCAGGTGTTTGGTGGGCAGAGCAACAACACAGTGGAAGAGAGGAAGGGAAGGTGTGTGTGGTCTGCATTTCAGTTGCATGATTACCTTTCAAAGAAAAGACAACGCATTGGGATAGCAAGAGACTGTTAACACCTACTGTAAATCCACTCTGTATTTCAAGTATCTTTGCTCACCTTTTGCATAGAGAGATAAATAGTTACGAGATAGTGAGCTCTCATTTTATTTATGGTATGGCTGTCAGTGTCTAGCCTTGTCTAGATCTATAGGCATCTTAAGGAATCTGTGGCACGGGGCCAGATACAGCCTATGAACTGATTTCATATGACTCTCAGGCTTTTCCTTCCTTCCCTCTCACTGTGCTCTACAAGGAATTTCACTGGATGATATTAAACTGTGTGGTTTTATTTTTGGCCTGAAAGACTTACTAGATCCTCCTCAAAAAATGTTTTCCACTCTTGTTACAACGTAACAAACAAACATTTTTTATGTCTAAAACCCCCATTTGTGTCCAAAGCAATGAGCAGAGGACAGGGGCTGTTTTGTGAAGTCTAAGTATGTTAATTGCTATTCTTATGAACGTTATTGGAGGAAACAACACTTAACATGTTTGTCTGTTTTTCCCCTAGAGAGAAAAACAGTGCCTTCATTTTCTCAGTCTTCAGTGCCTTCCTTACCAGCTTCCCTTGCAACTGCGGAGAACAAACTTCCAGTTGCGCAGAGCCCTCCACGCAGCCCGGTTAAATCCCCTCTGGAGGTCAGGCTGTATCCACAGCCTTATTTCCAGACCAGAACACAGCACCAAGCACAGCAGCTGAAAAAAATCGAGCCACCTCTTCAGTCGCCAGTTAAGCTCAAGCCAAAGGTTGTAAGTACTGCTCTTCTGTGATTCATTCACCAGTGTTTCCTTCTCCTTCTGGCAGGAACAGTGAAAGTGTCATGGTTACGAAGTGCACACAGTGTGGAGGCACAATAGGGAGGCACTTAGGATGTTTGTATTGAATCTGAGCAGTAGTACAGCAGAATACATGTGTGTAACCTGGAGCTTTATGTACAGTGGCCACATACTGTTTTAGAATTTATTAATTCACAGCCTTTCTTGGGAATACTTCTTGGTTGATTTCTTGGGCCTCATTTGGGTTTTAAAGCCTCAAGCTCCTGGTGTGGGCAGAGGAGAGCATGCTAGATCAGTCTCAAATAACATATAATGCAATGGACTTTAAGTTTGTGCCAGGCTGTTTTGAGACTGTTTGCCAAATCCCTATGCTTTCCTGTTGCCAGGAAGATGAAGCACCACCCAGACCTCCTCTCCCACACCTGTACAGTCCTGATGATCAGCCACCAGCTGTTCCACCTCTCCCGAGAGAAGCCACTGTCATCAGACACACATCAGTGCGGGGCCTGAAACGTCAGTCAGATGAGAGAAAGAGAGACAGAGAACTCGGACAGTATGTAAATGGAGATTATCGGGTGAGTGCTCATACACCTATACCCCTGCATTTTAAACTTATGTGCACCTATAATAAAAGATACTCTTGTCTCTGAAATATATGGACCTGTAAGTCTGGTATTAATGATATATAATGGCATGGAGATGATGACAAGGAGAGATCTATGCCATATAATAGTAGCGGAGAGAAATTTAGTGATCCAGAAATAAAGCTTTAGGATTTGTTTTAATATTATTAAGACCTTCTGTCTCTGATTTCATTTGAGCTGATGAGTATTTTTCTGTATAGGTGGAACTGCGTTCATACATGAGTGAACCAGAACTAGCAATGATAGGGGGTGACCTCAGCCATCCTTCCAGTGCTTTAATAAACCCTGACAGTGGATACCAGACATTACCTACCCGTGGTAAGCCAGGAATTTATGTAGTTGATTTTTAACAGTACTATCTGTATAGGAGCTTTTCTCTCCTAGAATGTTCTGGAGATGACATTTATCGTCAGATCACTATTTTTAGATAACTATTCAGTGCTGTGAAAGTCTAGAGATTTTATGCATTTTAATGGTGCTGTTACAGTCAACCAGCCTTTTGCAAAGCAACTTAATATATAAGGCTTAAAAAAACCCGTAGCAAAACATGGAATTAGCTGTTAGAATCTCTTACATTCAGTTATTTTTCCTCATAATTTCTGTGTGATCTTTTACAAACACTTATATTACCATTGAAATATAACTGATAAAGAATATGAATTTAAAGCCCTCAGATATTACATTTGACTTGACACTCCATCCCCACTGTGCTATACTCCTGTAACTATTTCACAAATGAGGATAGACATGATATTTGGGCAAAAGCAAATTCTTAGCCATTCCCTTCTTATTTCTTTCCTTTCTAACTGTGAATGTTAAGGTTTGAATTTCTTCATAGAGGTGATTATTTGTGCAGTTTATCTACTGTGGTACAGCTGATTTGACCCTATCCCTCATTTAATATAAGCTTCTAAATTATTGGAGGTCTTTCTGAATTTTGATCAGTAGTGACCTGAAACACATTATGTTTGGCTGAAATGAAATTTCATGCATCTCATGATCTTCTGAACTGCAAAATGTGAAATGCAGGCTAAAATAGTAACCAGAATGTCATAGAAACATGATGACAGTGTAAAAAACTACCTGTCTTGTTTGTCATTTGGTTTGAGGCATTCTCTTTTTCCTTATAAAGGTTTGTCTGGATCAACTTCCAGATTGCACCAGTCATCTACCATTTCATCGTTTGCAACACTTCGAAGGGATAGGTCCAAGGTAAGTTTTAAATAAACACCTGAAGACAAATGTCTGAACTGTTGAAAATAGTTAAGCCCAAAATACATTTTGCATAGCAAGGGAGTGGGACTGCGGTAGATGGGAGAGGACCAAGAGCTGCGATCTGATAAAATCTCCAATTTTTCACTTTCTTACATGAATTGGAAAGCAGACAAACAACTTACTGCATTTCAAATAGATCTATAAAACAAGGTTTAGAACCAAAAATCAGCACTACTAATAGAAAACACAGAGTCAAAACATGCAAACAAATGCAAAGGAAGTAGAGTAAAATTTACTAATAAGGTAGCAGAAAGAGTTCCTTTTTTTAATATTAATTACAAGTATTAATTACAAAACGTGTTTTTTGTGCCTTGTGTGACTTCTACAGGAGAGACCAAAGAGTGCCTTGGAACGTTTATACTCTGGAGACCACCAAAGAGGCAAGATGAGTGCGGAGGAACAACTGGAAAGAATGAAGCGACATCAGAAGGCATTAGTTCGTGAACGCAAGAGGACTCTTAGCCAAGGAGAAAGGCAGTCTGTCTCATCTCGGTCTTTCATCAGGCCCGTTTCTGCAGACGTAGGCTCAGTATGTTAGATATGCCTTAAAAGGACTAAACTAAAAATATCTTTGGATTTATTCTTTTTTCCTGGCAAGCACTTTCACTTGAGTGTGTGTGATGCTCCTAGTGCAATTAAATTAGTGTTACACGGTATCAAATGAGTTCAGAGAGTGTGAGTAACAGGTGATCTTTTTTACCTGTGGTAATGGTAAATGTTGAATGTTCAGCAGGTAAGTTGGTCAGAGGTTAGAGTGATGAGTGGAGATGCCAGTTTGTTGGAGTGACTTCAGAGCCATGAGTTTTTATCCTTGGAATTGTATTTAGAAAGTGTAAGAAGCGTGTACAGTTTTAAAACTGCTTCATAATGAAATGGGCCTTTTAGAATGTTCTTATTCACCATGGGTATTTTTCTTTTTAATTCATAAATTAGTCTGTGAGATAGTCATGGTAATATCAGACCAAGGTGGTGTTTGGTTTTTTTAAAAAGATGATAAATGGATAATCAGTTTTAAAATCTAATTATGCGGATTAGGAATTTATGTCGGAATTAACTTGTTTTAATTGATACAAACTCTTCTTTAAAGCTCAAAACATGGAATATTCTAATAAGGCTCAAATTTAAGCTGCTGAAGAAAAGTATTTTTGTTGCATTCTGAGAATAAATGCTGTACAGACAATAAGTTTATAATGATACGTTTTGGATACTAACCAAAGCAATTCTAATTGGTGAAGTTACCCAGTTGCTCACTTGGTGCTAAACCAAGATTGTACTGTAATTGCACTTATGCTGTGGTCTTTTAATTTATTTTTTTATTTGGTCCACTAGAGCTTTAGAATGATCACATTGTTTTACCTAATTCATTGCACAAGATCTCTTGCTTTTAGATTTGTCACTCATCATACCTAATGCCTCTTTTTTTGTTTGCTTGTTTTTAATTTGCAGAATTTTGTAGTTACTTTAAAATTTCTAACTGGACTACTCAATTTTTACCAGGCTTAATTGCATTTAGTACATGTGTGTCAATTGCTGGCATTAAAAAAACCTTATAATATTCAGCTTTTCATTCCCACTGTTCTGTAGCACTAATTTACAGCCAGTTATTTGTATTTACTTTCCCAGTAAATACGCGTGCACTGCTTGGAGACATTCATCCATTTTGTCTTCTGTTTTGCAATCAAAAATTTTTTAAAGACAGTGCATAATGTTTGGGAACTTAAGTACTATATTATCACTGTTATTTTCATATTTTAATTAGAAGAAATAAATCTGGGCTTCTTATGTTTCCTGACTCGCATAACATCCACAAATCGAATTTAAACATTTTCGTAACACTCGTTATTAACATTTGTGGCAAACACTTTATTTTTAAGATTGGGTGCCATCTTGGTCTTTTTCTTGCTGTAAAGAATTAAAATAGAGTTTTTCAGCCCTAGTTTTGTAGAGGTCATCTCTTGTACCTATAGGGCTTTGATATGCAAAAGCATGTTTGATAGCACAACTACTTACAGCATTACAATTATTTAGCAGCCAAAATGGCAAACAGTTAAATGTATAATTCAAGTGCTGCTCAGTATGTAACTTTTGCTTTAGACATAAATTGTATGTGTAGTTCTAATTTTTAATTGGTCAGCTCTCAAGTGTAGTGTGACATTTCAAGTATTGATCACAGTACCTGAATTCATTTGTTATATACATTGCCTTTTTAATGTAAAAGTTGCAACATCAAAGCCAATAAAAATCCTGCTTCGTAAGAATGGTTTGATGTTTTTCTTACCTATATATAATAACTTGAAAATGATACTGTGTATTTAAAATATACTATGTCAATCAGGCCTGGTTCGAATATGAGTAGAAGGAGTTTGGAGTACTCATGAGAAAACTTTTTTTTTTCTCTTTTGAATTCTGTAAAGAAACATTTCAATTTTTGAGGTATAATTGCCTTTTAGCTATTTAACTTCTTTAATATACGTGGAAGATACTTATCTTCTGAGTGAATACTGAGAGCTTGTGCATGAATAGGTTTCAATTAGATTTATTAATGCAAGTAGCATAATGAAGTCTAAAGACTTCATGTGGAGTTCAAACTTCAGCCAAAACAAGCCAAAGATTTGTACCAGAAACGCTGGAGATATTTTTAAGAATACATTCTCCTATTGATTGCCTCAAATGCTTGAGGGGATAATTTTTTTTGTTGTTCCTTTTGTCCCTTCTTTTTCCCACTGCACTGCTTAAGTTGCTCAGATCTACTGAATGGAATAGTGCTACCACTGAACTTAATTTTTTGAACAAAAAGGTCTTGGTAGTGTCCTTAAGTGTGAGTTCATATGTAGCTGTATTGTGTGTAGTTGTGAAGGAGGTACTGTGAAGTGATTTGGGAACTCTAAATTATGCTGCTTAATTTAAATATGCTAAATTTAAATATTTCATATTGATAAATATTTAGTATTTCTAATTTATGTGGTTAAGTATTTACCTTATAAAGACTGTGTGAAAGATTTTTGCAGGTAGCTAGATTCTGCTTTTAATGAAGTCAGAAGAGCTTAGAAGTTAAACACTTTTTATTTCAAGACAAGTTAATGCCAGTATGTAAAATATTGTCAACTTTAAACAGTAGGTATTATTCTAAAAAGATACATAAAATTATCAAGTTGTGATTCTCAAGCTGCAATGTAAGTACCCATTCTGTGTAGTGATCCAAAACCACACAGCACTGTCTCCTTAGAATGCCTAGGACTACTCTGTCAGTCTGTAGGCTCACTGGTACTGACATGTGTGCTTCCAAAGATGTTTGTGTGTAGCTAGTTCCATGTTCATCAGCAAATGTGAAGTTGTGATATGTTTCTTAGAATCTAATACTGCTGAACATTACTTGTAAAATTAAACAATACTCCAAATTCCATGCAGCACAGGTAGAGAGGAAAACTCCCAACCGTGTGTGCCAAGAAATACAGTTGTATTTTCTTTCTCTTGTCATTTAAGGGGTTTGCTCTGTGCATTCTTTCAGCAACGTAGCATTTGCAGCAGTAGTAATGTACATTGCTATACAGTGAATTTGGCAGTGTGGTTGAATGCTGTTAATTGTTTTGTATCTATTACCAGTGGAAACGAGAGCAAGAATTTGATTTGCAGTTACTTGAGAGGGCAATTCGTGGAGAAGAGAAGGATGAGAATGAATGGTTAAAAGTTCAGCCTGTAGCAGTGACAGAGACAGACCTGGAGCCTCAAGATTATGATTTAGATATCAGCAGAGAGGTAACACTCATAATTTTTTGCCTCCTATTCTGTTTAAATATTAACCTGTCTTAAGTTTTAGGACTGAATTCTTATCTTTTCTTTCAAAAGTTAGCTGGAAGTTTGAACTAAAAGGAGTCTTTGGGGTTTTGCAAAGTTGTGACCTGGAACATAAAATCTCTGTAAGGTTTGTGTTTGTATTGTGTTCTACTGGAGAGAAGAGATTGAAGAGTTAGCTCTACTGTTTGAAATATATATCTCAGACTTTGTAAAGGAAAAAGTGATTAAGTTAAGGAAAGTTATATTAATTGGGGAAAGAAGATGAAAAGACAACATGAACAGTATTTAAAAATGAGAAACAGGAATGAAGAAAAAGTTAGTTCCCCAGAGGTACCTTACTCCTATTCATTTTGACAGGCAAAAGGTGACAGAGAAGAGGGAGCACTGCTTTATTAAGGCTTGAACAGAAAACAGCTTTCTGTCAGCTTTTGGAATGACTTGGTTGGTGTTCTGGACACAAGATCTTTTTTCAGCTTTGGTAACCGAATGAAGTGTTAGTTTGAAATGCGATTGAGCCATCTGGTGGGAAAGAAAGAATATAGCAAGTGTAAAGGTTTCAGGCGGTACACTGTTGTGTTAAATGCCATGGTAGATGGCAGATCACTAAAATTATTAATGATAATTAGACTGGTAAGCAACTTTACTCTTCTGAAAGCTGTTGGCAGAGTAGCATTTTATAGAGAGAGATATTTGTAAAAGGTTTACTCTGTGAGCCGTTGTCTGTTAATCTCTATGAATGAATGTATCTTTAAGTTAATCTTTGTATAATTTTTACAGAAAATGCAGTGCTTTTGTAAACTTCAGAAACAGAAAAAATACTTTTATTCTATTTCCTGTCCTCGTTGTATTCTGCTATTAATTTTTCTTTTCCTGAAGACCCTCAGGGCAATGGGAATAACTTTGAACTTCCTTAATTTAAGCCTTGGATAGGAAACATTTTTTCTTACAGGCATTTCTGTCCTACTTCAGAGTAACTGAAATAGGTCTGAAGCTTCGGGGGGTAAAGCTTCTTTTTCAGTTTACCTAGGTTAGAGTCATAGAATCATAGAATGGTTTGGGTTGGAAGGGATCTTAAAGATCATCTAGTTCCAACTGTTCTACCATGGGCAGGGACACCTCCCACTAGACCAGGTTGCTCAGAGCCCCATCCTGGTCTTGTTGTCCTTTTCCATTTCTGTACTTTAGGTACTTCAGTGCCTCAGAAGGAAATGTACTGAGCTGTTCAAATGTTAACTGGGTTTGTTATTCTGAAAATGGCAGGATATTCTGATCTAGGTTAGTTATAGTAGGGAGATAGATATAGACATAAAAAAACCCCCAAGCACAACTATATATATGTAGATAGATACATAGATAGCTCCAGAGGGGAGTTGGATTTCAAAGTAAGGAAGTGTAGTGGAAACAGGAGGATTTTTTTAGGAAGCATTGGCTTTGGGTTTCCTGAGAAGGAAGTATAAAAATTTGAGGCTGTGATTTTAATATGGACATAAATGCCAGTGACTGTATTATGTGCTTTTGGCCTATGATTGCCTGTGAATTACTGAGCCTAATCACTGGGAGTTAGGTTAGGCCA
Organism: Corapipo altera; assembly: GCF_003945725.1. NCBI lineage: Eukaryota > Metazoa > Chordata > Aves > Passeriformes > Pipridae > Corapipo > Corapipo altera. The sequence continues at coordinate 5,630,765 of NW_020884904.1, read as the reverse complement.
CATAATTGAATTAGTGTGAACTAAGTTCAGTGGTGAAAAAATTTATGATTATTTTTATTGAAATCTTTGAATTTTGAAAACTCATTGCCTCATGAGTGGTTTAATAAAAATCCAATGAGAAGAATCAAAAATAGTTCTCCTTTACTTATTTCTATTTATTTACACAGCCTCTATTTTTGTTTTTCAAAAGCAGTCTGTTCTGTATTATAAGCATTGATTTTTCAAAGTCCATTTCTAAACTGTATTTTTATTGAGTGATTTAGGTCTCTTATGTGGAGAAAAAGTTTTCCCCAAAGTAATTGATCCTAACAAAAACTTGTTGGTAGCTTTCATGCAATTATATAGAAATTTTCAGTCTGCAGAAGTACATCTGTGCAACATGTTGTTACAATTGCACAGTGTAGTGTATTTCTGTTTGCCTTTTTTTTTTCTCCACTGCTCCCAGAAGATTATGCAGTCTCAAAAGAATGATACCACAGGTTAAAACTTTAGGTGGCATTTCCTTTCAGTTGTAGAAGTTCTTGCTTGCACGACATAAAAATGACATTAACATCTCAGGTTGTTCAGTCAGTCTTGCAGTGGTTGCTTCTTTTTACTGTGACACCTTTAGTCAGAGCCCTACTTTGGGCTCTAAGCCTGAGCTGAAGAAAGGTTCCCTGTTGATTCTGATTTCTTTTGTAATCCCCTTTAATATTTGTTTGATCTGTCTTCTAAAGTAAAACAAATCAGAGGGAAAAGACACAGTTAAAAGGGCATCCACTCATATCCAGAGGGAGTGTTTAGCATCAGGTACATGTGCTGACTGCGAAAATCCATGCTTTATTCTTTTCACTGTGTTCTCCCATTGCGGAGAATTTATCTCAAGTTTTTTAGGCATTTGTTATTAAAAAAATGATGCTTGCTTTCTTTCCACAGTTGTCAAAACCCGAGAAGGTTGTAATTCCAGAACGTTATGTTGAACTAGAGCCAGAAGAGCCTCTTTCTACAGAAGAACTGGCAGCAAGGCAGCGTAAAGCAGAAAAGATAAAGAATATTCTTACTAAATCAAGGTCAGGTTTTGGGGTTTCTCTCAAATCTTACATAGAGGCTAATGTTGAACATTGAGAACTAACTCGATGCAAAAATCTTAATTCCTATGAATTACCTAAATGCAACTTTTAGCTTTTGGAAAGTGAACTCTGAATTTGTGTAGTATGCTTAAAGCTGCTTTTTAAAGCAAATTTTTCAAACAGATTTTGTATATGTCCGTTTTCTTGTTCAGAGAATCCTAAAATAGTAGTGAGTCCTTACTAAGCAACTTGCAGATGAGAGTGAGGAGGAAGGAAAAGCACAAATCTGGCCAAAAGCAGAAGAAAAGTCAGCGTGAGAGCTGGAGTTGTGAAAGAACACTTTTGGCTACTTACAGCTAACGTAGAGTCAGCTGAAACATTTGGCTTCAAGAATTTGATATGTCAAGTATCTGCTGTCTTTGGAAGACAACTGAAGAGGCTGTGCCTGAGGGCTACCAAGTTATATGCCTTTTCGACTGAGCACTAGCAAATTTTACTGGCAACTTCAAATAAATAGAATTTTTTGTAGTGCTTTTGTGTTAGCAGTGTATTTCCAACAAAGGGCTACTTAAGGCTTTGCAGAAATTGTGACTGAACATGTAATGGCTGTGTCATTTTTCTTTGTATGCTGTAGGCATTTACATGCAATAGTGACACTACTTTAAAGAACAGCAATAAAGTACGGAGCTTGATAGATGAGATCTGAAAACTGCCGTACAAATTCAAGCTTGTTCTTATCTGCATGGTGGATTCTTTATGTTTGCAAATGTTAATGTTGTTTTTCACTTTCCCACTAGTATGCACAATCTACAGCCTACTGTAGCCCAGGACAAACAGAACTCGATTGATTTAGATTCACAGCTGCAAGAGCAGGAGCGCATCATTACCATATCATACGCTTTGGCTTCTGAAGCCTCTCAGAGGAGCAAGGAGGTAGCAGGTAATGCTTAGTTATTTACAAAATAACAGCTATTTCTTATCAGCTTCCAAAGTTGTATGGGGTTGTTGCTGAACTCCCGGCATAAGAGAAAGTTTTAGTCATTCCTATTCAAAATAGTGTGTGTAAGTAACAAATGTAGAGAGTCTAACAATTTACAGTGAGTATTTGGCCCCAGTGGACTGGATGAAGGGGGTAAAATAGTATGATCAGTAAGTTCAGAACTTGCTCTAACTAATAGTGCTAAAAAAATAACATTTTAACTGAATTCTCTATAATTATATTAAATTGGATATTTCTATATTTTTAGAAAGAAAATTGATTTGTGACTTTAAAAAATCAAGAGAAAAGGATTTAAAATAGTTTTTTTTAACCTAAAGAATCCCTGGTCCAGTGATTGCGATTAGAGTACAATCATTTTCGGCTTGAGCTATGTGACAACAGGCTGAAAAAGACCTTGTAAAACAGGGATTGGCACGTTTCCGTCTGGTGACCAAGATTAGAGGTCAGAGCAAGACAGCTGTGCATGAATTCTACTTGATGCCTGGAAATTAATAGATCCTCTACAATATGTTACTAAAAGTGATAATTTCACTCTTGATTGCTTTATAGTTGAAATAAGTAAGAAATGTCAAGAGATTTGTATCACACAGTAATCCATGCAGCAGCGATTCCAGCAAGTATCTGACTGGCCATTTATAACTGGCACCATTCACTGTTCCAGTGGAGAATGGAAATAATGGAAACTTCAACTATGATGGGGAAAAAATGTGCACATTTCTCATCTGAAGTTGTCAGTTTAAACTTATGGCACTTGCCACAGCAGCCCTTAAGACCTTCCCATTAAAGACAGATTATTCCAATATCCAGATGCGTAACATGCATCTACAGTAACAGACTGCTGATTGAATGTGGCTGTATACTCAGGGATGCAGTGCCAGCTAAACCTAAGGAGAATGGGATTTTGAGGCGATGGAATACATTTTCAAGATAGGAATCTTGAGACTTCAGAGAGTTTCTGTGGGTAATTTAGCTGACTGGCAGGGGTAAAATGATCGACTGAGGAGACAAGACATTATAAAACCAAACCAAACAAACAAAAAACCAGAATTGTAAAATCATGAGAGCATATCAAGGAATAACCTCGTGGACCTTCAGGCCATCAGTGTATCAGAAGGGCTTCTCCACAGGTGGTCTGGTCCCAATTCTAGAGACCGGGTCCTTGTAACAGGGACTCTGGTACTTCATGTTTCATGAGGTATGAGCCAGTGCAGCATTTTGCCAAGCGAGTTCTAGCTTCTGCTGGGAAAAGGTCACACTAAAGCCAGGATCAGCCCAGATGAATGCAGCCTATACTTGAAATTATTCCTCTGTGTCTGTATGACAAGAGCAGAGTGCCTTCCCTACTTAAAGGTCTTCATGGGGCCAGTTAACTTACTTCTGGGTATGTCTGAATTTGTAGCAACTGTACAGAACTGAAATAGGTTTGATTTTTAGATATTGTATGGTGAATGTAGAAGTGTTTTCATTACTATAGTTTTTTAATTTATATTTTAATTTTTTAAATTGTAATTATTTCAAAAGTGTGACCGTCACATATTTTTAGGTATATGTAACCACAGAAATCCTCTTAATTCTTTAGTTTTCCTGAAAGAGGGAATTAAAATATGTATTGGCACTGAAATGTTTAAATGCAACTTCAAAACATTTGCAGTCAGTTGTGAGATAATTTTTAGTTTAATTTTCTTTGTGAAGTACAGCAGCTGCCTCTTTTGTCATTCAGACACTTAAAGAAATCCTAACACTGTAGCTAAGGACTGAGGTTTTTAAGGAATCCAAAAATGTTACGTCTGTGCACAGTTTTCCTTGCCATACTTGTATCTCAAAAATTCACGTATTGAAACATGTCTGGCTTCAATTTTGATTATTACTTACTCCTTTAAAAGCAAACACCTTTCATAGTATTAAAAAAAAAAAAGAAAAGAAGTCAGAGTGGTTTGGTTTTGATAGAAAATCTACAAACCAGAAAAGAGTTCAGGTTTTTATTTATGGTATATTTTCTGATGAGAAGATGATTAAAAAGAAAAGCATTTGATGCTTTGCACAGCTGATTGTACATTCTCATTTAGTCTCATGTTACAGATTCCTTCACATTCTTATTTTTGTAGTCTGATTTTTGAAGTGTGAGTTGTCATTTGCTCCTTGATGGTGAAACAGACAATATGTGAAAATCCGAAACTAATTATCTGGATTTTTTACGAAGGTTTGCTTATGAAAAAGACTGTGAAGCTTAACTTTTCCCATTTTTCAGGGGGAAGCAGTTATGTTAAGGTGCTATGCTAATATAAATCTTTTGAAATAAATTGTACATTTATCTAATCCTTGAAAAGCAGCATTTTAGAGTTCCTCTGTTCCTACTAAGAAATCAATCTTCTAAATGGAAACCATGCCAAGAATCTGGAAGATTAAAGTCAAATACAAGAGCATTAAGAAGTCACTTCCTAATTTGTTTGCTTTGGAATTACGTCTATCTTCAGCCCTCCAAAATGTAAAAGCAGAATTTTTAGATTGAGTTTCAGTCTCTTCAGTTTTGATTATTGTCTTCCAATGCTATATTATTAGTCTTATTTAGAAACAAAGATAGTTATAATAACTGTGTTCTTTATCCTGTATTTTTAAGCTGAGATCTGAAAATTTACTTACTGTATCATGGACTGTACTAAGCAAAATGTTACATGCATATGTAATATTTTAAAAATTCTTTTTCTTTACATTATTCTATTTCTGCTCGTTGGCATATAACAAAGGAAATTTTGAAAACCTGTATAGCCTCAGTGGTGTCTTGAAATCAAATTAGCAAATACAGGTGCAGGTCCAGAACTGCGGTTTTAAAAGTGGGGCTGATGAGAGTATATTAGTGTTGTGTGCTTTAATAATGTTCCAGTGAAACTTGAATACTTATCTGTGTTCTCATCCAGACAGGAATGTTTATTTGCATAACTTATGCAACAAATAGAAAAAAACCAGCAATTAGAAAGAAATGTTGTCATTTAGACTGTGTTCTGTGTGACTAAAATAGTGTAGCACCTCATTGTATTACTAATCAGGTTTCCTATTCATGTGGTAGAAAATTAAGGTCACTCCCTTGATAATATGAATGTTTGATTGTGCAGCCTAATTCCTGTATGTGATCCCTTCTAGCTCAGCAGTTGACCTATCCACCTAAAGCACCCTCACCTTCTGTACCACAGCCACCTCACTCCCCCTTAAGCAATGGATTTCACTACACATTTGTTTAAACACCTTAAAAGTAAGAACTAACTGCTCTCGGCATGTCTGATTTGCCATTGTGCCTGTGCTGTGGCTTGCTACATTTTAACATGTTTACTAAACCGAAATTGGATCCAAATGAAAGCATGCAGCTGTTTTTCCTGAAACCTTTCATTCTTGTAAATATTGCTTCTAATGAGCTAACACGTGGGCTTCTGAGATCTTCAGGTAACTCCTCTCGCTCTACAGATAAGGTGCTTCCACAATCTCACTGTGGTGAAGGAAGGAGACATCTGTACTCTTGGTAGCAAGGGGCCAGATTTTCAGCAGCCGTTTGTACTCCGATGGCCACTGCTGGGTACTCTGGTGGCCACTGTTGGGCTGCACAGGTGTTTTTTTGCCTGTGTGTGGCGTATAAGGTTGCTGCTCAAGAGAATCCAAAGAGCACAGTTGTATGAGCAGGGGGTTTGTTTGTGGGCTGGTTATCTTACACACGAGCTGGCATCGGAGTGCTGACTGAGGTGAGCTGAAAATTTGGCCCTTTATGACTAAGTCTGCAATCTTGTGTCTGGCTATGATCATGCCTTTGATGTGTTTTTCATTGAATTGTGTAAACAGAAGATTATTTTTTTCTCTTATTAGGTTATTTTGCCACTTCAAATCTCGTTGTCCTTATTAAGAAATGTCTTTATTTGTATCTCTTCCTGGTAGGACTTGCAGAGTTTTCTGTATTTGAAATAGGAAAACACGTAAATATTACATATGACTGCTAAGTGTGTCCCTAGTTAAGACACTTGCTACGCATCCATAGTTTCCTTTGATACTATTCTCATATTTCTGATGTCTTTTGGCCTAATTTTATTGCCTGAAATTGAAGAAAAAGTTAAAACACAGATGAAATAGTAAAGAGGGTTGATTAAGTAACTCAAATAGTGTTAGTCTTTAGATAACTTTGTTTTAGTTGCCACTAATCTGAGTCACATATCTGTGCAAATAATAAAAATCTAAATGGAAATGGCCACATACCAGAAAGGCCTTCTACAAGACCTGTGGAAAATGACAAATTTACATCAAGAAAGATGTATAGACATTAAGAGCCTCTACAGACCTTGATGGAAAGGACTGTTTGCTTTTCTGGTTCAGTTTATCTTTCTGAGAACCAGATTCTACCATCTCTGCTGTGTCTGAAGAACACTTGACTCTTCTATATCCAGGGGTATGCTAGCTGATTTTCGCTATCATGTTAAGATCTTTGCATATGAAGAGGTCTCAAGAGGTCTCTACCCATGTGTGGTCTAAAAAACCCAGAAAAATAATTGTACTGTGCCAGAGTATTAGATATAAAAAGGTACCTTTTCTTGAGAAAAATAAACTAATTGTGATAACCAGCACCATGCAGGGGGCACAGGCGTTTGAGCATCAGTGGCATCGTGAGATAATTGTTCATTTAATGTGTCTGTATGAATTGTTTGTTCTGCCAAACTGCAGAAGGCTTTAAAAAAAACCCACAACAACATTTCCAGAAATTGCTTACTACTTGGCATTGGTTTACTTGTTTCAGTATTTAACCATGTTTTATTTTACTTCATACTAGCCAAAGCAGTAAGTGAACACTGACATAAGACTCGAGGCAAATCCCACCTAGTGACACTGTGTGGAAGACAGAGGAGGTTCTTCACCAGCTTTCTGTGAAGATACTCATCGGCTGATGACACATTCTTCTGGAAATACATTCAGAAAATAATAGGGGGATTTTCTATGAAAATGAAGAGAACTGCAAATCATTTTTTATTTACTTCGGTTTAGTTCACACTTTTTATACGAATAAACGGCACTTTTAATAAACTCTGTAAAATACTGACAATGTATTTTTAGAACAATGTATTTTAGATTTTTTTTTTTTTTTAAAATCAAGGGCTGAATTCATTTTAAAAGACACTACTTGCATAGATATTAAAAGACACTGTTACTTTCCCCTCAGGCTCAGATGCACATTGTAAAGTTTTGTGAAAAAACCCATACATTTGAACAAACCTAGGAGCACATTCATAGCGTATGGATAGAGCAAACACAGGTGACAGGTTTGGTGAAAGGGTGTTTTGGATTGAATATTTTTGTGGAGTTAATCACCCACCCTTTTGCCCATTAAATAATACATTGCAAGAACTTTTAGCTTGAATTTCTAAATATTAGTAACCACTGTATAGCTTAAATTTCCCAAGAAAGCCATAATGAAAACCAGTTTTAACTCCCATTTGATCCCAGGTGGTTAACTTGCTGGTATCAATACAGAGTTTGCTAGGTTGCCCTTGACAGTAGTGCTGCCCCCTCCATAACAAACAGCTAACAAATTTTATTTTTTCTGAAAGTTGAGATGTGAAAGAAGACGACTTTTAATTAAAATATGTGAAGTAAGCAATAAAAAATTATAATATGTCATTTTACTAGCAAATACGTATTTTTCTTTTGATTTTTTTTTTCAATAAACCTTCCATTATGATGTATTGACTAGTATTTATCCTGGAAACAGCAAAACTAATGTAATGTGGCACCTGTTAATTTCTTATGTATGTTCACCTGGTGCTTAACTCTGCCAAACTTTTTGAAATTCAGTGTTGTACTTATGCATAGGGCAGAGGGTGAGGTAGTTAGCATAAGAAGAAAATAAGATTAAATGACTTGCTGCAATTATACTTGAAAAAACCCTGTGTACGCATTGAATGCAAGACATGCAAAAATTTCCCAATGTTATGTGATTAGTAGCTGAGTTCAGCTCTGGATGAGAAATAACTGAGAAATACTTCTGCAGTATTTTGTGAAACCACTAACTTGTTTATTTCCTGTATTCCAGTAATAGCTAAAAACCCCTTGAAATTGCCCCTCGTGTTTCAGACTTTAAGACAAATCATATTATATTAACACTATACTCAGAAATATTCTTAAAAGTATATATTTAGCTAATACAATCTATTTTACCTCAATACTGCCAGTATCAACTTCAAAACGTTTTGCCAAAATAATGATTTATTTTTGCCTTTATAAAAAGTTTTGAAAGCATAAATAAATATTTTGCAAGAAAACATTAATTTAAATAAAATGTAACAGTTTGGAAAATGGTATATGTACAGATTAAAATATTAACATAACTTCCTCCTATTGCCTCTGTCTTGTCTGCTGTCTTATCAGTGTCCAGATAGCTGGAAATCCAGTCATTTGTGCTGTTACCATATTTTACTCTTCTTTGATTCAAATGCCACTGGAATTCCCCAGTTTTGCACTTATTTAACTGGAATTTGAATGAGGTTCCCTCTACACCAGTGCTTCATTTTTTAAAATTATTATTTTGCTTAGAAATGTTTTTTTAGCGTTTGATTAAATGTGACTTAATTCTTGAGTATAAAGATTTTTCAGGGTTGTGTCCTAAACATAATAACCCCAGTACTGCCCTTTAAATCTCATAAATAGTTGTTTATCTGACACATTTTTAGCCCTTATAAAGTATCAGAAATAACTTCAATTTGACAACAACCCATCAACCAACCTGGAGGCACCACAGGTGCACTGTATGTGAAATTAGCCGAAGGGAGGAATGGGGGGCACCTGCCGAAGCAGGTTCTGGTGCAGCGATTTATTTTCCAACAGTTCCCTCAAATGTTGCCCGTTTGATGGAGACCACTGGAATTCTGAAAATTCATCTGTGGAACCGAAGGTAAAGAAGCAGTTTAGAAGCCTTTCTGGGGCTTAGTGTTGACTCTGCGAGCATTTGAGGCTGTGAGTCCTTGACCTTTAAACGGGAGCGGCAGAAACTCAGAGCTGAGCTGCCCTGTTTGTCAGGCACACAAAGGAGCCTTTGACCGCGTGTTTCGAGGTTCAGTGGGACGGGCATTCTTTCTGCGGGAGCTTTGTCATGCAGGAGGGAAGAGTGTGTGGCTGTAATTGGTGGGTGAGGAGCAGGGCCCGCGGGGCCAGGGGCTGCTGCATCCCTTGGCTCCAGATTCCGTCTGCTGCCCTGGCAATGGAGGGAAAAGAGTGCAGGCACTGCTGCGCTGCAGGTTGTGGTAGATGTTTGTTTTCTTTCCTTTGATCACACACACAAAATCTGCTCGTTCGAGCTTGCATGGAAGAAAAGGATTTTGCCCGGAATAATTTTATCATTAACGTTTTCAGTAAAACCAGTCCTTCTAAAGATTTTGGTCTGTGTCCATAGTTAATCTCGTATTTGGGAAAAAATTACGAAGGTAATTTTTATTCCAGAACTTTTTATTGAGTATGTGAAATGTTGTTCTTAGTGACCATCTTTTGTAGGGATGAGTGTAGTTTTTAAGTAGTAACGGCTAGTTTTCCTGTGCAGATAGTGTTTGGTTTGGGTTAATTTCCTTTTTCAGTTCTTTTAATCAAAATGTTCTTTTCTAAGTGTTACATGCTCCTGTCTAATATTAAAACTAGAAAAAACAATTATGTCTACTTGCAGATTGATATCATTTTGGTCAGAAAGTGGCTTTTTTTTTTCCTGCTGCCTATTAAGCAGTGAAGTGTTTGGGACTAATTATACTCACTCATTAGAAAGCATTATCAGTTGTTTTGAATGCACTGTATTTTAATTAGTATTTTGTGTTGTTATACCAAGCAAAAACTATGCAGACTGACTTCCCATATACATCTGTTTCCAATTTCTTCAGCTGAAGTTACTAAAATTTTATTGCTCAGCTGCATTTATAAAAGTACAGCCTGATACTCATAAGTAGCACCTCTGTCACCTTTTTGGACTTGCACAACGTCCCCCACCTCTTTTTTTCACTACTCTTTTAACTTTGTGTGCATTACTGGGCTGCTGGGAACCCTGTTGAGTTGTGCTGTTGCTTGGCTTTGCACATCTGTATTAAGCTGTTTGTTTTGAAGGACTGGGCAAGTAGCAGTGCTTAGAGGCATCCAGGCTGTTCTGGAACAGTTGGGAAACGCTCCCTCCTCTCCCCTCCCTCCCCCCCTCCCCCCCCCCAAAAAAAAAAAAAACAAACAAAACTAAAACAAAGCTCACCCCAAAACCCCAAAATTAGATAGAAGGTTTTTTCAGGAAACTGTTAAGAGATTCTGTTCTGTGATGTTTCTTATATGTGGAGTGAAAAGCTACTGAAAGATGCTACTAAACTGTGTCCTGCTGTTCCAAAAATTGTTAAAGCGCAGTAAGGTCTTGGGTAACCCATAGCCTTTGGAGGGAGGGGTTGGTGTTTTGAGAAAGCAGAGTGCTTCTGTTGTGTTCTGGTGCTCTTTACACCATTATTTTTCCACTTGCACCATTTACTCATCAGGGCAGCTCAGATCTTCGAGTGTATGTATTTTATATCAGTGTCTGTTCCCCTCTATAAAAACACTTATTTCCCATATGTCTTAGCAATTAACTTCTGGACGTTATATGAAGGGAAGACCAGATTTACTTGGTGTCAGAACTGAGAAGATACAGAAGGCATGATGTGATGTTACCCCTCTGATCTGTGTGTCTGTGGGTATTTTAAAGTGTTCACTTGTGCTGGTGTGTGTCTGTGTAGCTATGTATTGCACAGTTATAAAAAGAACAAAGCCATGCACAAGAAAAACATGAAAAAATTGCTATATTTTCCACACCTAGTAAACATTCCCATTGGTTGTTTGGCTGTATTCAAAAGGCTAAGATTTTTATTGCTCTACTAGCAAAAGCAACCTTTCTTCATAGTGGAGCAGTACAAAGAAAGAGCACAAAAAAATACCCACATCACAGTGCCTGAAATTCTGTTTGAACAACTGTATTGATTGGGTCTGACCCCTTTACATTTTTTTCCATTATTTGAAAAGGTGCATCTAACTGTAGCTGAATTGAACCAACCGCAATGAACTTTCCATGAAAACTTCTTGAGATATTTCTTTAGTTCAAAGGTTCGGAATTTTAAAGAGCATTTTTAATACAAGTCTGTTGAGGTATTCTGTGCAACAACCACACTTTGAATGTTAAACTACAGGTAAACCTAAGAGGAAGGTAAAATTATAAAGCCTGCCATGAAATTGCTGCGAGATGGCAGAGTAACTTCGAGTGCTAATTATAAAGAAAACCAGAAAGTATCGCATATGTGCGCATTTCAGCACTGTTTACTTGTTATGTACTTGTCAGTGCTCCTGGTTGCCTTTCACAGAGTGTGAAACAGCCTCAAAAGAAAATACTGACAATTAGCATTTTTGGAGCAGTTACTGATGAAATAGTGTTACCAGATGTAAACTTGAAGGACAATGTTGTTTTCTTGTAGTCCACTAGAAGAAGCCTTTTACCAGGAGCTGTAGCATAAGAAAGCACTAAAGGAAGGAAGAAATTAGGAAAACAAAGGTTAGTAGTGAGTTTGTAGAAAATAATGGTAGAGCTATATCTGCAAACAAGATGTAAATAAGAGGCTGAAGGTGAGGGTTGAGAACAGCCTAGTGGTTTGATGTGAGAGGTTGTAAAAAGATTGAAGGAGCTTGAATATGTGGACTTGGACAGAAGCAAAATGCTTAACTAAAGAACTTGGCCTAAATTGTAGCGGGGAAGGTAAGAAAAAGGAATAACTGGTAAATGAGAATGTAAATCCAGTGCCCTGGTACAAAAAATACCTTGTGAAAGGGATAAATGGGAGTAGGGTGTTGATGGTGGCATTGGGTAAAGGAGAGAATCACTGATGGTTTCCAGGTAGTGTTTTGGTAACAGGAACAATTGTCTTTTTTAGTGCCAGCTGCTACTGTGTTCTTTAAGCCCATTGCAGCTAAGAATGACTGGTATGAGCAAAACTCTCCTTTTCCCCATGAAACCAGCTTGCCCCAGAGCCAGACGTGGAAAAGGCTGGTCTTCCCTGGCACAGAGCCTGGCCCAAGTCCGTGCTTTTCTCTCAGCAGTGGTGACGTGCCAGTGCAGGATGGAGTGTTGTGTGCCCTGCTGTGGTCTCTGGCCTCAATTCTGTTACACCATCAGGGGATTTGGGCTTGCTTGACTTACTCTACAGCCAGAATTGGGAAAACCTTAACCCTGTTCTCTGGTTCATCTCTTCAGGCACGGCAGGTTTTTTGATACCCTGTTCAATGGCTTATGCAAGATGTAACCTTAATGAAAGGAAGTAGCTGGTTATGTTTTGTTCTGTTGAGATGTACTACTCTGAGGGACAAAATCACTGCTAATCCTGTGTGTCCCTTGTATTGTTGGCTTTCCTGACTGCTTCGTTCATGCTGAACAATTCTTCTGTGTCTCTGGCCTGCTTCTTCTGTGTTATCCCTTTGAGCATCTTTTCCCACTGTGGAACAGGATTTTGTCTGCTGCCCAGCATGGTTGTAGTGTGTCTGTGTGTATGTTGGAGGGTGAGAATGCACACACATACCTGTTGATCCATCCTTCCCTCATTTGGTGCTAAGGCAAAGGAGTGGCAACAGCTGAGGGACCACTGGTGAGATGAGTACCAGCACTAGCTGCTCTGCTCCCTTTCCAACTCCAGAGAGTCAGAGGGAAGAGAGAGCAACACCTTGTGAGTGTAGCTGTGTCCTCTGGCATTCTCAAAGCCTTCTGTATGCCTGAGGACTCTTCAGTTGTCTTCACTGAATATAGTTTAAAAGTTACTTGGCAAATGGTTTTATAGGCAAATTTCATTTGGGTTTTGTGTAGTGGCTCTATTAGTTGACTACTGAGGAAATTCTATTTTATATTTTATATCCAGTATTGATTTCTTATGTTAAGAACTCTTTTTCACAAGAACAAAACAAAAAGATGTTTTGGAAAAAGATGTTCTGGTCCTGCATTCTTACAAACAGGTCACAATTACTAGATTTTAGTGGCTGTAATGGGAAGAAGGAGGCTTGACTCCAATCAGTTAAAGATCAAAAGCTTCACTTGCATTTGTTTTAAAGCTTTAGAAATAAATATGAGGGTGAAAAGGTGTCAGTTCAGATTATCAAAGCTTTCTGCAGTTTTTAATGTAGCTCAGTACACTTATGATGAGAACACTTACTTATGGTAACAGTTTGAGAGAATTTCCCTGCAGGTCAAGGTCGGCAGCCTTGAAAAAGTTAAAAGCAAAGAAGGTTTTGGTTTTGTTCTTTTTTTTAATTATGTGAGTCCCCATATTGCTTGACTGATGATACAACCCCCTTCTGATGTGTGTTACTTTTCAGTCTCCTTTTTTTTTTTTTTCCCCTCAACTGGATCCTCCGATGGCCTCCATAAATGGTACTGGGTTTGGATAGATAGTAGCACAAACTGACAGTGTGATCTGGTTCTGCACCTGCACATCAAAACTAACTCAAATTGGATTAAATCAGCAAGTATTGTGTTTCTTTAATGCTGTGCAAAAACTAAGGAAACTTTTATCTCCCATCATGATGCTGTACACCTGTGTACTAAGACACTTTTCTCAGGAAAAGTGCAGTTGAGGTGGCAGGCTTAAAAGCAAACAAAACCAGCTTCTGCTTTGTCCCTTCAGTGAGGGTACCTTGACACATGTCCCTTCTCTTAATCCCCTGACAGCTTCCAAGAAACTGATGCAAAGAACCGTGCCAGGCTTTGATTATGAGATATTGCACTGCCACTTATTCTCTTTGTCTCCTGCAGTTTACAGAGGCAGCTTCAGTGCATAATTTAATCCCTGTGCTGGGGACTGTAGCAAATCCACAGAGATTTCTACCAACCGTCCTCTCTGGCATCAGAACAACATGTGCACATTGTCTTTGATGTGAATTCCCCAACCAGAGCCTTAGAAGGACCTACAGCTTTGAAGCTGGCCTATAAATTGTGCTTTCAGGAATCAAGTTGTCAGCCTCCTCTTCAGGAAGAAAGGGAGAGTAAAGTGTAAAGCAGTTGCAGAAAGCTACAGGGCAACTTGCAGATCTGGTTTTCTTGGCCTCAGAGAATTCTTGTAGGATGTCGAGAATCCCTTTTTACTTGGCTTAGAAGAACCCTCTTTTGTGACTGCAGGACCTTGTGGACAGTGGGGCTGTGATGGAGCTCATCTTGAGGGGTTCCCTGTTCCAGGGCAAATGGAAGGGGAACAGGCACACCGGTGGTTGCAACATTGTTCAGGTGTTTTCCATCTTCCAAAGCCAAGTGCTGATAATGCACCTGCACTGCCCTTTGTGTAGGTAAATTTTCAGCGTGGTTTAGAAACAGAGGAAAACCTCCCAGATGTGACGGTTGTTCCGTGACAACCATCTGTGATCTAAATTCAGTCTGTTGTTTCTGAAGACATGTAGGAGAATGGTCAGATTTCTGCCTTTCTTTTGAGATGGAAATAAGCTGGTCTTTGAGGAATTTTAGTGGCCAAATCTTGTTTGAATAGACAAATGCAGTGGCCCTTTTTATGATTCATTGTCTGCTTATGATGTGTTCTGCTGTCATCTCTGGGAGCTCCTTCCATACCAACCTGAAAAAGCAAAGGGCTGACCAGAGTCAACCAAGACACCAACCTTGATTTTTCCTTTGTTCTCTGTCTCTGATGAGAGCTGAAACCATCCTGCTACTATCCATGGAACTGCTGCTGATGCTGTTATATCAAATGTTGCTAAAGCTGACTCCTGAATTGAAACAGTCACTACACAAACTACACTGAGCCTTTTTTGCTATATACAGAGAAGCTTCTTAGGCTGCTCCATACAAGGATCTGTGAGTTCTTAGTATGTTTATAAATGTTAGAAACAGATGTGATTGTGTAGAACTCTGTTTTGAGCAGGTGAGTCTTAGGTCAGCATTGTAGATGAGTTACATCAAACCTCATCAGATGTTCACGATATTAGGTGTCGTACTTTTGGGGAATGGAAGTTGACTTTATTTTTTCTAGTCAGAGCTATAAATAGAATTGTTAAATTTCGGCTTACGGTTTTATCTTTGTGTGTTCTATTTGTTTATAATTGAAACTGATAGCCAGATGTGGTGTGTGAAGCAGGAGGCTGAGTGGAAGAGCCTCTCATTGAGTCTGTTGACAGAGATCCATGCAGGGCCAGCCAGCTGGATCTGCTTTTCCTGGGTCTTTTGAGATCACTTGCACCGTGGAGAAAAGCCCTCAGGTGAAGTTTTACCCTGCCCTGCCTTGAGGCTAGTGGGAAAGCAGCAGAGCCCTCTTCGTGTAAGGGTGGGTCTGCAGCAATGGATTCCATCACCTTCCCAACACAAGTCTCTGCTTGGCTGATGCTGGTGGGAAAGCCCGGAGAGCTGCAGAGGGAAAGGTGGTGAGAGGAGCAGTGCTGGGACAGAGAAGGCAGAGAGGTAAGTGCATGCACAGCAAGGCCATAAGGGGCAGCCACAGCTGAAAGAATTTAATAGTGAAATGCTGGTTCAAGTGTAGCTCCAGTGTCTAAATAGGAAAAACCTGGCATGTTTTTATTTAGGAAAGTAGTCAGTTGATCTCTTGGGGAGGGCCTTGCTCTCTTTCCTGGAGACAGAACAGCTTTCCTAAGTCATGGTGACGTTTTCTCTGTTCACAATGCACAAGCAACCCGATTTTTTTTCTCTATGTATTAGCAGCTTGCAGTATTGGGAAAACAAAATATCCGTATCAGTCAAGTACAAATGACTGACCATTCAGGGCTGCCATAACATTGTTCTTCCAACTGAATGACTAAAAAAATTTGTACTAAATGCAAGTATAGTAAAACACATCAATCAAAATCTACACTCAGTTTTTATTTACAATATTACTTTTATTCTTTTTCATAATGTAACTTATTCCAAGTCCTCCCCCAATAACTGATGCTGCAATGTTTACATTCAATAACTATGCAATGATAGTACAAACTGCTGCTTTCCTGCCAGCCCACTGGCTGGAAAATGTTGTCTGCACGTCAGAAATTGTACACAGGAATGGAATTCTCCACGAGCATCCGGAGTGTTTCTTGAAACACTGCTGTGGCAGAACGTGGCTATACTAGAGGTACAGATCAGATGTCCTGTTCTCCCAGCAAGGAGAGGCAGGTGATCTAATGTACTAAGAGGAAACAAAGTCTAAAAAGCTCTGATATTTTATTCATTACTTGAATGCAATGAATTTGCAAAGGAATGGATGTGTTTAATTCTTGCTGGAAGGAGTTATTGGCTCTCTAAGCATATCAGTTGACTTGAGAGGTACCACCTTGTGATAACTGACTCAGACCTTCAAGTGATGCATGTACGGGGAGAAAAGGAAGAAGGGCTCAAGTACTTAACTCTTTATTCTATATTTTAAAAAAGCTAAATGATTTGTATATCCTTTTCATTATCAAAGTATACTTTCTCTTTCAAAGTAACCTTTTCTTCGGGAGGAGTTATTTTTAATAACAGCTCAGTGCTATAACCAGGAAACAGTAATTCAAAAATCACTCTTTTCTACTGAAAGGTAGAAAAAACTACAGCTTATTCCCCTCATTAGAAAGCCAAAGAAGCAATTAGAGCCTTCTGTTGTATTATGTTTTTCTAAAACATCTTCTCCATGCAACTGCTGTAGGACTTCAGATGGATACAGTGATTAATACTATCACTAAAGTGAGCGATTTCTCCTCTCAGCCCTGCCAACACTAGCATCTATAGACAAAATCATTGTTTAAAGCTCTAGTACATCACAGAATAATGCTGATATTGGTATTTTACAACTAATGCAACATCACGTAATTCACATGTAATCTTAATAGTTAAAAATTCAAGACTGGGGTACTAACTGAATAAACCACTAACATGAAGCTTCCTTATCTGGCATGGAATAAGGGAAGGGATAGTTTAGATAACATTGTAGAGATTGGGCAGAACAAATTTATTTCTCCGTCCAGGATTTCATACACTTTAAAAAAACCAGTAATATCACTGTGCCCATAAAATGTTATCCATGGCAACAGAAAGCAAATACTACTTTTTGTCATCTAACGGGGTCTTTTTTAAAATCAAAATACAAAGATTTGTGCTGTAGCAGTCCTCCACTTTGCACTGTAACAATAAGGCTTACTGTACTTTAAATACAAAGCTGTTACATCTGCAGTTATGAACCACTGGCTTTCACAAACATCATTTTATAGTTGCTTTTTGCTTCTTTTTTGTTTTCTGGAACCTCAGCTTCCTCATGTTTTTCAGCAGGTTGTAGCTCCTCTGCAGACTCCTCTTGCTCTGAATCAGAGCCACTTTCAGAGTCCTCTGAACTCTCATCAGAGGAGTGTCCAGCTGCCTCTTCTTGTTCTTCATCTTCCTGAAACTACAAGTTCAGATTATGAGACAGATATAACTTGATTTCCTGGCAACTCCATTGCAGCATTTAAGATTTCCCAGTGAGAATGTTTTGCTTAACAGCTCCTTTCATTTTGCTACTAAAATGGGCTTTGTTGCTAAACAGTGGCATGTAATACACAAAATTTTAGACAAGAGAGCAACTCCCCTGAGGTGGTTACACATGCCAATCGTGACATCTGTAAATCAGTCTCTGGTTTATTTAATTACAGTAGAAATCCTAAAGACACCATTCAGCGAGTCTGAAAGGTTTCAGATCACATCAGTTCAGTAATTCTGCACTTTGGTCCACACAGTAGTTGACACTGGAATACTTGTCACGGAATGTGACACAATGGAACTAACAGCCAGCCCATCAAGAATTCACATTTGTGACTGATCTTTCAAAGTAAGTTTAGCAAACTGCAACATGAGGAACGCTGAAGTGATCCAATGATACTGCTAACTGGAACAATCCCAAAGGGCATTTTGTTCATGGTCCTAAAGAGCAAAGCCTTCCTGGCTGTAACATTAAGAATTCTCAGCACTGCACATGTGGTTTTACTCACTCTGGCAACATCAGCTATGTTTTTATGTAGTTATTGGTGCTAAGAGTTAGCAAAAATTTAATTATTGCGCCTTTCAATTGGCAGATGGAGCCATGTTCCTAATAACCTGATTCTCTTGTTTTTTGTCACACTACTCTTCCAGCTCTTTCCTATGTAATTTCTTGTGAGTACAAGACTAGGCAGGTGTCAGCTCACTGTAGGATTTTGTACAGCAAGTTTGACCCTTTACTTTTCAGGACCACAGAGAAGTATGTGCCTCCCTACAACAAGAAGCTGAGATTAATTAGCTTTCAGCAACAAGACAGATGGTTATTCTGCCTACTTATGTTGTCACTTTCTGCCCTAATCAGTCTTGACTACTACAGAGCATTAAGCATATCATACCTCTTATCAGAACAACAAGAAGCATCAATCCCTTCTGGGCATCTAAATGGCCACCACACTGTACATGAACAAAAGTCAAGTGCCTGCAATAAGTTTGTCTTTTAACCCAAACTGTGGAAGTTTGCCACTAGTTGTGGTGACTGGATTTTTAAACCAATCTTAGTGAAGTGAAAGCCAAATCATTATGGAAATAAACTCAATACCTCACTGAAACCAAGTCCGCAGTGGCGCCGGTTCCGCCCAGACATCGTGCTGTCCATGCTTTGTTGGTACTGGGACTCCAATTCTTCATTCATTTTCTTGTCTTCTTCCCCTGCATTGTCCAGGGTACTTTGATTATGGTTCATTCAAATTAACAAAGACATCAAATTACATGAAGTCACATTTACGAAGTCAAAAAGTTTAAATTTAACCATCTTAAACTACTGGATTGAGTATTACTGCATACAAACCATCAGATTTATAAGGAATTGTATCAAGTGTGCAAGCAGAACTGCTTTGATATGAAGTTCCTAAGACCTGATGTGTTCAGTTGTACTACACACAGTGTTACATCCCACTAAACAACCTAACTCAGCATGAATTCTTTGTGCTTCCTGCCAATACTGTAACATGTCACAGCACAGAGAAAGTTTTTGACCTTTACTACATACCACAGGATTACTGTGATTATATCATGATGCATATATAGCATCAGAACTCAGGACAATACTACCACTCTTGTTTGTAGAGCTGTATCTGAAACTGTTCCATGCATCCTGAAATACTAGCTGCATTTACTACAGCTCTGCATTTTTCCATATTTAGGAACTAGCAGAAACACTAATTTTCACAAGCTACTTCTACATGCTCTTTACTTACTTGTTTAAATAAGTAAATAAATAATCATTTTCACTGGGGAAATGTGGTCTACAATGGTTAAGACTCCTCTGTTCTTTTAAAAGGTAGGAATCTCTAAATGTCCCCAACATGCCTACAACACTAGTTTTTAATTTGTATCTCTGTGAAGCTGAAAGGTTGTATTGCAAATTCACATTTCCTCATTTGGAAGTCAGAGCTGTGTGTTGTTGTAAAAGGGCAATATTGTATGTTGGACAAAGCAGTGTTAAGAAAATAGATGTCCTTTTTTTTTTGGTGAAAAAAATACCATTTTAACCTTTTGCTAATAACAAAGGAGTACTGACTCTTTATGACTCCTTAGGAGAAGCATCATCTTTCTAGGAAATTCAGGTGTGAGGAAGTGATTCTCAGTCACTCTGCAAGCTAACAGCAGAACCTGGAACCAATCCTCAGGCTTCTTTTGGTCCTTAGATAATTTTTCATCAACTGAAAAATTATCAGTGGAGTGTATCATGGCAAGTTTTCTGGAACAGTGAGAGCTGCTATTCTACACAGCTTTATCAAAGCTTCTCTCAGG
This sequence comes from Corapipo altera, assembly GCF_003945725.1. NCBI lineage: Eukaryota > Metazoa > Chordata > Aves > Passeriformes > Pipridae > Corapipo > Corapipo altera. Next base: position 5,610,943 of record NW_020884904.1, on the reverse strand, counting down.
CAGTGCAGTCCAACCCACCTTGGTGCAATGTACTTTGACTTACTACCACGATAAGAGGGTACCATGGTCATACATGACATGCAAGTATTGCTGATTGCCAAGATGACCCTACAGATCTTTTCAGCTTCTGCCTCACTGCTTCAGGGCAGAAGCAATAGGGAACCAGGTGAGGTAGAAATTAACCCTGTTCTTTTCCATGCACAACAATTTCAAGGTTTGGATATCCATACCTGGCAGCAAGGAAGTGTAACGCTGCTAGGTGCCAATAGCAATAAAACTTATTTTGAGAGTAAAATAACACTGAGGACCTACAGGCCCTGATTGCTAGGGCTTTTGTACACAAGTGTACTTGACCATCTTGACTACTTGGCTGAACCTGGACTTCAGAAGGCAAGTGCAGTCAAAGAAACTGCTTGTCAATAATCTAACGAGAAATTAGGAACAACTCCATAGCCTGACCCGTCTTCAGCTGCAGCCACGAAACCTGAAATTCCTCCCTGCAATATCTACACAAAGTACTGGCATGTTCCTAAATAAAGGTTAGATTTCCAACTGTGTATCAGCTGTTGGATAAACTGACCTGTCCTGAAGTGAGAGGTTGATCTGTGGTCTCCGATAACAAGGCGGCCAGTATGTTCTTTCTAAAAGAAAAGGCAGTTTGTTTTGGAGCTTTAGGGTGCACTGACAGCTTTGCCAGCACCCTGGAATCTCGAATGGAAAAGGTTTGCTGTCAAACCCTGACAACCAACCGTAGGACTGTAAGTTTTACTAGCTAACAGCTGCTGCCTCTTGGCGAACTCATTTCATCTTTGTTTTGCTGAATTTTCTGAAAAAGAAACCCCAACAACTAGACACTCTTTGCTCTTCCCAGACCCCAAAGCTGGTTCTGTTTTATCCTGCTTGTTGCCATGAAAACAATACTACACGATGCTGGACAAATACATATGTAGGTTCTGACAATCTTCCCTTTCTCTGGCACTCTGCAATAGTTCAGGCTGTGCATCCCACTTTCCGACTGGTCACAGAATCAGGTAAGAACTTTACAGTGCTCATTAATTTATTGACTCAGTAGTTGCTCATTAGCAAGTGTGTCCCAACAGGCAAGAACTGGCATTACACAGCAAGCAGCATTAAGTATCCAAGCAGACATTAAGATCAGTGGTAGTGGGATGCTTTAATAGGGTATTGTATCCCTATCCATTAGGAAGTATTAACTTTCACCTTTTTAATACAGTAAAATATTTTAGCTTACAAAATTACTGTATTGAAGTAAAATAAGCTAATGCAAGTGAAAATATTTGTCTTGGGGGTAAGTAAAATAGCAATACCAAACCAACATTTTATACATGAACAAAGCATTATTATATTTTATGGGGTTTGCAATATTTTTTGCAGCAAGCATAACTGAAATATAATTTTAGAGCATTTTCTCTTTAAAAATATTTCCTGGATGGATTAAGTAGGTTTACTACTTTACTGGTTTAGTCTATCAGCTACCTTTTTTTTTTTTTAAGTTTTTTTCCAGTGCAAGAGAATTTTACGGAGCTAATACGTAGGTTTGTTAGTTTGAAACAAGGACTCTCTCAGGCGCGTTCACAGATAATTTTACGAGCTGCTCTGAAAGCATCAAGGCATGGGGCGGGGACGAAGCCGAAGCCCAGGGACTCGACAACTTCAGAGCGACGTTTTGTGTCGTGATGACACAACAGCTGTGAAACCCAAACCCTCCCGGAAGGAGAACCCCAAAGCCCCGTCGCTTCTGATTGTTGTGGTTTCCCCCAGGGTCCATCGCACACAGAGCCCCGCGTAGGGCCCGAGGGCTCCCCCCGCCCGGCCCCGTGTGCCCGCGGGGAGGGGATGGGGGCAGATGGGGACGGGGCGGCCTCACCTTCCCGGCGCCCATCAGCCGCAGGAACTTCTGCTTGCGCTCCTCGTTGCCCAGATCCGCCGCCTCCCAGCTGCTGGAGCCCTGCGGGAGCACACGCTCACTGCGCCCGCCCGCCCGAGCGGCCCCTCCGCCCCGCCGCGGGCCCGCCCGGGCGCCCGCGGCCTCCCCGCT
>NW_020884904.1:5566117-5608484 GCF_003945725.1 Corapipo altera | reverse complement strand
GGGGGCTCCGCCGCCGCGCCGCGGCCCCGCCGCCTCCTCCCGCACCGCCTCCTCCCTCCCGCCGCGCCGCCGCCCCGCGCCCGGTTACATCGGGGGAGGCCGCTCGCTTCAGGCCGTGGTGGCTCTGGGACTCCCTGGCCGAGCTCATGGTGGCGGCTCAGTGACCGGGCTCTGCTGCCGCCTTCCTGCCGGAGCCGCTCCCTCGGGGGCGGGGCCGGGTCAGGGCCCGGGGGCTGCTGGGATCGGTAGTTCGGTGGCGGCGGCGGCGGCGGGAGCGCGGGCGGGCGGGGACTGCGCAGGGACTGCGCGGCCCAGAGCGCCCCGCGGCGTGGGGCCCGCCCTGTGACGGGCGGGGCGGGGACAGTGGCCGGCACTTCCCGCACACCCCGGCGCGGGGAGATGGGCTGGTTGTGGTGTGGTGTGTTCCGATGGTCGGCTCGCTCGGGGGCCAGCTCTCCGCCGCCCCCGGCCCTGTCCCCCCGTGTGGAGAGCGGCAGCGTGTGCCCGGAGTGGAGCCCTCTGTGTGGAGCTCCGGGTGTTTCCCACTTAACCCCTCCGTTCCTTGGGCCGTTTGCCGCCGCTGCCCTTCCTGCGGTCCCGTCGCCCGCACACGCGTGCCATACCCAAAGCGCAAATTCACCTACTGCCCCCACATTTGTTAATGCGTATAAATGTCTCAGAGGTGGGTGCCAGACTCTTCTCAGTAGTGCCCAGCGACAGGACGAGGAGCAATGGCCATAAACTATAACACGAGAAGTTTCAACCTCAACATGAGGAAGAGCTTCTTCACACTGAGGGTGGCAGAGCACTGGAAGAGGCTGCCTAGGGAGATCGTGGGTGGAATGGAATAGAATGGGAATGTCTCCCTGGAGACGTTGAAAACCCACCTGGGTGCATTCCTGTGTAACCTACTCCAGGTGACCCGGCCTTGGCAAGGAGGTTGGATAGATGATCTCCAGAGGTCCCTTCCAACCCTAACAATTCTGTGAAATTTGTATTTTCTCACGTATGTCTGCTTTAGAACTAGCTCAGTTTGAATGGGTTGCCATTGAACGTTAGTATTCTGGAGCTTTTGCTTAGCTTTATTGTCTCTGAAAATGCACAGTAACATCTTTAGGTTTTCTAACCTTAAGAAAATCCCTTCTGTTTAAGTTACACGGTGACTTTGTCCCCATGATAAAGTTGTAGTCATCCAGCTAATGCCAGGAGGTCACGGTGCATGTGCTGAAATGTGTGAACAGTGCGTGCCAATTCATACTGCAGCTTAAACCTGGCTACTTTAACCTTAAAGTTGGTTGCTTAAGGATTTTTGAAATAAAAATGAAATAAACTACCGGGGATAAAAACAGGTCTGAGCACACATAAGAGTATGCGTTCTTATTGTAACCTCCTTAACAACTGATTCAAAACAAATGATTGCAAATTTCTTGTGTTAAAAAGCTAAAGTCACTGCTTAATTAGATCCTTTTTAAGTGGTTTGTGGTCTGTGTGCATGTTGTCCATGTGCATAAAGGCAGTCACTTCAGCCATGGACTTTTCATCTCCAGCAGTACCCATAAATTGCATGTGCTTGTTCCCTCAGTTTTGTGTGCTTTGCACACGCAGTACAGATGGTCAGAATACGTCCCAAATTTTCAGGTCTTCTCAACAGTTGGTTTGAATCTGAACTTCTAACTTTCAGTGATCTAAGCTGCATTTATTTTCAACTACTTATATTTAGTGGTTTGTTTGGCTTATTTTACTCTAATCACAAGTTTTTATTCTTATTTTTACTGTGGTTTTTTTTTTTCACTGCAACTGTTCAATGTTTTGGATTTGAGCCAATAAATCTATCTGCCCACCTGTCTAGCTCAGTGTTCTGTCAAGGAAATTTTTAGATTTTAAAGGTTAGAGGGAAGGAAGGACAATGCCTTCTGATGCCAGTTATAAACATCTGCAAGGGAGACTTGGCACCTGAGCTGGGGCAATCCCAAGCACAAATACAGGCTGGGCAGAGAAGGGATTGAGAGCAGCCCTGAGGAGAAGGACTTGGGAGTGTTGGTGGAAGGAAATCTTTACATTCACTGGCGATGTGCACTTGCAGCCCAGAAAGCCAACCACAACCTGGGCTGCAGCAAAAGCAGCCTGTCCAACAGGTCCGGGGAGGTGATTCTGCCCCTCTACTCTGTTTCCCTGAGACCCCACCTGAAGTACTTCCAGCTCTAGGACCCCCAGCATGGGGACCTGTTGGAGTGAGTGCAGAGGAGGGCCGTGAAGATGATCAGAGGGCTGAAGTACCTCTCCTATAAAGACAGGCTGAGAGAGTTTGGGGCTGTTCAGCCTGGAGAAGAGAAGGCTCTAGGGAGACCTAACTTAGAGAGCCTTCCAGTACCTAAAAGGGGTCTACAGGAAAGCTGGAGAGGGACTTTTTACACGGGCATGTAGTGAAAGGACAAGGGGGAATGGCCTTAAACTCAAAACAGGCAGGTTTAGATTGGATGTTAGGAAGACATTCCTTACTGTGAGAGTGGTGAGACACTGCAACAGGTTGCCCAGAGAAGCTGTGGATGCCCCATTCCTAAAAGTGTTCAAGGCCAGGCTGGGTGGGACTTGGAACAACCTGGTCTAGTGAAAGGTGTCCCTGCCCATGGCTGAGGCATTGTAACAAGGTGATCTTTGAGGTCCATTCCAACCCAAACTAATGATATTATATGATATGATGTGATATGTAAAATATAATTATTTTCAGCTATTATTCATACAGAATAGCATCAGGATAGTGATGTTTTATTTCAGGTTTACATATATTGCACTGCTCGAGTGTGCAAAACCAAAGAGAAAAGCACAATTGTTACATTTGTTTTCAACAGCTTCTATGGTTATTGTTTGACAATGACAAAGAGCAGAAGGGAGAATTAATCTGAGATAATCATATATTTACAATTTTAACCTCTTTTCCTGTATTTAAATTTATGGACGATTGTATAGAGACTGTAATAATGGATGAATTAGTTTAAATTTCATGATTTAAAAATTATTTCTAACAAGTGGAGTAAAATTTGCAAAAAAAAAGAGAAAATGACATTGTAAATTAAAAAACTTGATTTTTTAGTGGTATCTAGAGGCATTTTTAGTCTGTTAACTTAATAGGAAGTGCAATAATCTAATACCAGTGAGATTGTACCTTTCTTTTTTTTAAACTAAGATGTTATTAGGATTTCTTCACTATTATGTCTAAAGACCTGTCCCTTAATAAAAACAAATGTGAAATTTTAACTTTTTGACCACATTTCTTTTATGGAACAAACAGAGAAGGTTTGTCTTGGGGGGAAAAAAAAGTAGAAGAAAATAAGACTATTAAACTCTAAATCAGCTATTATAATTGTGTCTTAGTTGTGTCTTACCGTTAAATTCCAGTCTTTTTGAGGACAACTGAAATGAACTAATGTTTATATGTCTGACTAATGGTTTGGTAATTTTGGTTTTTTTTACATTTTGAATAATAACGTGCTGCTGATATTTCAGTGACATGCTTTTACAAATTTTTTTCCCCTTAGTTTTTTGCTCACTTGCTTAAAGTGCTCTGTTTTTGCAGACAAGAGCTACCTTACTAAACAAATACATCCTGAACATTAAATGGAAGCTATCTACTTAAAAATTGAGAGACCTGACTACTAACAAAAATGTAGATTCTCTTAGTAGCAGACTGTAAAGGTTTCACTTATCTTTTTGGAGATATTACAGATAATTCTGAGGATGTGTGACTCATGAGGTTTATGCAATTCCGGTAACGCTGGTAAATGATAAGAAAGGAGTTCTGAAAATCCTGTCATGCTGGGATCCAATGTTACATTTGCTGTGTTCTTTTGAGCAACTGAGAAATGCAGTGATTTACAGAAGAACAAAACAGATTGTGTTTCTAAGAAGAAACCTGTGTCCTCCAGTCTCTGAGACTGTTTTAGAATACAAACAAAACCATAGGTAAGGATCCTGGGCAATATTTCTGTGAGCTTTCCATGTTTCTTTGAAATGTTTGAAGAGACTGTCCTGAAGTTAATATTCAATTCACAGCAGGTGAGATTTTGTCATGAAGCAGCAACTGGTTATGATGCAGAAATCAGACCTCAAGTAAATAACTATCAGTTTAGCAAAAGCACAATGGGGAGGTTTGCTCAAACGTTGAGGTTTCTTGTTGAACATTAGCAGAAGCAATAAGATGAGAGTGAGATGAGGTGAAATAACAAGTAAGGTAACAAAATTATTCACTGTCATGTACAATTATACTCTGTTTTAGGCTTTTCAATGTATTTCTGCTTCTCTGCTGAGCTCCAGTCTGTGGATGGGAACCATCTTTGGGGGTGAAGGGTGGGTGCACACCAGCTCTCTTACAGGAAATACCAGAAGAGCCACTTGAATGAAGATTTCCCACCCCAGTCCAATCCCAAGTTTTGAAGCTCAGCAGTTTACATTATAAAAACTCTCAGGCAGACAACAGCTTAGGAGAGCTGGGGATGGGAAAGCTGAGGTTTAACTAGATATTGCAGCAGCAGTTTCATGTTTGAAGAACCTGATGTAAAATCTTCATAATTTTTTTAATATTTTTTTTAAGCTTTCTGTGTAGAGTGATGTAGGATAGATTAAAGTAGAACCAGGTCTGACAGCCAAAAGAATTTTTCACAGTGTAATATGATAAGGGTGTCTTTGCCCTGCAGTGATTGACTAAGCTACAGTGATAAAACTATCCCAGAGTGACCGGTCCTGGCTTGGAAGCCATGGATACAGAGTTGAATCTTCCCCCGTTTAGTCCTGGTTCCACCCAAGACTAAGTGGCTTTTGGCAAATTATCTCACCTTTCTGCTTTATCTGTGAAATTAGGGTAATATATCTACATGCCAGCATTAAGAATTAATTAACAGTTGCAGAGTGTGTTCAAAGCAATGTAGAAGTGCTAAATATTAGCTATAGAGTAATTGGACTACTGTAATTTATTATGTGCTCACTGACATTGGCATATAAAATAGGATCAACCTCTTCTCAAGTGCTGTGGAATGTTTAATTGTTACTAATGAACTTCTCATACTCGAAGTAGCTATCACTGTGAGACAGGGAATGCTGCCAGTATCTGTCTGTAGGAAAGCTTAACAAGGAAACTAATGATTTCTTTTTAGCTTGAAATAATAATAAAAAGTATGTATGTACACATACACCTACTTTAAGTGCAGAGCTTAAATTAAATTTGTTCTAGGCAGAAAGCTTTATTTCATGTTAAATAGAAACAGGACATTACCCTAGCATTTCAAAACTTTCATCTCTTTTAGCATATTTTAAGCTGAAAATGCTTTCTGTTTTCTGAGCAGCTTTGCTTAGTGGTTGTCACTGCAATATATAGAGGTTGCCACAGAGAAGAGTGGGAAATATTCTGTATATCATTGGAAGTGAGAAAAGAAACTCTTTTACTGAAATCTCACTTGTGCAACGTACTTATTCAGTGTGTTTTAGTGGCACAATATCTGCCAAAAGTTCAATTCCAAGTTCTTGGCTAAGTTTTGTTTTAAGGGGTTTGGAAGAAGGAGAGACAAGCTAAGAGCAAACAAAGAGATGTCAACAGAGAAGGGGCCATCATTTGGGGGAAGGCAGTCGTAACTGTTAACATTTAAAAAGCCCTTTCAAGGACTAACAAAATAAAGGATAGAGAGGTCCTCATCCTGAAATGGCTTTTATATTTCGAACCTGTTGTAAAAGCTTTTCTTAGAACACTTCCCATCTAAAACCGGAATAGTTTCTATCATAAACAAGACAGACAGCACATCAATACGAGGACTGTCTTCACTTACTTTTATTTCTGGGCTAGCAGAACAGGCCATTATTCAATACCATAGAAAAAAGGATTGTTGCCTCATCTTAACAAAGGAAGAAAACAAAGAATGGAGAGATTATGTCCTTGAACCTTGCACTGTGCAGGTTTCTAGTACCCCTGTGTGTATTAGGCTTCTACAAATATTTTTTAAAAATCTCCATTTTTTTAACATACTAAAAGATGTGTTAAGACACCTTTCTTGAGGTACAGTCCTAGTGCAGACTGGTCCCAGGTAGTTTTTATATCAGTGTAGCCAGTCAAGGCCAGCGATATCTTTCTTACTTGGAGTTGATGTGAACCAGCTACACCAAGATAAGGAAATAGAGCACTTTGCTTCCTTAAGATTTTACATCATGTTAGACTGACTAGGCCTCTTCACTTACCACTGTACAAGGTACAGTGCTAGAATATTGTACCTGAGTAAAAATCATTTTTATTGCAATGGTATAGCTTTATATATCTCACTGTTTACCCTTCTTTTTCTTTTGTGCTTGCTAGCACTTAAAAGCACCAATAAAGACACAACATTTCAGAGAAAGTATCTGCCAAATTCAATTTTTCTGCTGTGGGTCTGAAGGATGAGAAAAAAACTTCAGTATTATCAAAATGAATTGTGTTTGTTTAGAGTGTAAACACTGTAGTTCCTTTCTTGGGTGTATCTTCTGTTTCCTTTGGTATACTGTTTCATCCATCTGTAGTAAAGCAGAATACTGTAAGAAAAAGAGAATTTTAACATTTCTATCCGTTTCTCTTAGGGAATTTAACCTATCAGGTAATTTGAAAATAGTGTAGACAAACCACTCCATAGCATACCTTAGTGAGTAATGCTCTGCTCTAAAAGGTTGAACAAAATTAACATTGTCCTTTTTTGAGTCATGTGGTGCTCTGAAACCCAAAGTCTCTGAAGTCCATTGAAAACTGTCTGTAAACAGAATTTGTCTCGCCATATAACTATTCTTGTTCCTAACACTTCTGCATCTTTTATTGCATGAACACATAGAAAGTAGAAGGAAATATAAGTGGTATGAGGAAAAACTGTAACTTCATATGTTCTCCTCCCTCCGAATATGATTGTAGTAGTTGCTATTCCCTAGAGACTCCAGTAACATTTGTGGAAGTGGTCAGTGGAAAGAAATGAGAAATAACACAAGATATCTTTATACTGCTGGTTTCTCTTTGTCCAGAATGCTTAGAGAAAGATTTTAAAGGTGTGAAAAAATAGGTGTGCTAAAGCTCTGATATATCTGCATAGCTCCCAAGTCCTTTTTAAAAAGAAATGCTTCTCCTCCACTTTCATCATCAGTGGAGCACCCAATGTCCAAATAAACTTTGAAGACTGCAGTTTTTTCTTTCCTGACAATATCTGCATCTGCCTGATAGAGCTATGTCACAATATTGTCTGCTGCCACTGCATCAGAAAGATTTTTCCTGCTGCAAAAACATTTTCAATAATTTGTGTCCTGATAGTATATGTTCTAAATACGTGATCATTCATTACCCCTCTTATTTACATGAGCCTAAAGAAGATGAGTCAGGTCCACTGCAGCCAGTTTGTATGTGTTCTGGTGACTTGTGTTCCTTAAAACATAAGCAGCATGTCTCTTTGGCAATGCTGATTTTTGCTCATTTTAGCTACTGGAAGACCTCTACTGTACAAAGGACATGCAAATACATATTTGCTTTGTTCCTGTACTTGTGGGTTATTTATTGTGCCTTAGTCTCAACCTATTGGTTTTGAGTGACTGCAAAACCCACAAAAGTAAAAGGGAAATTCATTACCCTCTTTTACCTGTTTAACACCAACATCTTACTTCTTACATCAAGTCTTTAAAATTAATATAACGATCTTTTCAAGCTCTACACTATATTAATAAACAATCAAATTTCTGGCAGCATTACAAAGAACCTACTGTGCCCTTGGTCTATACTAAAGTTGACTTTACCATTTTGGTATTCATGCTCTTATAATAAATAGCATTCAGTTGCAGGTGCAATACTGCAGCAATTTCTGTATATTTTGTCTTTGAGCATGGAAATTTGTAGCCCAAGCATCAGGATATTTTTAATAGTCTGAAATAATATATTTTATATAAATTCACCTAGGCATGAAAGATCACGTCTTCTTAATGTGATGATATTTGTGATAGGCCTGAGACTGTCATGGAACTGTGGTATTCTGCCTAGAGGCAGGACAATCTCCTTTACATTAGGACAGTGGTTGTGACATACAGGCACAGTGTGCCAGGAAGAAAATTTGACTTTATGCCACTTTACTTGTTTGGCCGGGGGCATAAACAGGTGCCTTTTTCTATGTTAAGTAATGCATTATTTCTAAAGCATTTGGAATCCAAAGTGGGAAGGTGTAGTATAAATGCCATGTCTAATGCTGTTAATTTACTAGACATAAGTTCTGTACAAAAGACCGAAGACTTTGAAAGAAAAGATGAGAAAAGCAAATGTATGCTACCCCTAAATTGTTTAATGATTGCCTCGAGTGTGATACTTGCAAATGTTCCTGTATATGACATTGTTAAAACTGGTATGTGTTTCATACAAAATCACAGCACGTATGTCATGGAAATATGTAGATAGGAAAAGACCGCCCAGAGTAATCCAGTCCTACCTCTTGATCGGTGCAGGTCCAATTAGAGCAGGTTGCACAGGGCCATCTCCAGTCAAGTTGGACTATATCCAAGGATGCTGATGCCACAGTGTTTCTTGGCAATCTAGCCCAGCGTTTGACCACCCTCAAGGTAATTTTTTTTCCTTATGTTGAATTGGAATTTCACATAGTTCAGCTTGTATCCATTGCCTCTTGTCATGTCCCTGTGCACCTCTGTGAGGAGCCTCTTTCCATCTTCCCTACCCCCTCTTTTTTGGTAGCTGCAGGTAGCAATAAGCTCTTGCCTTCAACTGCTATTCCCCAGACTGTGCAAACCCAGCTCTCTCAACTTCTTGTATATCTTGTATTTCATGCTGCAGCCTTCTAGTTGTCCTGCTTCACTGTTTCAGTATCTGTCTTGTCCTGGGAAGACCAGAGCTGGAGGCTGCTCCTGATGCAGTTTCACAAATGCCAGAAAGAGGGAAATTACCAGGTCCCTCAATCTGCCGGCAATGCTCCTGTTAAAACAGCCTGGGATGCTGTTGGCTGCCTTTGCTGCCAGGGCACACTGTTGGCTCATGATCAGCTTGTCCACAGGGACCTCCAGGTTTTTTTCTTGCAAATAGGCTTTCTAGCCAGTTGGCCCCCAGCCTGTGCTGTTGCATGGGGTTATTCCATCTCAGATGCAGGACTTTGCATCTTAATGTATTGAATTATAACTACAAAATTCAATGTATTGACTTATAATTTTGTGTTTGTAAGAATTAATGGCTTTGAGTTTGTCAGCTGGGAATAGCAGTGGCATGCCTTCTGAATAGCCCAGATAATGCAGAATTATGCAGAATATGACTCATTTCTGGATAACCAGTTTAACAAAATCACCTGAAGCTGATGATACATCAGGTGCATCCTGGGATAAATAAATTACAGAAATCATAGTAAATTACCAAAGAAAAGATAGTAAATTGATTCCTGAAAGCAGATAATTTTTTCAGACTAGCAATGCTTCATTTTTGTTTTGTACATTTATAAATGAAGTAGGCTGCGCTAATTTGGAAGCAAAACCAACACTGCTTTGTGGTTATTCTCTTTATTGATCAGCTTACTATTTCTTGTTAGATTAATATAGTGTGGAATGTTTTCATTAACAAAAGAGTTCAAAATATGCTTTATTGTGAGGATATTGAGATACCGTTTCAATATCATCCAGGGTTGTCACTGTATGTTGAATGATTTTTGTATAATGGCTGTTCATGAGTAGTGGGCTTTCATTTGTATGTATATTCTGAGAACAAAACCAGAATTTTTATATCGTATATCAATCTTTATAATAAAATATTTTATAGAATTTAAGAATTTTAGAATTATATAATTAGTTTTGGTTTGTGTTTTTTCGCAGTCATAGTGAAGGTGGTTTTCCTTGTGGTATCAGCAAACTCCCTTAGAGGTAACAAAAATCTTTATTTATGCCTTTCCCCCACTGTTAAGTCATTTGCCATTTTTAAGAATCTTGGAATTTGTCAGAAATGAGTCTGGGAGTATGAATTCAACAGATCTCTGTCCATGGTCTGCTGCAGCTTGCACAAAAGGGCTGTATGGCTGCAATGTTAGGAAAATTTGGCATATTGTAAATTAAACCTCAGCGTTGAAGACTCTCAGTTAGGAGATGTTGTCCAGAAAGCCAGCATTTCTGGTTCTGCCTATGATTTTCAGCTGATGACCCCTTTTGCTAATGAAGCATGCAATCCTAATTTGGCACGGGTCAGAGGTAGGATGGTCCTCTTGCAGGTGAAATGTCATTTGCCACATTTTGCAGAGTATTAGTCGGAACCTATATTTGGTTGGCACCTGTGCTCCAAAACTGGCATCCCACCTTGTGAGAAGGCAGCATGCCACTCTGACAGATGGGGAGGAATGTGAGCATGCCAGCAAACCAGTGTATGCATCAAGGGGTCACATTTCTCTCCAGGAATGTTGAAATACCGGTACATGCAGAGCTTCTGTATCTGAGGCACACGTGTTTCTTGGCAACAACCAAAGTTCCTGCTGAATGTCTTGGCACAGGACGTAAGGAAGCTTAGTGAATTTTCATGGCTTTCATAGGGTTTGTACACCATGGGAGCCCACATATAATTTCTGCTAAGAATGGTGCTATGAATGTAAACAGAAGAGGGAATATATTTTGCAAATTATTCTTTCTTATTAATAGATTAAGAACTGTTAAAACGCCATCATAGCTTTCATGGATAATGATTCTTTTGATTAGTTAATGGTTGGTTTATCCTGGTCTGAGAGCAATAGAACGTGTGGTTTGGCAATCAACCCAAAATGCGAATATCACAGCTTAAACTTCTACCATTTCTTCTTTTGTACTTTATTTTATTTCAACTTAAAAGCAAATTCTGAAATCCCATCACACTTTTGTACTTCATCAAGAAATTAGTTTCTTTCTGTGTTTCCCAAAACGATAGACTGTATTAAATTTAACTCTGGATGTTCCTTTCTTTTGCTGAAGGTAATTCTGAATGGTTTATTTCAGTGTTTTTACTTTTTTCCCCCAGAATTACTGTAAAGCTTTCCTATTTCATCCATTACAGCACAGTGTTTTTCACATTTGAATAGCTGCATCAACATGAATCCTTTATAAGGACCTTAAAAACAAACTTTGCCAAGTCCCAGAATACAGAAGCTGATTCACATCCCAATACTCAGCTGCCTCATGAATAAAGGAGAGTCTGTGCCTGACACTTTGAAGCTGTAGCTGTTAAACCATACAGACTATTTACCTCAATAAATCATTATAAGAAACTAAGGTACAATTATACCCACAGAGAAATAGAATTCAAAACACTGATTTATGTGGTTCAGTGCTTGTTCCCTTTTCCATCATGTTTTGAATTTTATGCATGTTTGTCATCTTTGGCTGCTTCCATGTATCTTTAAACTAATGGGTCTTACTTTTTTAACATTCCTCATTAGGTTTGTTATTTTACTTTGACATATAGACATGATTTGCACGCTGTACAAAGTTTTGCATTTAAAATTAACTATCTAATTTCTTATGCTATAGACCAAAAATGGAAAATGTGAGTAATTTGTTTAAATGAATGTACACCCTTTTCTGGTTAATTTGTGACCATCTGAGCTGAAATTCCATATTAGTTGAGAATTTTTTTGGTGCTTGTTTGTGGGATCTGAAGAGAAATCACTACACAAAAGGAATCTATCATTGTGCTTTTCAGAATGTGCCTGCTAATCTAGAGGGTTCTCAGAAAGAGATGGAAGCATAGGAATTTACATTTGGAGTCAATTCTTCAATTTCTTTATCCATCCCTGCAGAGGCAAAATTAATCTAAAAGATAAAAAATAAATAAAGTGAAAGTTCAGCCTCAGAGGAAGGAATGGCACTGAAACCAACAAATGATTCCATATGAAATGGTAGGAGTAAGGTAAATATATCTAGCAAGGGAAGTCCGAGAACAGCCACAGACTGTTAGGCCACCCAAGCCTTTAAGAGCATGCAGTGTTGTCCTGTAGAGCAACAGGGTGGAGAGTGATTTAATAACCACCGAATGTTCCTTAATAAAACTTCAGAAAGTTACCAAATGTTTAAAACAACATTTAAAATGTGAACAATAGTAAATATACTACAGTTCCAAATGCTTTATGCCTTGCTAATAACTTTCAGTGCTGATACTTGGATGGATCTGAATGGTCTGGATTGAGGGTGTATCATGCAACCTGCCTGGTCCCAGTGATTTGGATTAGAGTAGTGCTTGTTTGCACTATTTGAGAGGGAGCTATAAATCCATCATTATTTCTGAAGTGATTTATAACATGAAAGTTTTTAGGCTATGTGTATCTTTCATCTATCTAGTTAAAAAAGCTGTGTCTGTTGAAGACAGGTTTGGCCATTTCAGACCATTTTTGCTTTACAGTCAATAACAGGAATTTGAGTGAGAAGTCCAAATGTTCCATCTGTATTTTCATTATCTTACACTGAATTTCATAGGGTATTTAATTCATAAGTGAATATGCTTCTATACTCTGTATATAACACATGAGTAACAGCAAACAATCTTTTGCATACACTCTTTCATTTGCATGTATATGTATATATATGTATTTGTAGATATGCCTTACTTCTTGCTGAGTTTTTGTCTCTCTGAATCTACAGGCATTTTGTGAAGAAATAATATTATACCTAAAAATTTCCACATGCAAACAATGTTATTTATCCAACACTGAAAACTCATATATTCCATAACCTTGTGCCCAGTATTTCGAGTCTATAACATACTGCTTTTACAGTCTGTTAGTATTTAAAAGGTTTCTGTCATTATACTCATGTAGTTAATAATGTTTTTATACCACTGAAGCAGAGGATTGCTTAGAAATGTTGATGATGGTGGAATTTAACAAATCTTTGGATGGAGCATTCTACTACCAGCTATTGTCAGGGTGCAGTGTGAGACCTCTTGCATTATCCAGACACAGAAGAACAACATTTAGGAGCCTGGGAGCAGAAAAGCAGGACAACCACTTATCTCCAGAAGAAAATAGATATATTCATTCTCATCATCTAGTGTATTTCAATCTGATTTCAGATAGAAACACATCTGCAGTGTCTGTGCCAGTCTGTATCTCAGAAAATGTTGGCAGATTTGGATAGAATTTGACAGTGGGGCAGTGTTTGAAGTGTTTCAAGTTTCTGTGAGCTTTAGAAAAGAAAAAAAAGGCGACTAGATAGGGAAAGGGAGTGATCCAGTGATAGATACTGCTGCAGAATGAATGCAGCAGTATCTATAGCCAGCCAGGCAGCTTGTCCTCACTGCTGTATGAATCATGTGCTGCCTCTTGCCCAGCTCCTATCTGAGTACCCCGCTGCATTCCCTGTGGAAGCCCTAACGGGAACCAGAGCTCGTGGTGTTGCCTGTGGTCAGGGGAAAGTGGAGGGAGAGCCTACAGGGTGTACATGCAGCAAATGGCAATTACTGTGGTGGGACCCACACGAGTGTGGAACAGAACAAGTCAGATGGAAGCCACACTATGAACATTTCCACTGCTTACAGAGCAATTTGTTTATTAAAACATTTTACAACTGTTGAAATTCCATTTAGGAATATACATATTGTAGGCTTTTGTAATACCTAAATTTTATTTTTCCTCTCTGCCTAGAACAGTTAGCTTCTCAGTTATAAAAATAGCAATGTCAATGGTTATTAAAGCTTCCTATTAGATATTTCCATTAAGAAAATTTCAAATTATTAGTGTTTCACATTTTTTTTATAGTTCAGTGCTACCAGGCAGCAAAGAACCATTACATTTTGCAATCTACTGAAAAAAAATCTCATTCTAAGTTGAAGGAAACTCTGAAACATTTTCAACATTTTCTGAAATTTCAAATATTTACTAGCATTTGTTGGCTCAGGTGATCTTGCATCTTTAGTCTTACAGTTTTCTCAGCAACAGATAGAAATGCATCCTGAATGCTATTTAAAAGCATCCAAAATTAGGGATTGTTTGCTGTGAAAATTACAGCACCTTCTCAGCTATTGGGATGCCACAGAAACTCAGGAAGTTGGTTCTGCCAGTACTCAGCTAGAGACTGACTATTATATATGAAACTTTCCATGAGCTCTCAAACAATACACATCAATAAAAAGTATTTTAATTCCTAATAAAGTCTCTTACCAAAATTTCCAAGGGCCATATACTTTTCCAGCTGTATGTTCTGTTCTGAACATGGGTTCTAGAGCAGTGTAAGTATTTCACGTTATGTTTTATTGAAGTAATTGTGCAGGTGTAACCAAGATATGGATGCAACTGTAGTAGTACAGAAGGGTCGTGTCCATATTCCCCAATGAGGAACTTCATATGTAGAAAGCAACCTTATGATCTCATCACAGTGCAGAGTTTGAGCTGATTAAATGAAATCAGTGTAATTAAGCCCAGCTTTTGTATGTAGGCAAATCTTAAGCACTGCACGAACACAGAGCAGGAATAAACTTGCTTAGTTTACAAAACAGACCGTTAGTTGCAGCCTATCACAGGTGATCAGTTTTTAAATAATTATAATGAGTTAATGATGCAACACTGTGTGTGTTTAGGAGGGCAAGATATGTCCCAGGAAAACACTGTGAGTGTTAATCCTAGGCACCTGAACCAATTTGTTGATGTTCCCTAGCATGATTTTTTTTTTGTGGCTAGTTTGCAAAAGCAGTGGCAGTAAGGAAGGATAGTTCTCTGCAGATTTTTTCTAAGCTTGTCTTCTATTAGCAGATGCCTTTCACTCACCAAAACTTTAAATTCAAACAAAGGTTCTTTAATTTTAGCAATGATTCTTCAGAATATCCAGGGATTACATATAATAGATTGTGAGTATAGCATGAGCAAACAAGGCATCAATAATAACCTTCTAGCATGGTTTTATCTGGATGTACTGAATTACAAAGAAAACAGTTTTGGATTTTTTCCTAAGTCTTGTGGATCAGAGATTGCATGTTTAAAAGTGAAAAAGCAGTAGCCAGACAAAGGAAAAGAAACAACATAAAAAGCCTTACGTTTGCATGAGTTTCACTATGCTGAAATCCTGACCTCAAATCAATAAGAAATCCTTTATCTGACACATATTGAGGGATTATAGACTCAACATTTTGGAGGATGTGTTTGAACAGCATTGACATCAAAACCTTCTGAAAACTCCAGGTGGATTATGAACTGTGCACTGTTTATATCTGTAAGTACAAGCAGCTGAAGAGTTATTTCAGTCTATCTATGCTACAGTTTTGCAACTATGCCACGTTTATTTCTTAGGAAATAATTATTAAGGAGTGTGTGGGGGGGTGTTTATGTTGGTCGAGTGGTTAAGGCATAAGGACTCGAGAGGTCAGAGTTTTTATTGCAGTTATGTGACAGACGTTCTTTGTGTGTGGGGTAAATCAAATCCTCGTTTTGTATTGCTGTTTTTCTGTAGGTACAGCAGTGATGGCACATTGGCAGCACTCAGTGGGCTATTGCAAGATGTGTTTTATTATTTTTGAAAGGTGCATGTGATTACTTGTAAAACTACAGTAAGGCTGCACTAGGTGTTGGGATTTGAAAAATATTTCATATTGGGCAGTGGTGCCCTTCAATAAAGCTGATGTCTTCCAGGAATCTCTGCTTAGTGAGTCTAAAAACCTCACTGAAGACATGCTGCTGAAGCAGTTGTATTTGAGGTGGACCAATATAGGCTGCTCTCTGCATTTTCAACTGTTTAAATAACTTTGGTTTGCTGTGAAGAGTGTTAAAAATGCTGAATGTATCAATGCAATAACCATTTATTTGGGTGCTTTGTGAGTGATGTAACTTATTTTGGAACATTTGTAAAAGTGTTTATTGGATAATCTCTTACCCTGAATTGTTAATTTGCTAATCTCTTACCGTATATTCTGTGATATAACAAAGGGAATAGATCGAAATATGTGCTAAAGACAGAAAAAACAACTTGAAAACAGAAGGGAAGGAAAATTACTGTAATGAACAAACCATTGGACTATATTACACATGTTATAAACTCAGGGAAAAACTCTAATGTTTGATTTAGGAGACATCCATTCAAGAAAGCCTTTTGGAGTCTGCACAGTTTTCTGTCAATTATTTTAACAATTTCAACTCTCTGTTCTCTACTGATGGCCAACTGTCCTTAAATGGAGAAATGCAGAGGAGCTAGAATTTTAAAGAGGAACTTAGATAATGAATGTCTGTTTTCCTCTTGATATTGAGGAGGAAAATGTTTTGCATCTTGAAAAAAACAAAACCCTGTATGATATAGAAGAATGTTTCAAATCCTAAAATTAGTCTTCTGTTAATTTTCATGTCAAATGCGAAGAGACTTACCAGTGGCAGCAATCTAGTTAATGCAAATCAGGAGAACTGTGGACTAGTGAAAGTAAAAAGGAACAGCCCTGTATCTAATGTTATAATATTCTTTCTGTTTGACAAGTCTATGCATTTTATTTCATATATGTAATTTCTGTTTTAAATGAGCTTTCTGAGTGTTCTCCTTGACTACCATTGAGAAATACAACATTTAGTTCTGTTTTACAGTTACGGGGCTTTTAAAAAAAAAAACAAAACCACGGAAAATTTAAATCTAGACTTCCTCATGTTTCTGTCAGGATAAATGAAAACTTTTCGTTTTAAGGACTGACAAAGTTCAAACACATTTCATGTGTGATCAGACTTTAGCAGCTAAGTTTTTATCAAGTCCAAGGCTGTGTAAAGGTAACTTATTTGGAGCTGTTTATTGTTCTGGCTGGTGTCCTTAGGCAACAACAATGACAGAATCTCTGCTGAACAAAACAACAAAACATGTAATTTGGTGATAGTTGAAGTACAATGGTGGGCAAAAATGCCTGCAGAAATACAGCAGAAAGAAAAAGGGTAAGTTACACCTAAAAGAAAATCTTACCTTTTGTTGAAATATTGTTCTGAATTTACTCATCAGGGACAGCAGGTGCAGTGCTGCAGAATTCTCTCAGGGCTTCGGTGGCTCTAGTACATCTGTATGGAGCTCAACAGAATAAATCATTTATCTTGTTTAACATCTCTGCTAAACACTATTGCCATTATTTAAAACTATCAGTTTGTGAATACCTGGCCTCAACAGCAGTTTGATGGCTGCAGTGGTGATACCTGTGTGTGTTTGAAGCAGGACAAAGTTGTTGGTCAAAGGTGACAACACAGAGGTGAGAAGGGGAGCTTTGTCTGAAGTCATGTTAAAGTGTGGTGCTATATCTCGGAGTGGCCTTTGGTTTCCCAGTTTCCATGAGTGTTTTGACCTTCTCTGAGCTTACATCTGTACTACTGATCAGTTTTGCTTTGAGTGCCATGAAACTTGTAGCTTCTGTCATGGAGACAAGGATTAGGTTTAGAAAAATAGCCAATGGAAGAGAGCATTGCACAGTTTGACATAGGCAGAGGTGTGTCAGAAAGACCATGAAAAACACTTTTTTTTTCTTTTTTTTTTTCTTTTTTTTTTGTTGTTGTTGTTGTTTTTGCTGTGCTGGTCCCCATTAGCTTTTTTTTTTTTAATAACAGGCACTAATTTCACTTGTGTTAGAATGCTCTGAATTGGTTTTACTTATGCTGGTATTATTTTTGACATTAAAAACATTAAAACACTTAGACAAAAAGATAAATCTACTATTCAGATAGAAGGAAAATATTTAGTTTGTATTATTGGAAATGTGCTCAACAAAGGTTTTTCTTGAAAAAAAAATTTATAGTAAAACTTGTGACTGTGTATTTTCCTAAGTCTTAATTAACAGCTCGCTAACAGGTAATTAGTGTGGTCAAACAAGGTATTTTTTCCTTTTTCAGAATATTTTGATTTCTTCAGAAAGTATAATCATCAATGTATTCTATATATGTATTTGTCTTCCTGTGTCTCCATGCACATGAATATAGATACATATATATATAAGCAGTTAAGAATGCAAATGTGTATATTCTGTAATATAATTATTTTAATGCAGTGGGATTAGATGTATTATGTGTTACATATTTCTTGTTAGGTGAATGTGTGAACTAAAAATTAGGAATACAAAGAGGGCATGGGATTAATGCTAGCAATTAATTTCCCTTGTCATAATTATGTGATTTCCATTTTAAGATGTCAAAGGAAACTTCCAGGTTATGTTTTCTTTCCTTACTCAGTAGTGAAAATTTGTTACTTTAGATTTTTCTGCCATACACACTGAGTGAAAAAATATCTTTCTTACTAGCAATAATAGCAAATAAGAGATGCTTGACAGCTGGTGCTTGGGACATGCTGCTTAGCCTGTTAATGGTCAGGTGTTTATTTGAAGAAGTGAGTAGATATCTTAGATATATTGTTTATCTCATTCTGGATTTTAATAAGACTTAAGACCTGCAGAAAGGCAACAAAGTCATATGCATGCAGACAGGAATACTGATGTGTCAGAGGACAGTGAGATCTGGTGTAATTTCTGGCTCTGCCACAGTCTTCCTCTGTGACCATGAGCCATTTGCTTACCTTCTATTTGCCCCACATTCCATACCTTTATTTAGGCATTACATTCTTTTCTCACGCCTTCTGTTTCTCTTGCCTGTTAAGCTTTGGACTTTTCAGGATAGAATCTGCCTTTTACTGTGCATCTTCTGTCTATGAGTAGTGCCTGCTAGAATGGGATGCGGTTGTAGGTTGGGCTTTCTAGTCTTTGGTCATTTTGTATCACAGCTAAAAGTGACTGCATTTATTATGTTGGGGTGATAAAAATGGGTTCTGAATTTTGAACAGCTGAACAGAAATAACAATCCTTTCCATATGTAATGAAATTAAAATACAAACAACATCTATTTTTATCTTTGATGGTTTTGTTGTTCTTGGACAGCAATATAATTAAGTTCATTTCTCTATCAATGAAATTAATATTCACAATATTAAAAGAACAATTATTTTTTAGCTTCTTTATATTTTTTAGTGATGAAAAAAGGTAAGAAATTCTAAATGTAAGGTTACTGTTTACTTATTTGGAAGTGTGTGATAATATATTGAAGTATATTAAAACTGCAACATGAAAGGCAAATATTGTTGCACAATTTTTTCTTTGCAATCTGCTTTAATGAAGTCTCTGTGTTCAATAGATATCTGGAAGCAAGGGAAAAGTCATTGATAGAGAAATTGTTTACTTGGCTTATAGGTCACCTTTCCAACTTTAGTTCATAAACTTATGGTAAAAAAAAATTACTTGAAAATGTTTTTCTTGGTAAAGGCTGAGATAATAAGGTACAGTGCCTACTGGAATTATGTATATCTGTTATTTTTGTATGGTATGAGTAGCAGATTGGAACCATAACTGTTTCCAATTTAAACTATAACTTTTCAGTGTGTCAGTAGGTAACTGCTGTGTTTTTAAAATAACCTTAAATTGTAAGAAAGACACCAAGAAACAGTTTGTAACTATTTGTAATTTAATTGAGAATTCTTAACTTCAAATTTTCAAATGTAGAATTCCTGAGAAACATGCAGAGTGTATATATACTTGTAAATACTTTTAATAGTTGTGCAGGAAAAGATGTCCTAGTGCAGGAAAAGATGTCCTAGTACAGGACAGTGTGCATAAAACATTAACCTTCAGTGTAGAGCAGTTTTAAATTTACACACTGCTTATAAGCAACCCAGTTCATATGCTTGCATTGTAATTAGTTGATTTGTAATCCTGGTGACCATTTAGGATGGAGGAATTTGTATGGATTTCTCTTTGTTGTCTATGGATTTAACCTTTTATCTGTCTTTCCTCAGGAGAGCTAAGATTTTGAGAAAGTTTAAGATGGGTTCGGTCTGTTGAAAAAAAAAAAAGGCAACTTCAGTTTCTAGTGTCCTGACTGGTTGGTTATCTACTTTACAGATTTTATAATACTAAAATAGGGCAATTTATATTTGCTGCACTGATATGCATTTGCAAATCTTTAATTCACTGTGTTTTGAGGGTTTTTTATAACTTGCTTTTTATGGTACCAAAACATCTCATCAGGCAAGGACAGATTTCTTAAGGTATTACAGGAGTTGAGTGACAATCTAGCAGATTTAAAAAAATCACTGATTACCCATGAATTATCCCAGTGACCAACACTCAATAAATAGGACATTTGGTATCATGAACTCAGTACAAAAGAAGATCAGTGATCTCTGCCCGCTTGTAATAAAGTTTTAGATTTTAAGTAAGAAAAACATTGCTTTTTTGGAATACTATAAATGATTTAGTAAATTAAGGTGGTTAATTTATAATTGTATTATTGTAAATCATAATTTGCTGTGTTGTAGGACTGTAAGGAAGCATTCTGGACTGAACAACCCCATGGTCCACAGCATGGGGTAACTGCAAAACATCGCCTGTATCATCTGCTCTCAGAGCAGTTCCAGGCTTCACTCAGAGGTACACAGTTGTACACCCCCACACACTGATTAAACAGACTACTGGTTAAAATCTGGGCACTCCACTTGGTGATGGCTGGCTTAGACAAGAGCTGTAGTTTCTAGATCCTAGTTTCCTAGTTTTCCAGTATCCTAGTTTCCTAGTTTTCTAGTATCCTAGTTACTAGTTTTCTAGTATCTAGTTTCCTACTGTAGATAGGAAAGACATTCTGTGGTCTTTATATTCTTATTCGTATGTTTTACTACCTTTATGCTGTTAAGAAGAAACAGTACTTCGTTGTGTTTTGTTTTGTGGGAGGGGGTGGGTTGTTTGTTTCTTTATAAAAATTAAAAAATTCTCTAACGAAATATGTCGAATCTAATGAATCAGATGTTGATTTTAGTGAAGTCTATCCACTAAGTGTGGCTGAATCCTTGAGCTGTGCTCCTACAGGGAGTTTGAGTTCAACAGACTGGATCTGCTTGACTAACAAGACTCCGGTTTTGAGGACTGCTACCAAAAGTGTATAAACAAAGCTGAGCAGAAAGACATGGGATTTGCAGGTGTTTTTGTAGCTGTATACCCAAAGCCCTTTCCCAGGCTCAGAGATGCCATCCTATTCTTCCCTGGGCCATGTATCTTTCCCTTCCCAGGTTTCTTTCTGCTTGCTCCAAAAGACAGAAAGTATAGCAGTGCTGCTAACAATGACAACAAATCAATACACATCCAAACTGGATTAACTGAACTGAACTTTGCTTTTATTATTTGGGCCAGGGCAGGTCAGTTATCAAATCTTCAGAAATCGAGTTCCTTACCTTTCCTGTCAGTAGCTGTACACACGACCAACAGAAAATCCCACATGAAACTTTTATCTTTGAGAATTTTTAATTCTAGAAAACTATCATCAATAATTTCCCAAATCTGAAAATTTATCGACTGCATGTGAATTACTTTTCCTCGCTTTTCTCTTCTTTGAAATCCTCTGATAGCTGTTTTCCAGCATTTCCCCCTGTAAGGAAGTATCCTTTGTACTCTTTCCTCAGTGCTCTCCACTGCTGGCCTCCAGAAGCAGGCATTTTTATCCCATCATGTGATCCAATGTTTCTGTTAAACTTTAACATACTCTGACTACTCTACCAAAGTTTTGGAAATCTTTTTTGTGTCTTCATATAATTTAAACTCATTTCCCAAGTTGTCAGCAGAAGAGAGGAAGATACTACAAAAGTAGGAGCACAAATGTGCCTGTAAATACTGATTTATCTTAGATTCAAAGACCTGTCTTCTATCAGTCTTTTAGAATCCTTCATTCTGGGCCTTCTTGGCAAGTCAGGTAGTCAATATAAACCTTTCTAATATTGTTTTAGGTAGTTTCCCCTAAATCAGTTACAGATTTTATCTTCCTTCCAACCAGTACAAGCTGCAAGGGGAAAGCTAAATCTACTGACTAATATCTATTTATTTCTGTACTTGCAAGTAGCCTATTCTCTTTCAGGAATTAACACACCAACCCTTTATAGCTTCTCTGAAGCTTTTGTCTGCAATTTCCATATCTGTCTTTTACAGAGATGGATTTTTTAATATTATTACTGTAGTCAGCATATTAGACTCTGTTTCTTTTATTTATAATGTGACTGTAATATCAAAAATGTTTTTGTTATTTATTTTTTTATCTCCTAAATATTTTCCTCCTTTTCTTTTAAATTCAGTTTTTCAACACTTCATCATGTCTATGTAGTTGCCCTTACAAACTTAAGACAGATTAAAGTTGTTTGTTCTAAAAACTTATATCCTTAGGTAACGAAAGATTCATACTTTTGTGGGTGTGGAATGGTAGAGTTTAGATACTTGCACAGAGAAAAGAAGTACTGTCTTCCTCGCTGTTGATTTTTCTAAATGCTAGCTTCTAGTGTTCTTGGTTTCAGTCTTTTCCAAGCTGCCTTATCTTCTCATCTCTGTGCAAACATTGCAAACATTACAAAACATAATATGTAGAATAGTGTGTTTTATAGTGATGATGATATGGAGTTCTCTAACCAGTGAGTAATACTTACTGAAACCACTGCTAAGGTCTCTCAGTCCAAAGCTGCACAGCGAAGGCTTAGAAAGGAGAAATCTACTCACATGAGTGATCTGTGTAGCTCAGGAATGATTTGTCCTTGCCTGTTATCTTCTACAAAAATTCTGCTAGATAGCTTTAAGACATGAGGCTTTTTTCTTGCTTTTTGACCAGTGTTTAAGTAAGCATCCCTATTTTATTTCTTAGGTTTCTTGGTAATTTCAACTCTATAAACTTACTCATTCTATCTTAGCATTTTCAAAGAAAGTGCAGAGGTTTTAGGAAGCTTGTAAGTGGTCAGGCTGGCTCTGGCTCTGGGTCCATCACAGCTGGAGTTGATCTAAGTTTGGGCTGCCTTGTCCTCTCTGCTATTGGCTCTGGCTCTGTGTTTCCACCTTCTGCACTGTGCTGGCACTAGCTTTTGTCTGATCATTCTGTGAATTGCTTTTTGTAGCAAATCTGGCTGAAAAGTTTTTTTGTTTCGTTATTCTTTTTTTTTTTTTTTTTTGCTTTTGTGGGGTTAGCTTACAGACCAGCAACCTCCCTGGGCTGGCTTCTGCACACTGTGTGGGTGTTAGTGCTGATGCAAGGGAAAGAATAGAGAGCCTTAGTTGGTAGAGAAAGGACGAGAGGCAAGGCTCTGTCGACCTGAATGCTTGTTGGTTTGAGGTGCTGTAGGATCCCACCCTCAGGCTGCAGTTCCACTCTTTCTTAAAGCTGATCTCCACACCAGCTTTCATTCACTCAGTGCTGTTCCCTCTGGTGCCAGCACTAGTTTTTGTGCTGCTGTGCTATTCCAAATCACAACAGACCCCCTCTCCCCTGCCCCCCAAAACCACAGCAGTTTCTTCAGCTGACTGAATACGTGGCCATGTAATGTTGCTGCTGGCAGTGAGGATGGAGCTAGAAAAGTAAATATTTTTTAAAAAACATAAAAAAGTCAAAAAACTAAATGCCAGTCATTAAGACATGTAAAGTAACCATGGAATTGTGGCTTGTGAAGTGTATATGTTACATTTTACAAATGTAATGTTTTACAAATGTTTAGCCTTCGCATGACTTTTAAGAAGAGTGTTCTTAAATGGAAGATTGTTTCCCCCCCCCCTTCCCCTCCCCCCCCCCCCCCCCAACTCCCACTTTAAGTCTTTTGGTAGACATCTCTAAACCCATGTCAATATAAAGTCCAGATCTGGCATCTTTCATATTCCAGAAGTCTATGATGTGTTTTTACAAATAAATAGAAATATACATATATTTCTATTTTCATAGAAAATTAATAAACCAATAGGGTTATGAAAAAAATATGACTTTAACAGATTTTAATTGAAAAATAATTTTATATGGTTGCCTGAAGTGTGCAACTAAATTCATAGGTGAGGAATAGTTGAATCTCTATATGGTGTAAATGATCACTGTTCCTTTAGCCTTTTACATAGATAATGATCTGCCCTGAGACACCCATTCTGGAGTAACACAAAGCAGGGAATGACAAAAGGTAAATGGTAAGACTAGACAAGGGTTGCAATAATTGTGCAAGATAGAATTCATCTCACTTGCCTTAGTCTCTAAAATATAGGTATCTAGCACAAATTAGTTGTGTCTAGATGCCTTTTAAGTTGGGAGAAAGGGACAGACTCCTCCAGTACCAGTTTCTCTTTTACTTCAGTTATTCATGGGCAAACAGGGCATTATTGCAACATGCTATGGTGATACCTCTCTGTATGTATGTATTTGATTATAAAGGAATTCTGCACAATCAGCTTAAACCAGACAGCTACTTTTAATTTCCTAAACTTATATGAGATTTAAACTAACATTGAGGCTCAATTATCATATGCACAAATTTTTATCCCCTTTAAGTGTGGAAAACCTTTATACGACTGTCAGCTTTTTTTGTATTAACTAACTGCAAATATTTCATCAACTTAGCAGTTACTCTTTACACAGACAGAACTACATTCATTTTAAAGAAGTCCTGAATTTCTAAAAAGTGTAGTGATTTGAAACAGAATGAAATTTTAAGCAAACATCTGAGATAATATGTAATTTTTTTTGAGTTTTGCATTAAAAAAATCTAAAATAAAACAATGCTAGAAACTAATATGTTTCGGTAATAGCTTGCTTGTTGAACATTGAGCTGTTTACTTTGTTCACTGATTATGTTCATGAAACCTTAACAAGTTTTTGAAGTAAAATTTGCAAGTATCATAAAGCTCTAGCTGGCTAATAACAGGACATCCTTTGCGTAAGTGTGCTTAAAAATAATACTTAAAAAAACCCCCCAAACAAACAGATTTTAAGGAGTTGTATCTCTGAATCAAAAAGGCAAGAGTCTAAATCTGAATATAAGTATAAAACCTGGAAAAGATTGAACATATGTTATTTCCCACCAGCATAATATTAAATGCAATTATTTTCTTTCTGCTAAAATCTTGAATATATCTTTCAACACGACCTCAAAGAATCCCCTGCTGCTGTTGATTATAGCGAATCCCACTTCCTGCCACCCAGTAAGTCTTTGCAATTTTCTCTTTTTCGCCACCCTGTGGAGATAAATAATGTATATTAATGTGAAAATATCGACAGTAAAATCTCTTAATATTCTCCACAAAATAAAGCTTCTCTCTAAATTAAAGGATTTGTATCATTCTTTTTTTTTTGAGCAAAAAGAAGCAAGTTCCTCATGTAAGGGCTTTGAAAAGTTTGAACCTCACTCTTGGAAAACAAGTGTGCCAAATACTCTATAGAAAAGGGTTGAGTTTTTAAGAATTGGAAAAAGGATTTGGTATAGTGTACTACATTTAAAGCACAGATTTTAGTATTTTCCTATCTCAGTCTTGCGTTAAATAGGCCTTGACAAATCCTTGCTAAACCTCCTTTGACCCAGAACCTTAGGAAGTGTGTCAGAGAATTTTGTGCTGTTTTTCAGGAATTGCTACCTGTGCTGAACACATGACTGCAGAGGATGTTCTATAAAAGGTTCATCATGTGTGGCTACCATAGCTAAGTGCATTCAAATATAATACACTGCTAATTCCACACTCAACCCCCCTTATCGTACATTAAAAACCATAACGTGACCAATTTCCTTTGCATCTCTAAGTTCTAGAAAGGACTAGAAAAGCAAAGGCAGAAACTATGACTGAATTATGACTTGAACACTGCTTTACAATCGAGGTTGAGGTTTCAGTGCTTAAGTGGAAAATTGCCATACTAAATAAATGATTGCTTGCTGATCATAAGAGTTGGGTATTTGGGGGGGGTGTGACCATATTGGTTCTAAAGTGCTCTCTTTTTGCTTAACATGTTTTTCCTTTTAATTTCAACTTCCAGAGACATGGGCTCCTTTGATGAACACTGTAAACATTTAATAAGTTAATTTTAAAAAAAACCCTATAATGCTAACGTTGGGCATACCTTTCTATTGCATAAGTGAGAAAGCTGATTGAAAGAATTGTTCAAACCAGAAAAAAAGAAAAAATTTTTATAAAAAGAACCCCCCCTAGAACAGAACACTTAATCACAGACATTTCAGATGGCAGTTTGAAAAATCTAACCATTCCATATCATTAAAATGCCATCAAATTCAAATAACGGCAAAATCCTGAGGCAGAGGCAGATTGTGACCCCTCCCCTGTGGTTGTGGCAGCCCAGCAGTCAAGGACCCAGCCAGGAGTATGATTTCTGTGGGCAGGAGGGGAGGGAGAAGGGAGGATACCTTTTGTGTCTCTGGGCTGCGGAATGTGGTACTAGAAGAAGTCAGCAGTTGTGAGCTGTGTTGTATCGGCTGCTTTGCTACTTGGCATTAGTGCAACATCAGTCCAGGCTGTTACTGGCTGAGGGAGAGACTGTTTCCTTCTTTTGTCCCTTTCTGCTCTACCAATAGCAGCTGCTGGGAAGGTATTTTCTCCATGGTGTTTTGTTGAAAAGTAGACAAAATATTTTCAATTATCCCTTGCTGTTAGATTTCTGTGTAAATAATTTGTGTTATGGTAAAAATCCATCCAAGGCAGGAAGACGGTTTGCTACTTTCAGCCCCATTTCTATAAACATTTCTATGCATGTTTAGTTTTCACCATGTGAGCAGTATCCATTTGGGTGAAGTTAAGTATGGCTGTAGCTGCACGTTGGAAACTTGACCTACTTTGCATATCATCATATATATAGAGCAATTTTAGTCCAAGAGAGTATCCCGTAGATGGGAAGTTGGAGTTGCAGAAGAGACCATCGAGGAAATGAAACCTGGTGAACTAATATGAATTAAATATTTTTGTACTTTAGTGTAAGATATTCATTCACAGCTGAAGAAGTAGTAGGAATAATATAAGCATTAACAAAAATTAGAATTTATTCAGTGGCTGAGGCAAAAACCAAAATCAGCTTGCACGGTGGCAACACCCAGTTGATTTATGAGTACCTTTTATGATTAGAACTGCAGGCTCTGGAATTATTTTACACGTTGCAAGAGAGTTTGGTTTGGTTTGAAAAAATATATATGATAAGATAGCAAAAATTTTTAATGTCAAGTCAGGTATGCATCCTCTTACTTGTACCAGAACATTGTAATAGCAATATCCTAAAAAACCCGTTTATCAAATGTGATACAGGACTTTAAGAGCGTGAAGGCTGAGCCTCATTACTAACTTGTATGAGTATTTCGACACATTATCTATTCCATTAACTTAGTTCCTGATACTGCAGAAGTTTGGATGCCTAGAATTATAGAGAGTGAATAATTTGATTAGAGTAAATTGGACTACTACAAATGTGCGAAGTGAAATGTGCTTGTGAATCTTTGCAGGGCTGAGACTTTTAGTGGTAATCTCATTACGCATAAATATAATTGATATGTGAGGAATCTTTTATGAATTTAGTCCCCCAAGAGTCTCCCTCTATGTAGAAAAATATGATAAAAAGGTGAAAAGTCCAAAAAGAGTAGGCTCCAGGTTTTTAAAGACACATGCCCACATTCACACGCATACGATATAAGCAGATATGGATCTGTCTAAATTGAGCTCAAGGCATGCATTCTTAGCATTTTTCCTACTCAAGTGACTTGGTGTAAGTGACTTGTTCAAAAACACTCTATAGGTTTGTAGCACGGTCAGAAATAGAACCCACATATCCTGACTCACAGTTATAGACCAGACTTCTGCTTAAATTTGTGTGAGAAGTTATTGGCCATGTTTCTGTATGAGAGGGAATTTATTAATATTGTTGCTAGCTTACATGTTCCATAATTTTCGTGATATGATCCCATTCAATAAAGGTGTAGAGCTGAACGTGGGCTTACTCTGTGTAGATGCAGAGCATCTGGTTTATACAAATGGTTTCCCACCAAAAAGGAAAACTTGGAACTGTACATTTTTAATGCACAGATCTTGTGCTTTTGCAATGTTAAGAAGTCCTTGTTGTTATGAATGTGCATTATGAGTATATTGTACACAGTCCTGGTATGCAAATGTGTAGCATTCAGAGAAGTGAAATAATTCTGTGTTATTATTATCTTTGTAAATTGCATCTTAAGAGTTTGTTGAGGACTTTACGATGGCAGTTTTCTATAGTCACAGCTATACAGCACAAAGTGTTTCTTTCATTATTAACAATAACTGAGCCAATGAAAATGCTTTTAAATATACACCAGACAAGCAGTTATCCAGCTCTTCCTTCTTACCATCCACAAACCATCTTTTAGCATCTTATAAACGAGCATGTAAAATAGCTTTGTAAACATCTGCTTTTCATTGTTAATTGTCAGGGAAAACTAGAGATTTAAATGCTTCTTTTGTAGCATTCCTTAATCCTATCAGAAAGGAGAGCTCTAGATGCTTCTCCTTTTTCACTGCAGATAGCTTCCGTAGGCTGTGGGCTTTCTTCTTTTTTTCCTTTCCCTTTTTTTGTTTTGTTTTTAATATTGATAGTTTGTACTTACTTACAAACAGCTTGTTTCACGTCTCAGCTTGAAAGGTCTTGCACATTCTAGTCTGTGTGGCAACTCATTAAATTTAAACAAAATATACCATGTAATTATTGATTGCTGTGTAAAATGTGTTGAAAATCTAAATTTTTTTCTCGTTACAATCTGCTCAGTATTTTCTTTCATGTATAAACTATTGCATTAGGTATTGTATCATATGTATGCAATAAGAAAATGAGAGTATATATTCATACTGTCCTATAAAGAGAAAGAATAAAAAAATAAATTTCACACTGCTACAATACAATTATTATTTTTTTAAAAATACTGCCTTTATTTTGGTAAGCTTTTCTGTTCTAAAAATCAAGTCATTAATGTCAGTTGAGTGTGTCTGGCAATGATTTACTTAAGGTAGCATTCATAACACACAGTAGCTGCATTATACAGGAAAAATAAATCTATTCATGTTACATTTCCTACCTTTAAAGCTTTTTTGAAAATCTTGTATTATGGTCTTGGATTTGTAACATTTGACTTTTTACTTCTTGCACACACAAAAGCAACATTCATGATTTAAAACTATTTCATGTTTTATATTTCTTGAACAGGAATAAATCTTTTTTTACAAAGGTTTTTTTTCAAATCCGCTTCACTGGGAGAAGATACTTTTTTTCACTTAAGTCTGAATGTTTCCATAGCTTTCATCTTTTAATTTTGGTGTTTTTAAAGTCAAAGTCTGCTTAACTAGTTTCTCCAGCATAGTTATTATTTTAGAATAATTTAGGTTTCTCCTTGTTTTGTTAACTAAATAATAATTGAAGAGTGCCATTACCTATTAATGTTTTTGTTCCTGCTTTTCAATATTTACTTCTAAAACTTCCTAAAAGAATTGTTACATGGACCTCAGCATTGCTGCATGTAAAATTAATTGAAATGACATATTGTTGCAGTTTCTATGACAACCATATCATGATGCTGATGCTCTCAAAAATTTATAAACTACTATTTCAACTATGCTAATACCACTGAGTAGAGTTAATATTTATTTACTTAATATTCTTATTAGAATTAAGCTTTTAATACTTTAGTTAAAAAAAAATCAGAAAAAGGGGTATGTCAGTGTCTTTTGTTTGTCTGATGTTGGTTTTTTGTGAAGGAATTCTGATTTTTTGTGAGAACATTTTAAAATATAATTCTGCTACGTAATGTTGATGAAGAGATTATTCACTCAAAACAAAGAGAATTTATATCATCACTCAGAAACTTTTAAACATGACATTCCAAAATAACTCTTGCAGTGTAATCCACTGCAATTGATTTAAAACCAGTCTTGTTTTGCTAGAGGAATATTTAAAGCAAATTTATTCCTATTTCTATTGTCCTAGATGCTAAATCTCTAATGCTTGTGATATAAGAGTACTGATTCCCTGCCATGACTTACATAAATAAAGTCACAAGCTTAAGTGTCTGCATGACACCCCTCTAAAAATATCTACTTATATTACTGCCTTCTTTTATTGTAAATGTTGAAAAGCTTTGCCTAGTAACTTGAATATTTTTTTTCCATATACCTTTAGTATAATCTCGTTATTCCATCAATCTGCAGGCTCTTAGAAGTTAGCTGATTTTAACAGTCTGACAGGGAACTCTATTACTCAGGCAACACTCACATTGGAATCAATGAGTGTTTTACTTGAGTAAAACATTTAGGACCAATGTAAGATGCCTTATTCAAGTTACTTCATAATTATATAGATTGCAATGACTTAAAAAATAGTGAACTTTGCTCTCCAAACAGAGTAATTTTATTCAGTCTAACTTTTATTTATTAAAAAAGTGTGTTTTCTATTCAATACGCATGATTCCCATGTATAAGACTTATTGATAATTGATTCAAATAGGAAATAAAACACCTTGATCTTTGAGTCATTTGTCTTAGGAAGATTCCAAAACAGTCAAATAACATTTACTTCACTTTAGTCTTAAATTTGATACTACACTGGAAAAACTTCTCATGTAATTGAATTATCAAATATGTTGAGATCATGTCGCATTTTAGTTTCTAACAGTATGAATGCTTTCAGCAGTTTCTACCCAATATTCCCGGTTTAGTAAGCTATATTTAAACATGTTTTGAAAGATTTATACAGTGATTTGCTTCTTAGTCAACTTTGTTGCAAGAAGTTCCTACTGCATATTTGGGTTAGAAAATGTAAAGTGCCCTAAGAGGAAAGGAGGGAGGAGACAGCCATACTGCCCATGCGATATGCCATGATATTTATAAGCTCCTAGTAAAACTGGACAGTCTGAAAGAACTTTGCACCCCAAAATTTCTCTGCAGACATTTTAACCTTTTGTCTTGATGTTTTTGAAACTGTTAATCCTTTCTGGCATCATCATTTTGTTTCTCTTAATAAGAAGCATGCACTTTACATGCATAGGACTTGAGCTTCTGGGTGAAACAACTGACAGTGACAGAAGCCTACAAGATTAGGCCATATTACCACAAATTCACAGGAACATCTTGAAACCAATGCAATTTATAAGTGCACAGTGATAGTAATATAAAATACAAAATCATTGGTCTTTCTCGAGGATTCCTTTTATTTCTGTTCATGTGTCATGTATATGTGGCTTAGTGGCAATGCATTTATTTGCAGTGTGAGCCAGTCTTCAGGTCAAAGACAGCTTTGTTTATTTATTCTAGCCTCCAGGGTTGGATTTTTTAAAATATATTTTTGTTTGGGTTTTGTTTGTTTTTTTAAAACAGTATCTTGTTCGTAGCACAATAGTTCAGTCAGGGATGTTGAAAATTGTGCTTTGCTGTTGCAGTTTTTTTTGTTTTGGTTTGGGTTTTTTTGAGGAGGTATGAAACAAAATAAACTGATGGGATAAATACAGTGTCACAATATAAAGCCTATATGTGCTCTGTGGAATTCTAGCATGTGCTGTCAGAATAGGGCATTGCTAGTGAAGAAATAAAAGCACTGTGGTGTGCTGATATACCCTTACAGTAATTCATAGGGGGTTGCAGTCATCATGTTTAGCAAAGATTTTTCTGAGATTGAGGTTCTAGGGGGAAATATTCTCTAACTTTCGTGTTTATACCATTGACCTACAGCTTACTCTGGGCTGTATAAAATAGGGCTACTGCGGGCTGCAAGGGGGTCCTCTAGTACGTGTCCCCTCCCAGCTCCTCAACCCTGTGTGCGGGTATAGCTATGCCAGTGTATTTTCCTCTCCTTCCTCATTCACAAGACAAGCTCTACTATTCCCAGCTGATGCTGGGAATATCAGTATAACATGTGAGGCCACACAGGTGTGCGCTCAAGGAAGAGGTGCCTTACTATGACTGTGACAATTGCTTTAAACACATCTTGCACGGCTTTGGGTTGCTTCTGAAAAAGTATGTTTAAAATTGCTGTTAATTTTGAGCTCCTTTTTTTATATGTTGGTGGTGTTTTATGTTCATCCTGTTGTACAGAGATGGGAGCAGAAAAATTAACAAGATGACAAATAGGTAAATCCAGCTGTTAGGTTAAATACCCAGAATAGGAGGAGCAGATGCATTTCAATGGAAATGTTTATGCCTTCCACAGTCATGCTACTGTTTTTCCACTTTATACCTACAAAGCTTCAGGGATCCAATCTTAATGTGATTTCTAATCTCAGCTGAATGTAATTGACATTTTTTTAGCTTGTTATTAGCGTTCTTCTGATTCATTTGTGGAGCTTACTTGGCCAGTGCAACTTGTAGCTAAGAGTTAGGTGACTTCAATCTTGCCGGTGCAGTTAACGTTTTTCTGGGTGCCAGGATGCACTGACATGATGGATGCTTTCCGGTGGCTGGGGCAGAGCATCCATCCCACCAGCTGCTAAAAGACCCATAAGAGGAGCCCCCTCCCTTCCGGGTTAAGGCTTTTTGTTGGAGTAGAGTTAAGAACTGCACTATGTTGTGATGTGTTGTGCCCCTATATAACAGGATCTGTCTGCTAAAGTAGATCCATTCCCATAGCTTTCATGTCTAAGAAACTCATCGTGCTGAGCCCAGTCCACGACTTTTAGCAATGTCACCCCAGGTACTGTTGTAACAGCCTAATCTTTTTTCTTTCCTTTTTTTTTTCCCTTTCTCCCTCCATTAAAAAAAACCCCAAAACCCACACCAAAAAACAAAACTAAACCCCCAGCCTCAGACTTGAAATCACCTAAATGACTGGGGAAGTAAAACCTTCTAGGAAAGCCCGGGCAGTGCAACTGGCCAGATTTTGGCAGGGGAAGGAGGCATAAGATGGGTAGAGGAGACAGGAGAGCTCCCTGGCACATGCTCCGAGAGGACACTGCCTTCCAGCAGGGGTGTCGGAGGGGAGTCACCGGGAGCGATACCGGCGGGAGGAGCGGGCTGGAGTGCGCTTTGCCCTGCTCACCCCCCCAAACCTCCTCGGGGAGGACGAGTGAGACAGGCGAAGGAGGGAGAGAGTCCCGAGGCAGGTGGCTTAGGGAAAACGCCGGTGTCGGGGTTTCGCTTTGCGTCTTTCCATCTCCTTAAAGTCTCCCCGTCTTTCCTCGGCCCGTGAGAGCGGGCGGGCGGGCGGGAGCGGCGTGCGCTGGCCCCGGGGTTCCGGGGACTGCCGGCTCCCCGCGGCGGGGTCTCCGCTCCCGCCTGTGCTCGGCTGCGGGAGCGCTCCGGGAGCGCGGCGGGCGCTCGGTGCGGGGCCCGCGGCCGCCTCACGGTGGCGCGTTAACCCCGCGCACAGGCCCGGGCGCGGGGAGCCGGGAGCGCGCTCCGCTTCACCT
The DNA here is from genome assembly GCF_003945725.1 of Corapipo altera. NCBI lineage: Eukaryota > Metazoa > Chordata > Aves > Passeriformes > Pipridae > Corapipo > Corapipo altera. Next base: position 5,575,355 of record NW_020884904.1, on the reverse strand, counting down.
TCGCCAGAATAACAGTCCCGTTAATGTTTCTGGATAAATCAAACCGCCCGCTACGGCGAGGCAGGGACGGGGAGGTGCGCGATGCTCTGCTCCGGAGGAAGGTGTTTCAGCCTTCCCGGCCGGCGCAGAGCCCGGCTGGATCGGAGCGAGGGGCTGCGGCATCTGAAGAGCGCGGTCTCACCTGGGGTTTCCCCCCTCCCCCTTCACGTCTCTCTCCTCCCCCAGCCCCCCCTGGAGAAGTTTGCAAAGAATGTGACTGAGAGGGTAAAGCAGCAGATGCCAGCGTTAAGCTCCAGCCCGGTTTGGGTACAAGGATCTGAGCCACAGCCCCGAGCCACCGCCCTCGTTAGCACAGCAGCGTGCCCCTGGGACCTGGGTTACCCGGGGAGGACAAACACAATGTAGAGTCATCTTACCTCCGAGTCGAGGGAGCTGCCTCAGCGGCAGGAGCGGGAGACGCGGGGCTCCCTCCATCCCGCCCCGGCCGGTCTGTCACGGCGCTCCGGCAGCGCCGCCCGCCCCGCCGGGCTCCGCTCCCGGCGGGCTCCCCCCGCCCCCGGCGGGCAGTCCCCAGCCTCAGCCCCGCACACATCCACGAGTCAGGGGCAGCGTTCCGAGTCAAATCCGTGCCGGTGCAAATCCCCCGTGGCTCCTCTCCGCCAGAGCGTGGAACAAAATTGCCGTTTCCCCTGAGTTTTTCTCAGGCTGTGCTGGCGCTCGGGAGCAGGTAAGGCGGCTGCTGGCTGCCAGTGATCCCCGCTGCACTTGCAGCGAGCAGCAGAAGCCGGTGGAAGTGGGAGTGTGGTCTGCTCTTCATTAGGGAGGGGGGAACGGACCCTGGAGGTGATGCAGTGAAACACTTCTACTCCCTTGCATTGTGTTTGTCACAGATCACGGGCGCTCTCCTTTTATAACATTCACTTCAGGCGTTCTCAAACCCAACCGGAATAAGTTCTGATCCTCCCCTTTAGTTTACATTGGGGATGTCAAAGGATTAAATAAATGAAACTTTATTTGACCGTGGAGTTTACAGACCCTGGGATCCCTGCGCGCTCTGGCCTTATTCTAATTCTATAGCGGTAATTACCCTTCGTTTCTTTAAGTGCAATAGATTTATTGCCTTAGAGACTATGCACAGTTTGATTGAATTATTCATTTTTTTTCTTTGGTGTAGACTGCATCTGGGGACTGATGTGACGTGTAGATTTTTTTTTTTCAGGAACAAAGGGAATGTGGAAATGAAAGAGAGAGGGAGAGAGAGGCTGGCAGATGTGATGAGATGCGGTGAAGGTGTATCCAGCTTGGCACTCCCACTCCTCTCTTCTCCTCTCATTGCAGCCCTGGGTGACTCTCAGGCTAACACAAACAGCTTTTCTTCCGCAGCCTGCCCTCTGTCACTGTAAGTACAACAGCCTTCTCTTATCAGCATGCAAATTCCAGCCACTCACTACCTTAGCCTGGTGTTTGCACTTTAGATTTACAGAGGGGACCTTTAAAATGAACTTTCCGAGACAGGAAGGGGTTTTCATGTCGAACTTGCTTTTATTTTCTTTGTAAAAGTTTATGTGGTTTTTCCAGTTCTCTCTCCCCCCCTCCCTTTTTTTTTTTTTTTTTTTTGAACGGGGGGGGTGGAGTGGGGAGATTGTTGCTGCGGCTTTTTCCTTCACTGTCAAGATGATGCACAGTTTAAAATTAAATTAAAATCTCCTTGATCCTCTTTCTGCCAAGACAATACATTTTGTTGGCAGATGACGCTGTAAGGAATTCAGAGTTTTTGTTTTCAGTCAGATCTTTAGCTTTGAGTGTTACAAAATACAAACGTCCCCCAAATTTTGAGGAGATCGCCAGAGGTTCTTGTTCTAGGGGAACTCGCATCAGCTGATGGGTTTGCTTTTGAAGGAACGTGCAGTAATATGCTTCTATCTAGTCTAACAAAACTTTCTCCCAATCGGATGATCAGGCTTTAACTTCCTTTCCTTTAGCTTTCTCTCAGATGCTCTTGATTATTTTGCAAAAGTTTCTCTGAACATCTTTAGCAAGCCTATAAAAACCCTTCATTGCCGGAGAGTGTCCGCAGAGGGAATTTATAAAGATGCCTCTTAATTGTCCGGCATTAACTGGGGAGAGAGGGGAGTTTAGAAGTGGGTGAATTACTTTTAAAGTGGCATTTCTTGCCCTTTGAATCAAAAACTTCTGAGACCCTTCCGCCAACTCTTTACAAGAGTTGCAGGTTTGCTCCTGATGTTAAAGATGCGGTACGTACAACTCAGCGCACAGACAGGTTGCTTTGCTTGTTGAATATTGCTTTACTTTAACGTGTTTAATGAGACAGACGGCGCAAAATGCAATGACAGCTGTGAACAGGTAAGTGTCCCGACGTGATCTGAGCGCCTCCGGTCCCTTCCCTCTGCAGGGACCCCCAGCAGGTCAGCATCCTTCCTCAACATCTGCCTGCGCTGCCTGGATTTAGCCTTAATGAAGCCAAAGCAAGGGAAGTAATTTCAAACGCGGTTTCTAAACGTGGGGTAACACTAAAAGTAAAAGCGTTTTCTTGTTTCTCGGCACGTGTATACGGATCTACACGGCGGGTGTTCACTTATGCAAACAAAGAGGGAACCACAATTATCCCCGTGCAGCGCTCCCACACACACACACGCACATTTGCATACAATGCCCAAGGAATCCTCTTTTCCTGGTGCCGAGAAGTTGTCGCTCTCCGGCACTGTGAGTTACATCTGTAACTTAATTGATCACACAGGGGAAGCAACAAGCTGGAGCGTTGCTTGCGCTCCGCCTGGGAGCGTGGCCGCATCCCTGCGGTGTCCTGCCCCAGCCCAGTGTCATTCCTTGCACTGGATTTTCGGGAGTGCAGTGGGATGCTGCTCCGATTTGGAGCTAGGTGGGCGGTTAGATTTATATGATGCCTTAATCATCTCTTGTCCCATTCCCGCTTCGTATTTAATAAGCAGAAAGCTACATTTGAGGCATTTGAGGAGTAGTTGATTTTTCCCCCCCCCTTTCTGTTTGTTTCTTGAAAGAAAAAAACTTCCACTGACAAATTGCTGGAGTTGCAAACTGAGGCAGGCTAGTTCTTCCTTGTGTTCTGATTTACATCTCTTTTCTTACAGACTTTTTTTCGCTCCAAAGCTATTAGTTATGCAAGAAGTCAAGGTGTTTCTTTTACTTGAAGCAGGTTTAAATGTGTTACAAGGAAAGCGTTAGTGACCAATTACGGAAATTCTTATAATTAAAGATTAAAAAGGACATAGCAATATGTGGAAAGGCAGCTATTTACTGCTGTTAAATCCATACACCACGTAACTGTAGCAAGGTGCATATTTTGAATTACCAAAACACAGGTGAATACAAACTCAGTATTTACAGTCATAAAATTTCCCACGTCTCTGAATGTCATTTTTTTAGTTTCTTTTATTAAAATTGAAAGAATGAAAGGAAATGAGTTACTATGTCCTCATCCAGTTAATTTGATGATAAAGCTTTACTAGGTAATTGTAAAGTTCTATTTCAAGGTGTTTGCTACTTGCTGAATAGCACTTGGTTATTCCTTTTATTATAGTGTAATTCCCAAAAATACTGTATAACATAGGTCCATTATTCCAAGAGGTTCTGACTTACAACTCATTTTCCCTGGACTCTACTCGAGAGGGACGATAGCACCTCGGATAGCAAAGGTAGAGGATGCAACGTGCATGACTCCAGTAGTGTGTCGAGTTTTACACCTTGTTAACAAAATGAAATAGAGCCAAGTCAGGTCTGTCCTGTGCCATCCCGTTAATGCTCAATTTTAATCGCATCCTTATGAAGCAAGGTTCATTCACAGTGGGGCTAAGTGTGCTTCTGGGTCTAACGTAGTCCACAAATTTCTACTTGAGAGAGGAGGAAAGCGAAATCAGGATTTCTCTTCGTCTTTTTGGCCTCTCTAAGTTATGAAGCTATTTTAAAATTAAAAAGTTTGTCTGTTACTAACTGTTCCAGGCGCCTTCTGGAAAACGGGGAGAAAGTGCCAAAAATACAGAGATGAATCAACAACTTCTCTCTCTCTCATTTTGTGGGCTTGAGGTTGCTTTCCGCACTCCCATCTTAACAACAGTTTAGCCTAGGTGTGAATAATATCAAAAGAGGGAGACGTTAGCTCTGCAGCGCTGTTTGCCCACCTGATCTGCGGGCCCCTGACAGTTTGAAAGACTCTTTCATGTTTACCTTTGGAATGCAAAAATACAGCAGATAGACTTTCTTGGGTTTGCAGTACTCTGCCACTGGTTGATTTTCTCCTCAGCTCCTTACAGTTTTCCCTTCTTTTTCCCAGATCAGCCCCCCCCCCCCCCCCCCCCCCCCATTAGCACTTTCAAAGGAGCGTGAGTTCCTAAATTGGTATTCAAGTTGATATTCCAGTCCCTATCTGTTGCCTTTTGGTAGGCAGAGAGAGGGATATTTATATAGTGCCGCTGCTAAAATTTCTCATCGTCGCCACGAGAATCCCAACTTCAGCTCGAGTCCGTCCTAAATCAGTTTTTCCTCTCCGGCCATACCTGTCTTTCCCTTTTCACTGCACTCACGTTTCACCTTTCTGCTGAATGCATCACTAAATAGTTTGTGGACTTTGAGTGCCTTCTCCTGCCTCCTCTCCCCCGGGTCCCTGTAGCTGGACTCCCATCTCTAGAGCAATTTATACTTTTCATTTCATCTTTTTTTTTTTTTTTTTTTTTTTCTCCCGGGCCGGGCTGCGGGATCGGGCTCTTCAGAGTCCCATTTATCAGCTGTCAGTAAGCGCTTTGCTGAGTGCTTCCCTCTCGTCCCCGCTCCCTCCACACCCCGTCAGCCCTTCCCTCCTCCTGCACATCGTCTTTCTCCAGCTTTTTTTTTTTTTAATTATTTTTTTTTTTTATTGTAACCCATGAGCGGGAGCCCGGCAGGACTCTTCCCGCGTGTGCCTCCCCACGCACCCGGTGCGGTGCGGGGGCGGGAGGGAGGAGGGCGGGCCGGCCCCGTGTCACACGCCGCCCCCCCCGCGCCGCCCCGGCCCCGCGAACCGGCTCCCCTGGGACCCCCCCGCTCCCCCTCCTCCTTTTCCGGCCCCCGCCCCGCCCTCGCACCCCCTCCCCGGTAACTTTCTAGTACCTTTCCTCACCACTCCGGGCAATCAGTGGTCATTAGCGAGAGCAGAGCGGTGTAGGGTTTCATGTGTCTAATGGCCCTGTGAGTGGTGATAGCTGCGCGGGGATGCGGCTGGCAGCCCGCGCCGATTTCACTTTCTGTTTTGTGCTCACTTTCTCCGCAGTTGTTGCTCTCCCTGCTCGCTCCCAGCCTCTCTCTCTCTCCCTTCCCCTCTCCCTCCTCTCTCTCCCTGTGTTGTCTCATCTTGCCTGTGCTGTCTGGGCGGGGGAGCCCTGCCTCCTTTTGCCTTCCTCAGATCAATGCCCTGGCCACTCACTTTCTGATGTTGCACGACGGGAAATGCTTTGAATACTTACGACATGGCCGCTCACATTGATTGCCAAGATTGACAGCAGTAACCATCGCCTTCACTTGTTTCAGGAGGAAAAAAAAAAAAATGAACCTGATTGTAACCAAATCTCCAGGCAACCCATCCGCAAACTTCTAACGATCGGGATCCTGCACATCCATGGCCCGGAGAAACACCAGCAGACTCTAGTTAATTTATTTTATTTTATTTTACCGAATTACTACCCATTTATTCCTCTTCCCTCTCTCCCTCCCCCCTTCACCTTCCTTTTTTTTTTTTTTTTTTTAATGAAAATTACCGAAGCGCGTTGCAAAAAAAAAAAAAAGGAGGCTCTCCCAGTGCTTTGTGCCACACTGGATCCCGAGGAGGTAACCAGGAAAACCAGCCCTATTGTGTTGTATACCTGTTGTTTGCTGTGGTGTGTAGTGCTGCGTGGCTTGGTGGCGGTGGCGGTAGTTTAATGGGTTTTCGCTGGATTTATGTCGCTTTGCAGGAGAGAATCCGGTTCCCCCTGCGCTGTCTTTAATGGGTTATTAGTTGCAATTGAGTGAAGCAGCAGCGTCCGGAGATAGATCTGTTGTTTAGCTTTTAACATTGCTGAATTCACCCCTTCCCCCCGCCTCCCCCTGCACGATTATTTACTTTTATATCACGAGGGTGTTGTGGGGTTTTTTTACTTTTTTTTTTCCCTTTAGGGAAAAGTAGTTATAGTCTCGTCCCCGTGCGTGTTTCCGGGGCTGTTTGAATCCCGAGGTTTCCGAGACGTTAAGGGACCCCAGTACCTTGAAATCACAACACTTTCTCATCCTTCCCGAGTAGAGTTTATTTTAAAATGTAGTGACAGATCAACGTTGTATTTTAAGATCACCCACGGCAGGCGAACACATGGTGCGGGAAGATATTGTACGTAAGGAACTAACACGAGAGGGAGAAAGAGAGAAAGAAAGGAAAAATAAAATCCGAAATAAATCTTCGAGAGCGGAGCGCTTGCTGTCACTGCTCCGAAGCGCTCGCGTGGGTTCCTCCTGGCGGGTAACCCCAAAAGACGCGGGATGGAGGAAGGCGAAGGGACTTTAGCGGTGCTTGTAGGTTCTCCGCTAAGTTTGAGGTGGGTGAGTGCTTTGAAGTTGGCCAGGGACGAGTGCGGGGAGGCACACAAAGCTGCGGCAGCGGCGGCGGCAATGCCGGGATCGGCCACGGCGCGGCGCTGTCCCGAGGAGCCGCCGGGCTGCGCCGCCGCCTTATCTCCCAGCAGAGCCTTCGGATAAAGTTATACGGAAAACTTTAAAATTGATATCGCACCCTAATTTGTGATACACGAGGAGGGGGGAATAGAGCAGTCCATCATCAGAGAGCTCTGTTTACACCTGGGGAAGGGGAGATGCGTGCCGCTTTGTGGCAACAGTCGACTTGGGATTTCTTGCTGCCTTAGCTCTTTGCCGGAGGTCATGCAAATCGACCTTAAAAGAATGCATAAGCCATAAATTAAAATAAACCCTTAGCCAGGGGCTGATCCATAAGTAGACAATACCTAACCTGGACAAAACGGCTTCCTTTGCGAGCTGAAAAAAAGAATAGTGCCTAAACTAAATGCAAAGTAAGTTTTCAGGAAGTATTTCACTTAACTATTATTACTGTTATTCTTCTTTTAAAATAAAATAGTGGCAGTTGCAACAAGCCAGCGCAGCTGTTTACAGGCGGTGCTGCAAGATACGAGTGAGGCAAGGTGTGTCTGGTGAAGAGCTTGTTCTTTTCCTGGGTTTCACTACCTTCGAAGCTGTTTATTTTTTTGATTGGGGATAAGAAACCTCTTTAACCGTATAAGCAATTTGATGTTTTATCTCGGATAATGCTGAAGAGTTTATGACCAAATCTGGGTTGCCTGCAACTGTCACATGCGTGCACACAAGCTGTGTCTGTATATAATAGTCTCGGGGCTTGTTTTTTTTCCCGCAGTTTTTGACAATTGTTCCATTCATGATCCTGAAAGGAATCATCAGTGGGAGCTAATGAGTGTTCCTCTGCGGCTTGCCCTGCTCCGGGGAGGAGCGGGCACCGGCGCTGCCCGCTCGTGTAATGCATGTACGCGTGTACCGGCGGCGGGGTCGCGGCTGGGTGTAGATACGTGAGAGGGAGAGCAGATAGGCGGGATGTGAGCAGGTACTTCCACGCGTGCATTGCCAGCTGAGCTGCCAGAGCGTGTCCCCGAGCCGGGGAGCCCCCGAGCAGCGAGCCCGCGGGGCTGCGAGCCCGGGCAGGGCCCGGAGGTCACTCACAGCCACCCCTCCTGTCCAGCCGAGCGCTGTCTCTGCTTCCTGCGGGCCGTCTCACCGTGGGGTTTGCTGCGGTTTTGTTGTTTTGAAAGGACGGGAAGGAGTGAAAGTGGCACCGTGAAAGGACAATTAGTGTTGTGTCTGAGTGGCGGGGGGGGGGGGGGGCCCGCAGGGAAAGGCAGCCCGGTGGGAGCCTGGGGACTGCAGATTAGTGCTGTCCTAGGGGTGTTTCCCAAAAACATAGAGGGTGAAACTTTCTGTGATAAAGTAATATATCTTCGCCTGCTGTTTGTAGATAAGGTATATGTTTATTAAGCAAATTAAATAGCCTTCGGCACACGGGCGGCACTTTGTTTCTAATGCTTTCTTTTACCCTCATTTTAACATTTTTGCTATTTCTGTCTTCAGTGCTGATCCTGAGGACAGAAGAACAGTTCTATCCAGTCCTCAAACAGAGTTCGAAGTCCAAAAATTAACGAATTTCCCTTTCTGTATTCGTGTAATGGAGCAATTTTGAAACCTGTTTTGAGACTTCGACTTGACTTGACTTGTTTTATTGACGTGCTTGTGCCCACTCACTTAATTAAGCCATTATAATACCATAAAGTAAATAATAAGAATGAATGTGAGATATGTGCATGTAGCCTGCCATTACATACAAATATTTCCCTGGAAAAGACTCTTTAAAAAACTTTTTTCAGCACCCCATGATTCTTTGGCAAGATCTTATGGCAGGTTTTTGTTCTGAGCCAGGATATTTTGCGTGTTTCTGTGCTCACGATGTTACATGCACACTACTCTCAGAATATAAACACCAAGCGTACCTAGCAGCTCATTCTAGTAAAACTAAGAAATAATTATTTATAGTGAGTACATTTAAAAGAAAATAATGAGGTCATTTGGAGTATGCTGCAGTTTGAAGTAGCTCGACACCTGGCAGAAACTACATACGCGTTTTCTTCAGACTCTACACTATCCATAACTTTTCCTTATAATACATTCTTGTGTTAAGTGAGAAAGGCTGTTTGTAAAACAATCCCCTGGCTGGTTCCAGTGTTGGGTGAAGCTGATCCTGTAATGGCATTTTGTTTTGAACAGTTGCTGTAGTTGAAGTTCCCTCATAAGGTAAGGTGGCACTGGGTCTGAAAGGAGGTCCAAATGCCACATTTATAATTAGACTGCCAATTCAGCACATTGTATCTATTGCTATACAGGGATATACTGCTGTGTCTGGTCTCTCAATAGACTGTATTCAGAATTAGCCAATTCAACTGCTTAAACTTTGGAGTCAAATTTAGAATAGGCAATGAGAGAAGGAAAGAAAGAAAACAATAATGCTTTCTTTTTTTCCTCAGCTAGCTATTAAAAGCCAAAGAATATACGGAAACCAACCCAGGCACTGCTCTTGGAAGCCCTGCACCGAGCGCAGCCTGGCCAGCCTCGCCTGCAAAACCATTTTGAAGCGCGCTTCTCCGGGGGG
>NW_020884904.1:5546903-5561117 GCF_003945725.1 Corapipo altera | reverse complement strand
GCTTCATTTTTTCCTTTTTACGTTTACACACCGGTGAAAGAAAGAAGAGAAATAAGAAGAGACCATCAGTTTCATTCGTAAGGCCACTAGTGTCTGACTTGTAGAAAATAACTGATGTCCAAAGTTAGTTGCCTTCACTTGTCAGTTTGATTTTGTTCACAAGTGGGAACTGCCAGTGCTTGTTCCCTTCCCAGTGGTTTTTAATATGTGGCCAACAACTGTTTGTGGTCACTTCCAGCTGAACTTCTTTTGCTCAACAGGCAAAAAAACCCCTATCTCTTTAGACGTGTTTTTTGCATCTTTGAACGTATTTTTATTCAAAAGTATCCACATATCTCTGCAGTTCTTAGAGGCCTTGAAATATCTTGTGGTAATAAAGGCCAGAGCTTTGCATGATGATAGCGAATACAAATACATTTTTTTTTTTCTCAGTGGGCATTAGAAAGTTTCTTTAGTTATCTTTTATCTGCTAAACAGTGTGATCACCTTGGGAGATACCACTTCAGGAAGCATATCCATTAATGTTGTACACTTGGGTTGATTTCCCCCTTAGAAGGGTATAGATCACACTTAAAAGGCTTCCATCTATTTATTTATTTATTTATTTATTTACTTCCCAGAACAAAAATTACTTCGGAAAGAGAAGCCACGATGCACTTTTCTTTCCTCCCATTACAATGGGGTCCTGTATGTTTCTTTTTTCCATAGTGTCACTCTAGAGATCAGCAGGCCGGTTTGACAAAGGCTGTGTGTAATGACTAAAGTTTTCAAAAGTTATGTAAATAGGGGTGTTTGTGTATATATGAGCTATGTCAACTGCAGTGATACAACGACATATTTTTAAAACATTTCAGTGAATACAATAAATCACAGAGCCAGAGCCTTGAAACACTTCTGCATGGTGTCGGAACCTGCAAAAGAAGTACTGCTGTATGATGTATTTGGTAGTTCACATATAGATTATTCATCAAGTAGCAGCAAAACACAGAGGTGCATGTTTCAGGTTTGTGCTGTAATAAGCTGATTTCTGTTCTTTATTTTTATTTTTGTGTCTTTTTGTGTAAATTTTGTTTACACCATTTTCTATTTTTCCTCAGGTAGAGCAGCAAGAATGAGAACTTTAGAGGACTTGTTACCAAACCACAGAAACTCAGTTTTCTTTTGTTTTACGTGATCAATTCAGAATTTTTTAGGCACACAATTCTCCCACAGGATGTATCTGCACATGAGTCTTTGCAGGCCATGACATCATATTATGAAAACAACCAAATACGATAAAATCCTATCATTAATAGGATTGCGTACTGAACTGGTGTGATGTCTGTATGAAATACGTGTCTATTTATTTAGAATTAGTTTTATAAGAAGAGAGAGATCTGATATACATATTTGCTGGAAAGCAGCCGATTTCTACAGTGATAAAACTGGATAATTGCATGTTCCTAAAGCCTTTTCAGCACAGAAATAGGTGTTCTTATAAAACATTATTCTGTGACAACAACAAATATTTGTGACATCATTGTAAGAGATTTCCTGTCGATTTTTAGTTTGCTGTCTTTCAGGAAGTCTAGAGTTCTTTGGCACTCATGAAACTGCTACAGATACCCATCGTATATTCAAGTATTCAGTGAAGTTTTAAATAATTCTCTTTCAATTAGTACAACAGGAACCTGAAAAATGGATTTTCTCTTAAAGAAACAAGAATCAGTACATAGACATTTCTCTCCTGCTTTTGTATATTTTAAAATACTCATATCAGTTTTATGTTTACTGGTTTGTCTTCTTAAATTAAGAAGAAAAAAAAAGTGTCCCAAGTTTGAAAATCATTGTTTAGAACTGAGTTCAATCAAATATATCTTGAACCTTGTGAATTGGAAAGAGTAATATAAAAGTAGGTATATTGTTAAACTAGGTTAATCAGAGTAATTCATTTATAGTGGAGAATGAATCAATTGATGTTTTTTTGAAGTCAAAACATTCCATCAAGTTAATGTGTTTAAGGGTATCATATCAGGGATAGACAGGTACTAGCAGTGATAAAAACCAGATAACCTGCAACAAAATGATTTACAGATGGGTCATTATAGTCTATAGAGAGGTTACACATATCATATTCTTTAAAAAAAGAGAATGTAATGCTATAGAGCTAGGAGAATTATCTAAATAGGTCTGAATATTTAATGTTTTTTCTGAGTGACTGGTAGAATTTGTCAAAGCAAAATTTTTTAGCCTTCTTACGGGCAGCATATTAATGAAAGATATGGGAAAGTAATGGATTTGTATTTTAAGTATTTTTATGTTTAATTTACCTGTTTGCTGAAGTAAAGCTTGGGAAATGTTTTGCTTCTTCCTGTGAGAACTTTGTAGTGCATACCTTTAAAATATGCACAAGAATATTACACCCAAATTTAAAAAAAAAGGTGGAAAGTTTGATATTAGCAATTTATTAGATTTCAGAACCTATTTCATACAGCAAGTGGCTGAGCTGTGTCTTTTCTATCGGTGGTGAGACAGGATGTCATTTAAATATTTTTTCTTTCTTCTTGAGCTAGACAGAAAGGTGTAGTCAATTGTTTCTCCAGTCACTGTTAGACTGACATAAGGCAACAGGAAACTCTAAAACCTCAGAGGCGCAGTATTGATTTGATTCCTAACTGCAAATCCTTCATATCATTGCTCCAAATATCTAACTTTACACCAATATTACCCATTCTTTTTATAGTGACACCATGCTTAGTAAAAAACTTCTAAGCACTGAGGTCAGGTGTTGAGATTGGATTCTAGTTTATTTTTTATGAATCAGATAAAGATTTCTGTGCATGAGACCGTATGTGAAGATGAGAGAACAAGAACATTTCCATATCAAAGGCAATATATCTGAGGCTGCATAGTAATTAAAATGCAGTGGTTTGGACTCTGTGCACTAGCACTTACGCAGAGCGTTGTTGGGACCTTGTGCAGCATGCAGGCGGTTGTCTCTTGCATACTTCTAGAAATATACTTATAATTTTGTACAAACATTTATGCCAGTCCACACTTTTCTGTGGATAATTTGTATTTCATCCAAACCATTCAAAGTAGAAGTTATTTTTTGAGCAACCCCCTCATTATGGCTTTTGTGCATCAACTATTTTTATTCTGGTTGTTTGTATTTCCTCTTACCAGAATGATGGCTTGTTTATAGTCGTATTTTTTTGTGTATTTCTCTAAGACCCCTTCCATATACCACTGAAATTTTACGACTTGCATAAAATATCTTGTATTAGAAAGAAAAATGCTAATATCTTTTTAGATTTACTGAAGATTGTGTGATTTCTTACATACCATACTTTATGGCAAATTAAACGCATGTGCTGGAACATAATATTTTTAATGAAACAATATGTGTTTACTAATTTCAAATAACTGTTACACAACATAAGGAGAATTAATATATTACTCCAAGGACCTGACATTGTGGGAAAACTGACATAAAATACTGCGGGGTGCTCCCTATCTGGAAACTCTGTTCTGGAATAAATGTGACTTTTAATTCCTGAGTGGATCACCCTGGTGAGGAGCTGTTCCAGAAGGGCTGCTGTTGAATTGTTTACTTCATAAACTGCGTTGGTCAGTGTCCCAGTGCGGAGGAGGCAGCGAGTGCTGCAAGTTTCCTCATTACTCACAGATACTCGTTCTCCAGAGGCTCTATCCATTAATGCTCCAGAGCTATCGAGGTGAAGCTTTTAGGAAGTCTTTGTGTTTAAACAGGTGCTTGCACTGTGAAAGTATTGCCATCTCGAAATCTCGCTTAGTGTTGTCCAGTTTTAGATGATGATTGATGTACTTATCTGTGGGTACTTTGAGCTGGAATACCACCTTTCCAGAGGCTGTTCTGCGTGCTTTTCACATCTGTATTATTTCTGTGGATGGGCTTGTTCCACTGAGCTCCTGACCATTTGTGGTTAGTAAAAACCCGTGGTATTTTTGCACAAGTGGGGGGGTTAACCTCAGTGTCATGGCCTAATTCCAGCTAAGATAGGATGTAGTTGCCCGTCTACATTCTTCTTATAGTTTTAGCTGGCTCAGTTAATCCTCACTTCCTTTCCTCAGTGTGGTAGAGTTGTGTGCTAAGGACACTCACAGCACTTTACCTCAGAAGGACCGAATTCACCTGTTGAAGTAATAGGTGAAACTAGATAATGACTCAGATTTTGGGAGCTTTCTGGATAATAGGGGTGCTCTATGTGTGACTGGTTTATTGTTATTAGAATGAATGTTTTGAAGGATTTGATATGTACGGTATTTTAATGTTGAACTATTTCAGGGGAGTATTTTGATATAATGTGGTATTTGACAGACTCTCAGCTGGTATAAGCCAGTGTAACTGTTTACCTAAGTGGAAGGGTGCCTTTTTACTCTAGCCACAAGCACATTCCTTAGGCCATGATGCAGTTCCTTCTGGGTGCAATGGAATGACCTTCTGGGTGCAATTTCTGACTGTGTGGGGAGGGGGGGTTGCATGTCAAGACCCTGTTTGCATTGCATTTGCTGTAGAGAGTAATTTGGTGTCAGTCAGGGTGGAATCGTGTTTGCCTACATGGTGTTTCTTATGGCTTTAGGATGACAACAACAAGAACTCGTCTCATATAAATTGTGCATTAAATCAACTGTCTCTCCATATCTAATCTTCCAGCAGGTCTTCTAGTACAGTATATGCAACATGTGGGGATTCTGACTGCTGGCTTCCTGTAATGGTGGGGACTGTGGCTGTGTGTTTTCCTTTTTTTTTTTTTTTAAATCACACCTGATCTGCCAAGGGCACATTATCTTCTCGCAGGTCCTTTCATATTTTTCTTCTTCTGAGGGGTTCATGTAGGCCATTGAAGTGAAAATGTACTTCGTTCAACCTTTAGTGCAAATATATGTAGATGTGCATGTGAAAATTTTTTTATGTACCCAAGTAGACGTGTTTCAACATATTTTTAGTAGTAATTTTGTTACGGTAGTTCCTACAATTGAAATTTAGTATTCACCTCTGCTTTACATGCATGCATTCTTAGATTCTGCTATCTACATCTATTCGCATTGCTTGCCCAAAAGGTCAAAGATGAATTCTAGGAAAACCCTTTCATGCTTTCTGTATGCTCTAGTTCCCATTATGCTACCTGTTCTTTCCACAAAGAAATTATGGTACCCATGGTATTTCCCTTTGGGAGTAACAATGGAATCTTAATTATTTCAAAACAAGTTAGATATGATCAGCTTTTCATCTTGATTTCATGAACTAGAAGGTGGTTGGCTGGTGTTGGGATGGGATGATGGCTACAAAGACTGTGAGGAGTCGGTTTAGAGAAGCATAGTGAGATGGAAAAATCAGAAAGAAACAGAAGAGATAAGAAATAAAGGTATTGCCAACCAGTGGAGTAAAGCAAAGCATATTCTCATTTCTACTGAGCAGTAGTGCAGCAGATCTATTGCACTCTTCTAAATGGTGTTTATGTATTTTGATCACTTTTAGAATACCCCAAGTTACAAATCTCTCAGCATACCAGTCAGAGAAAATAAGAAATGTTTTTGTGCTAGGAGATCTGTCTAGATTTAAATTATTGAGGGGACAACCACTTTGCTGCCTGAAGGTGGAAGAATGTGCTAATATTTGCCATTCTGGCATCTGGCTACTTTGGACTTGGAGAGTTGATGTTATTAGCCTTTCTGCTTCAGAGCTACAGGTAGATAAGTCACAGGCTCCCTTTATTCTTCAAGAATGACCTACACAGGTTGGGGATGTGTTAGTTTATGTGTTATCCTGCCTTCAGTTTCTGCACCATAGGCATGATGCTCCTGGGGGATGACAAATTTCAGGTAGCCCACACTAGGCAAAAGAATCCCCCTGACTTTTCATCCTTTGCTGCCTCTATATGAACTCAGTCATAGTGGGGTTGGCTCAGGTGTGTCTCTGTGCTCACCCACAACACTTGACCTAGACTTCAAGGGCCATGTCTACTGCATATTCAAGCAGTTTAGTGGGCACTTGTTCTGTTTTGCAGACCTTCCCTCAGCTCTTGGTGAAGGCCAAAAGGCTTTTCTTTCCTTGTGGGTCTACACAGTCTTTTTTGTGATTCCTTTTTTATTTCAGGTGGTGAAAATTCTTATTATTTTTAACTTCTCCGTCACCTCTAAACAAGAAACATTCATTCTGTAATATTTAAGAATGTAACAAAAACTCTAACTAGCAGTGATAATAGAGCTACTGTGGTGTGTATTTTACTGCAGCTATGCTGCCATGTGTTTCACCGGATGAATGGGTGTGCCCACTAACAGTTGATTTGAAAACACTGTTGCACAACTCTCTGTGATGGAATGGGATCAAATTACAGACACAAAATCATCTTGATGGTGTAAAGGTGAAAGACTTTGAATGCTGTCTGTGGGTGTTATATAGTCTTTTCAGGGAAAGAGAAAGTGTGGATAGGAGAGTTAAAAGGTACCTAAAGAGTAATTACTGAGAATTAGCTAGAGTTTCTAATTTATGAAGTTCTCCCTTGGACAGGTTGAATTCAGTTTTCCACAACATGAATATAACATGACCAAAACCAAAAGGAGCAGGAGGAAACTGTTTTGCTGAATTGTTTGTATGGATGATTTCTAATAGCAGTGCAAACTTTTAAGGCATAAGCTGCTACTGATTCTACTTCTGATGGATCTCTCTCCCTCCCAGCCTGGTCAAAGTGGCACAGAAATGCCTAGGATAACTGATAAACCAGTAAGAGGCAAATCCAGCCCCAAATTGTTTTTCATTACTCTGTTCCTGTTGTGGAAGACTTTCTATTTCAGTAATTCAGCATGGGATGATTAGATAAAGAAGGTGAACGCTCGTTTCCCCTCACACTGTCGAAGCGTGGCTCCCACATGATACTTCCTGTCTTTCACATATTGTCTCTTTAGCATCAATAGCAACTGGATGCAAATCAGTGTGGCATCTGCTAGTTTGTTTTCAGCTGACCGGGCTAAACAGCACATACGGAATTTACCGCCGGGAGGCTGTGACCTCATCACAGACAAGTGACATTCCCACAAGTAGGTAATGAAGCACCCCTATTGAGTGTAGCTGAAGTCCAAATCCTCAGCAGAGTTATTACATATTCAATTTAAACAGCGCTCCCAAACTTTAAAGCGGTCCCTTGATTTTTTTTTTAAATCCACTCACTGTTGTAGCTGTAACAGCAGCTGTCGCTGGTCTCTGCTGATGCCACACTGTGCTGAATTGGGCCTTCTTGAAAGTGTGTGGGAGAAAAGAAGGGATGAAAAAACAAAAGGAGAGGAAGAGGAGGGGAAGGGATATGAAAGGACAAAGATGGGAGAATGTATAGTATAATTGAACTGAATAGTGACTGTAATGCTCGTGTTGCTGTTTAATGTGCATAGAGAATTTATGTAGTCAGATAGTATTTGGAGGTAGCTTTATATATTTAAATTTTTAAAACTTCTCTATATAGATGGTGTAATGTCTTCTAAAGAAGATAACATGCAGTGGTCAAAGAAGTCCCCTTTAGTGCTTACTGTATTCAAGACTGAACTCCATATTCCTTTTCTGTTGCTCTTCAAGTTATTCACAGCAAATTCTTTGGGACACAAGTTACCTGTCCTTGCTGTCTGAGAAAAAGTAGGCTTCTGGGGAAGGTTTAAGAGGATCACTTTGGTCATTTTAGTCTTTTTTAGCAAGTGTACATAAATATTATTTGTATGGTCAGCCCATGAATGCTTAGCACGAATCTTAAACATTTTTGTGTTTTACTGATAGTTCTAGCAGCTGATTGATGGCAAATACTGTTGAAAAGGTTGAGATTCTAGATGATCTGTGTAAATTAGTAATCCCAATACACTTGCACACAAATTTGTGATCTGAATGTCGGATGTGAAATGAAATTGTATTTTATGTCCTTTTGATCTTGCTAGTGATGAAGGTTTGAAACTAGCTAAAAGCAAAGCAGAAATAAAACAGGTACTTTAGAACCTGAAATAGTCCATTTCTGGGGATGGGAAGGAAAAGAGAATAGTTGAGTGAGAGAAAATGAGAGGTGCAAATGGAAGAAAGGGGATAGGATGAAAAGCAGAGAGACAGGAAAAAACCCTAGGATGTGTGGGGGCAAATCAGCATTAGTGGATACAGCCTTTCAAGACATACCTAATGACTTCATTCTCCTTCTTCACTTGTACTCTTCCAGTTTTCAAGAACTGAGGATGGGATATCAAAATCAGCATTTTTGTCACTCACAGTCAGATGGGATATTAATTAAGCTTAGAAGGGGAGTAATGATTGAACAGCTGTTGATAACTGGGATGTACAACCTCCAGAACTGTGAATATTGTGTTATGTAAAAGGGAAAAAATAGTTTTCCTGTATTCTCAGCTTTCTGGAAAATTGTGCAGTTCTTGTACTTTCAGCAAGAAGTTTTTTTGTGACAGTTCTTTTAGAAGAACTAGACCATGGCCTGCACCCTTCCAGCTGTGCATGTTAGGTTGGGCTGGGCCCACTGCACCATGTTTCAGTAACTGGGGTGCAGGCTGGCCTGTTAGTTGTGTTGCAGGGGGAACCAATCAAAAAATACAAGAAATGTGAAGCTTTATCATAAAAGGCATTGAGCCACTGACACTTCCGGGGAAGGATCCATATATCCTCCGTGTTTCTTCTAAGAGTGTCCAAGGTTAGCAAGATCATTCATTGGTGTGGCTTCACTGGAATTCTTGAGCACACGAAATATGCCATGGTGCATCTTAATGCTTTTTCTTGGTGAATGCTGTAGACCAGCAAGTGGATCCCCATAGCAATGTTCCATCTAGTTAAAGCTGCTAGATAGTGGCAGCAGACTGTCTGATTATTTTAGGATCACTCTATGACTGGTCATCCACGTTCACTATTTAATTTCTATGCCACAGTGTAGTGCAGTTGTCCAAAGGAGGCACAGCAACCACTGCACAAAATAGCCTTTCACACTTTGTTTCAAATCTTGTTTATGATGTCAAGGTGAACGTGGTTCTTTCTATTCCCTCTGAGTTTTTCTGTGCAAGTATTCACTAGATTAATGTGTCAGTATCTTAGGAAGCTTTTTAAAAATTCAGATTCTAATAAAATACCTTTACTTGTGTTTAAAAATATTTTTTTTGCAATGAATAGGGCCCTGAAATGGAAAAAAAAAAAAGTCAGAACATAAAACAAACAACCCCTTTTGCACACAGATAAAAGGCTGTTTAATATTAGCCATGATTTGTTTGATGTGCAAAATAAATTTATTTGCATTTTGCTTTTCTGCTATTTTGCCTGTCCAAAAGCATGCTCAGTGTCACAATTGAGCCTCACTCTCCTCATGGTGAATTCCAGAGCTGTGGTAAAGGCAACAGCCCTGGTAAAGAGATTCGCATTTGCCAGGAGCCATTGACAACCACAGGCTGCCTGTTCTCTGGTGCTGGAGCCATGACGAGCATGATCAGATGTGTGAAGAGCAGTTTGCCTCTTGTCGCAATTTTTGTATTAAAATAAACAGCAATGATGAATTGGATAGTTGGCATTTATTCCCAATAATTCAGGCAGTGATGATTCTTACAACTGAACTCAGCAGCACGTGTGTTTTCTCAGCCAGAGGAATTGATGGGCTTTTGTCCTTTGTCTAGACTTAGGGAAAATTTTTTTTTTTGGTTTGGGTGTCAAAAATCTGAACTTGTAATTTCAAAATGGTTCACATCTTTAGAATGAAATTCAGAGTTATTGACTAAGGCAGATAAAAAATTAATTTGCCTGAACTCTTTCAGGTCTCACTCATAACACTCAGGGTTCAAGTCCTGGAAGATACCAAATGCTCTGGTCCTAGTTCAAAAGACTATATAAGCACATGGTGAGCTTTAAAGCCCATGAATAATCTCAGTGGGAATGAGACTATGTATGTGCTTAAAATTCAGCATGTTGTTAAGTAGTTCATTGGATTGGGGCCAATGTGCTTAGCACTTTGGAGGACTGAATCCTTATTCACTAGTGGTGGTTTATATATTTTTTTGGCTTATGAATTTCCTCACTGACCTGCTCCTTTGTTTAATGGTCAGCCCGCAACATGGTCAGGATTAAAAACTTCTGGGGCTTGTTTTGTCTAGAAGTCTATGGATAATCTCTAGAGGGAATGGCTCATTTTACATAATTACTGATGCTAAATAAATATGTTCTTTATAATCAACTTATGTTTAATGTGAAATTGCTAAGATTTTTGATCAGGAGACCAACATTTGACCCAGATTTTATTTCTTCCTTGTTTGAACTACGTTGTTTATCTGCGGAAACTAATAATGCCTGTCTACAGTTAGTATATAAAATTCAGAAAATAAAATATATTTTTTTATATTGACTTTTTTGTTTCCAAGTTCTCTCTGCTTTCTGCCACCTTTTTTTTCCCCTCACACTGAAAGAATGTTCTGCAGATAACAATTAGCAGTGGGCTTTATCTGAACTGAGATCTCTAAGCAGTACTGTCAGATATTTGGTCTTGACTCAAAATGTCTTGGCCACGTAAGGTAATGGTTCTAATTGTTTTCCTCTTCATCTCACCTGCTCTGCTACAAAGCATAATCTTGGCATTACCTCAGTAGTGTTACAGAAGCCAGAGAATCTTTTTCTGTTATTGTATGATTATTGTAATTATATATTAATTTTAAATAAATATTTGTCCATTTTTCTATAAATTCTGACCAAACATCACAAAAGATTAACTGAACAATCTGAATTTAAGAAAAGAAAGAGAATCTTGAGGAAAATCCTAGGTATCTTGAGAAAAGGTAATGGATACCATTTCTCCTCAGCAGGAAGAAACCTTGGTCTTTTCAAACCACAGAGGAGAAAAACTTTCATTGTCTCTGTAAGAGTTTTTACTTGCTCCCACCAAGACGGAATAGGGGTACAGTTAAGTGCTAGCTTAAATCTTGACTGTTTGTCTTTCTTTTTATGCTCTGTCTTTAAAATAGCTGAGGTAAAGTATTTATATAGCCTAGATTAGAGTGTAGACAGGCATGTTGTTGCACGTCTAGCTGGAGGGACAGAAGAAATCATACGTTTAGCTCCTCTTTCTTGCCTCTCAGCTGAGGTGCAGTAAATGACTGTGTGAATGCTTCACATGTAATGTCACTGTATGGCAAAGGGAGTTTGTTGAAACCACAGCTCAAACCATACAGTGTCTAAGTGAAGGGACAGTAAGTTCTAGCAGGGAGAGCAGTGGCTTCTTAAACAGTTCTGGTTGCATTCACAAGAGCAGGAACAACACACGCCTCTGGTGTAGCTCAAGGAGCAGTGGGCGCCAGGACTTAGGGCGAGGGAGGAGAACTTGGCGTTATCTATTGTTTTGATGCTGCCACAGACTATGATTACTAACATGTTACTTTACTCACAGTGCCCTTCTTCCCTCTTGTGTAATCTACTTAGACTACAAGGTATAAAGAATGTCTGTAACTCACTGTTTGCACCATGGTTATCATGTATGTTCTGGGAACAAAGGCTAAGAGTTGCAAATATATGAGCAGATATCTTTTAATCCTGCTATATGGACTTGTGCTCCGAAGCTACCAGAAGAATCTAATTTCCAATTCACTGTCAGTAAGGTCCTACATGATTAAACCACTACAACTTGTTTTTTTGCCAACTACCAGAGATTCATTGAAGGAGGATGGTGAAGCATAGATACTTTTAAAAACATTTATCACTTTATGACTTTTAAAATCAGACTGCCCAAGAATGCTTTTAAGAAATTTGAATGATAAAAATGTTCTCAGTTCTATGAGTAGTGCCAAATACATCAAAAGTTGTGCCACTGACATTTTTATCTCAATCTGAGTTCAATTTTCTGTTAGTGATGACTATTTTTTTTTTTATTTTTACTATTATTCTAAAGGTTTATTCAGCTTGACAGTTGTAGGATTAAGCTTTACAAACAAAAGGATAATATATCCTATGTTTACAAGTTAGCCAGAGGCCAGGTTTTATAAACTTTAAAAATACAGCTATTACTAGTTTATAAAATAGAGTAGTCAGCTTTCCAAGAGAGAAAATAAATCCAGCAATGGAACTGATTTCCATGGGAGCTGGTACTCATGTATAATAATATATTTTGACCTAAAGCAATGTTACACACGAATCTTAAAAATGTTTTGAAAGAGGTAAAAATATGGAGCACAAAGCAGAGACATATGGGACCTGATTCTATAAGTACCTCATCCCTCCCACGAGACCCTTTAGCTTTGTTGAAAGGGGCACAGAGCAAGTGACATTCGGTGTCATTCAGAACAGGGGGCACATAAGATTTTGGAATCTGATCTTCCCAATGCTTTGTGTTGGGTGCAGTGGTTTTCATTAGTCAAAATCTGATAATAAGTTCATAGGCAGGCCTGTAAGCACCTGCGTTAGCAATGGGGAAAAGTATCTTATGTTTTCTGCTGAAGGTCAACAAGCAATAGTTTTAAACTTAAAATTTCAACTCAAAACCAGAGATCCAAATGTCATAGCAAGCAAAATGATAAATTCTGGAAAAGAATTTAGGATGCACCATTTGGCACAAATATCTTTGCTTGCAAACATGAAATTTAAAGGAATTCCACATAAACACAGATTCCTGTTTTATCATTTACAGCATAGAAATAATTAGTCTTCACATCAGCATAATTGTATTTACACCAGATGAAGTGAACATCTCAGATGAACTATGGCTGCAATGCAGGGCATATTTATTTAGTGTGTTTTCTGTTATTTATTTATATATTTATTTGGTTTTATTTTATTTTTATGTTTAGTAATGGTGCTATATTTAAGAAATCAGATTTGCCAGTGACTCCAGTGCATAGGTCTCCTGTAGCACTGAGGAGGTGCTGCCCTGTTAGTTCTCAATCTTGTCACTTCTGGGGAACAGCAGTGAAACTGTTTGTTCCTGACAGCAGACAGCCCCACTGCAGGGCCCTGGTTTCATGTTACATTAAGTATTAGCGCTGTTCTTTCAGGAGCTATTATGCTGTGACATCAAAGATTGTCTGACAGGGCAGTTGTAGGTTAGCACTGAAGTTGTCTACTGAAATTTTTAAGAATGGAATTAAATATATATGATCAGATTTAATATGAGAGATCAGAAACTGCATATAAAATGGAGTTCGTGCTTAAAGAAAGCTGCAAGAATAATTATTTGGTTTGGCCTATTTGTCCTTTCTTGTCCAAGGCAATTTTATTGCCTTTAATTTCTGCAGCAGTTCCAAAAATACTGCCATATGTTAACATTTTTGTGCAACTGCTTATTTTCTGAAAAGTGTTGTGTGAAACAGGAGGAAAAGATCTTTTATAAAATAAGTGTTCAGTATAGCCCCGGCAGTGCTTATATAAATTAACCCTTGAACAATAATTGTAATAACCCAAATTCTTTTTTTTACTGATTGCCTAATTACTTAAAAGGATAAAGATACACATTTTAAATAGTAAGACAAAATTTAAACGGTGATCAAAGGCTTAATAGTGATTACTTAGACTTGCATCTTTTTGTAAGAGAGAAACTGTTGCTGTGCACAGATTGCAATTTCAACTATTGTCCTTTGGAAATTCTGAATCAAGTTTCTGTGTGACTTAAAGGGAAGATGATAGGCATTTGAAACTTACAGTCTGTATAGCTGTTCAGGACAAAAAAAAAAAATAAATCTTGAACATGCGCAACTTCAAATGTTCCTGTAGATTCTTATGTGGTGAAATCAGCATTGCTACAACTATAAAATTACTATTATGCTCTGATGAGGCAAGTTCAGTGACAGGAAATATCAAAATTAATTTTGGAAACACATGCCTGCATATTTTTGATTACGTTACTAAGGCATTTGTTCCATTTAGTATCAAGCAAGTGAATCATCTATTAAAAATGAAAATGTGCACAATAGAATAGTATTTTTCAAGTGAAAAAAAAAACCCCAGACCCCACCACAACTTAGAAGTAGAAAAATACTGTTAAGTCATAAGACACAAGACACCAGTGTAATTTTTACTATATATTTAATACTTTCAGGCATGAGAAAAATTGCATGAAGAAAGTACCTCTTTCTTTGTTGTGAGATTTTTCCCCTGTTTTTCTGTCTTTTTTTCCTTCTTTCTTTCTTTCTTTCTTTCTTTCTTTCTTTCTTTCTTTCTTTCTTTCCTTCTTTCCTTCTTTCCTTCTTTCCTTCTTTCCTTCTTTC
>NW_020884904.1:5443209-5546893 GCF_003945725.1 Corapipo altera | reverse complement strand
TTCCTTCTTTCCTTCTTTCCTTCTTTCCTTCTTTCCTTCTTTCCTTCCTTCTTTCCTTCTTTCCTTCTTTCCTTCTTTCCTTCTTTCTTTTTTTCCGAGGTCTTTGTGTATGATTGTGAGGTTCTTACTCAGGTGATTTGATTATTTTGGGGCTGTTCTCTTCACTAAAAAGTTGCAGGGCCAATTCTGAAGTTTATTTTGCAATAGAATGTGCTATTTGTGCTGTCCTGATTGACCAAAACTAGCTGTATGGTAGCTTTGATCAGGCATAATGATTTTAGTTTATTTAGATAACATTGCTTGACTTCTCCTTTGGTTTTCCTGCATTGCAACACTCTTATCAGCAAATCAAAATCTTTATAGCTGAACATTCAGAGCCAGATAGTCTAGAATGAAAACTCAACCCTTTATATGGATGTGTGAAGCTCTGGGAATAGTGGCACTACCCTTAGGAAATACTCACTGACAGGTGGCAACAGTGGAATACAAAATTATCCTTTAGCTCTATAATCTCAAATCACAACATTGAAAGTATATATAAAGAAAGAAGATGTGAGTAGTAGAGCTGGGTCTTGTAGAGAATTTTTTAAGTGATTACAATGGTACATGACAAAATCTAAAGTATTTGTTGAATAGTTCTAATGCCCTCAAGAGCATGAGACTGTAGGTAGATTTCTCTTCTATTCTTCCGTGATTTAAAAGGTATGATGTAAAGCTGTTTTAAAACAAATTTTTAGCAAATGATATGTATTGTCAGGAATCCATTTGACTGTTTTATGATCTTGGACAGAGTATACTTTCACTTAGCCTGTAATTTCAGAGCCTAAGGACTGTTATCCTGGTAAGCATCATTACGTGAATGTGTCTGCACTGTGTCTATCCTGGCCACATTTTTCTTCTTGTAGTTTTGTTGTGCTTTTTTTCCCTTGACTCTTAGAGATGTTACCGTACTCCAGAATAGGAAACTGTTTAGGGAAGACTTGTCAAAAATCCTCTCCTTATAGGAAGGTCTAGAGTGCTCTCAATTTCCTGCACAGAATGCCTGGAGTTTGTTGAACAGCTAATATTTCAATTTCTATTTAAATAAACAGCAGTAGGACTGACTTGATAAGTGTGCCACTAAATAGATCGTGTTACCACTTAACTTAGAGCTAATGCTTAACAGTCTGTTTTACTCCATTTTGGTGGCAATAGTCATGTAATTCTGGGCAGTTCCAGGAAAGAAACAAACAGTAGTATTATATTGTATTACAGCAGTAATTATATTTGGTTATCTGCAAGTGAAAAGTTGTAAAAATGTCTAGTGTGTGAATGGATATTAAGCAATTTTTTAATTACCTAGAGGAAACAAAAGCTAATTCTGTTCTAAATCTAAAATATGTTTCAAATCCATGATTGCACAGAATCAAAAAGTAACATAGAACAAAAAGTAGGAAAGCTAGCCTTCTGATAGGTCAGTCTATCTAGCTTTTTCTGTTATAGGGTGAAAGAAAATTTATCAAGTCATTAAAGGTGTAGGATGTACACACACATCTGGCAGTTTCAGACAGATAGCTCTAGGTTTTCCTGGCTTTTGTTAGACTCCACAGCACTTAAAACTGACAACACTTCTGAGTTGTCTTTGTCACTTCTTGCATGTTTAAAATGTATGTTCAAGAGAACATCAGTAGAAGGTGCTAAAGTTTCCCCTCAACCATTCAGTTTTGCTTTGGTAAATAGATGTAAATCAGGATGTTAAACCTGTATTATATTTTCAGGGTCATTTAGGCCTTGAGTGTAAACAGAATAAATTCCTTTAGCTTGATTCTGTAGTTGCAGAGTGTTTGCATGTCTGTTGTGCATGAGCTAGATTTGTGTGCTTGGACAATTCAGGTGGTGTCTTTTGGGGAGGTATTTTTATACTTCAAATGAAAGACAAGGGTCCTTTTTTCTCTTTTACTCTTTTTTTTTTCTTTTTAATTTCAAGATGCTCATTTAGATGCAACAGAAGTCTTAGTTGTCTTAGCTTCTTGTTCTTGTTGAGCATCTCACCTGTGTTCACAGAATCAGGACTCACTTTCTCACAGTTCTCTTTCAGAGCTGTTTGCCAGAAAAGTCAATGGGGAGTGGCCAATTAAGGGTTCCCATTTTTGGAGATGCAGGCAGTGCTGGAAATACTGTAGGCAGGTCCTGGATGTTGTGAAAGCCTGTGTACACCACCTTTCAGTACTGAGGCTGATCAGGACCTTTCCCTGTATCCTGGTAAGGGAGTCATTGTGGCTGATTCAGGTCTTAGACTTTGAATGACTGCTGAGTAAACTTGATTAGTTCAACCCTGATAGAATCATGATAGGTCAAAAGTTGGTATCTGATAATATATTATTTTTGTAACTGAACAGAACTTTGTCTCTCCCAGCTGATTTAAAAGTCCAAGGAACTGGCAAAGTACTGCTTACTATACATGTTAGACAAGAAGGCACCATCACCCACCTTTGGGCCAGAATGGATTGCCACGCAATCTATAAGAACAAAAAGCAGAGAAAGAAAAAGCCTGGCTTATGTCACTGTGTTGGGAGAGAGACAAACTGTTTCACTCTCTGTTTCTATCCAGTTCCAGGTTACTTGTCATTTAAAGCCCTGCTGGCTTTGGTGAGAGGAACCTGAGGGTTTTGATGACAGGCATTTTCCTCCGGCTTTAGAAGAAGGTTAGTGCTTTTATAAGAGTGAGACTCACAAGGAAGTAAATATGGACATTGGAGGAGCTTTACTTTTGATTCTATATGTCTTTTCCATGCAGTTTTCTTTCAGTCTCTCTGAATAACCTAAATAACCTACGTAACCATGATTAAACTGTTGCATGTTAGAAAGTGAATGTATACAAGAGGGAAGATGCACAGTTGCAATTTGTCTTTTACATTTGTTTAGAGGTGATAAGGGACATTGGAGCTTCCAAACAGACAAGATACTAGTACGCTGTGTTTAATTAGTCCTCCACTCTTGAGAGAGAAATAACGTAGGCAAGTATGTTTATTCTCACTTTTCCAGTTGGGAAACTGAAGCAGGAAGGTTTCAAGATGGTTTGAGTCCTAGCCAGAATTCAAACTTGGAAGATATGGCTCATTTCCAGGCCTATGCTTAAATTGCAGACCATCTCTCTTTCTTTCTTATGCAATATTTTTTAATAAAGATAAGACTTTTTATACCATTACATATGTGGTTATAAGTAGTTCTTTATGTACTTGGAGCTGCCTTTTCTCCATGTCTTTTAATGGAGCATATGTCTGCTTGATCCGTGCTCTAGCGAGGATGCAGACTGTTCATAACAAATCTGTCGTTTATTCCGGTTTTCTTCCTGCCTGAAGGGGGCTATTCGCTTATGCAGTGGACCATTCAACTTTAGAACCTTAGTAGTTCTGTTGCAGTGAATTCAAGATTGCAGTAGCTCTGGCAGGCTGTGGAGTTCACCCATCTTGCTCTTAGTTAACTAGCCGTGAGCTTCCACCGTATGTATGACCGAATATCTGTGTGTCTCCTCTTTGTGGATAGACAAGTGAGGCCTGAAATACAAACCCACTCCTTCAGAGCACAGTGAAGAGAGAAGTTAAGCTAAATCTCCAGAAACTTTCCTTGAATTCATTTTGTCCTTGCATTTTTTCTGCATTTGTTTCATCCTGTCTTTCTGTTTTACGACTCAGCAATATATTCTGCCTTGAAAACAACATTAAGTGTAGTTACATGCACACACACTGAGAGGAGAATATCCCCCCACAGTGTTTACAGCAACACCTCTAGGTGACGGCAGGCAGTAAGCTTTCTTTTTATAGAGCTCTAGACTACAGATCATTAGCTTGATATGGTAACTCAGTGGTGCAAAGTCATTTGAATATTTATTACCCTTCTTAAGACTTTTGCTTTTCAAGTGGGAAACAAATGTGATAAGACCCCCTTTCTGTCCTCTTGCCTGATATGCTAAAGCACAAATAT
Organism: Corapipo altera; assembly: GCF_003945725.1. NCBI lineage: Eukaryota > Metazoa > Chordata > Aves > Passeriformes > Pipridae > Corapipo > Corapipo altera. The sequence continues at coordinate 5,542,930 of NW_020884904.1, read as the reverse complement.
GTGAAACGGATTTTAATTGTATTTCCTTGAACTTCTGTGTTAGAGACCAGCAACTTGGATGTTTTTGAGCAAAAACATGTGTTGGACAACTGCAAAGTTTGCTAAGTCTTTTTACAACCTTCCCTCAAAGTTAGGTAGGAAATTCAGCTCCAAAACCGAGTTGAATTTTCAAAATTTAATATATAAATATTCATGTATAACATACAAAAAGGCAGCTTTATAAACTTGTGTTTGAATGGGGCACTGTTTCTTAAGTGAAGTACCAATTTAAAGGCCCCTTAAAACTGGACTTTGCCAACAGTCATAGATTTTTGAGAAATAGTAACAAACCAAACATTGTGTAAGTGGAGGCTTGTGGGGGGAAAAAAGCCAACCCTGTTACAATACCATCATCAAGACATGAAAGCCAGCAGCAGGTAACAGAAAAGCAGAGGCAGGCTCCTGAATATATTTTAAAGGTAGAATGTTGTCAGTGTGTTTTCATTCAGCTATTTTAAGATGTCTATGTTTCACTTGCTACGGTCACAAATTCTAACTGTGAATAATAGGAATCATTATATGGGTGTAAATGGTATATTGACTACATTTTTCAGGCTCAAACACACCTTCCTTGTTGGCAGTGGAAGGCAATGAATGAGGCATTTTATTAAAACTGGTGCTTGTGGTTCTAATCAAAGGTCACTGGTTAGCTCTCACTTTTCAGTCTCAGATTTGTCTAGATGTTTGATCAGGGGGCTGCAATGAAATTATTATGACAAAGACTTTGTACTAGGCGGTATCTGTCTGCTGAAACTTGAAAGTCTTTGCCACAGTGATGCTGACAGCATGTGAATGCTGAAAGAATGTGCAAGAAATGTTATGTCTTAAAGAAACCTTTACTAAGTATCATCTTCCCTTTGTGTTGCGTTTGAAATCATTTCAGTTGCTATTAAGGTACGAATGAAAAAGTGTTTCATTGATTAAAGGTGGCGTGTTTTTTTTTTACAGTGTACAGTATGCTTTAAGACAGTCTTCCCATTACTTTGTTGAGTCCCTGCTGCACACAGCAAGTTCATTAACATGCAGATATGCAGTGATTGAAGTCGGGTTCCCTTTTACATTGGAGTTGTCTTGATATAATGAGTTTCTCTTTAATGTTCAAAAAACTGTTGTTACTTTCTAAAAGGGGTTTGTTTGTGAATTTCATTAAATTTAATTCCGTCTTCAAACAATTTCAGTATTGTTCATTTTACCACAGTTAACATGCTTGTTGATATTAAAAACTAATTTTTTTTTTTTAAAGAGGTGCATTTTAAGTTTTAGGCTGTGTGTGGTGTGAGGTTGTCATTGATGTTGAATGAGATACCTACTGTTTAACTCATAGACTCTATAGTTTGGTTGGTGCCCATGTGCAAAGGTAGTAGAGAAAACTAGGTTAGAGTTACTCTAACTGCTTTTTCTCTTGCACTGGGATACGCAACATCCCGTCAGGGAGAGCAAAAAACCACTTTCTATGCCAGCTGTATTTTCTTTGTTAGAATGAGCTGGACAAATGGAGAAGGAAACACATCAATCAGATCTGTCTTTGGTAAAGAGACTATTATAGGACACAAACTTAAAAAGGATGGCTGTAATTTTCTGCTCAGTATTCCTAATCTAAAAAGATTTAGTCATTCAGGAAGCACAAGGTAGAAACTTACTTGCTGTGAGGTCAAAAGACAGTGAACATCCAGTTGTTAAGACGTTGAGTCTGAGTCTTCAGTGTAGTTTCACAGCTCATTCAATGCCGGAGACTCTTGGAAACTGCCTGTAAAAGAAAATGAGGCATAGCATTTAAGAAGTGATTGACTTGGTCTGGAAAAACAAATGAAGGTGATACCAGACTGAAGGTGTGGTGGGAAGCAAAACTATGCTGGAAATACTTTTACTTTTCAATAAATGCAAGTTCAGCACTTTAAGATGTCCTGTCACTGTCCTGGAAGTCTCTCATGGACTAGGAAATTTCTGACGTTATTTATTTTAAAGAGGGATTATGATAGGGTATGGAAGCAAACAAAGTTAAAAGTCATTAACGTGAACAAATTGAGCAGGGGAATAGGGAGTAAGTTTACATCTTGCCACATTAACTTTTTTTTTGATAAACTGTACAATTTCTGAAGCTGTGTTTCTGAAAGAGCTTTGTGTGAACAGCGTCTACTTGCAAAGTGGTGGCATTTATGATTGGCCTTGATATGGAGGTAATGTTGTCATCTTTATTGTAATTTTCAGATCTACGTAAAGGTGTGGTTTTGTGGTCTTGTGAAGAATGCAGAGATACAGAAGTGTTGAATGTGATTTGGACAACAGAAGGAACTCCAGTCCTCCCTTCAGAGCTACTAGCTCTGAAAATTTTGAATTAATTTCTGGACAAAACTAGCAGAAAGCCTGGTACAGATTATAAATGATGGCACTTTGTATGCATACAAAATTAAAAGTAACTTGTATTTCCAGTAAGATGGCCTACTACTTTGTTACTATTTGGAGACTATTGCAATACTATTGTTAAAGAAACATTTTTTCCCCATTTGTGCTACTGTAACAAATGGAAGTTACTAAAATATTCTACAGCTATTAATATAAATGTTTTTTCATTATTTCAATACCAAAATAACTTTTTTTTAATCATTAAATATTCCATAGACTTTTTGGACTTCTACTGTTGTCTCTGGTAAAACATTCCTCACATTGATGGATTTATTATCAGAATCTGTTTAATTAATATTGAATTAATCTTCTTTACATAACTTTTTTCTCCAGTGATGAATCTTCAGTAATAATCAGAAAATCCTGTGATGAGAATCTGCATTTAAAACTTACTGAAAGCACCAAGACTAACTTCTCTCAAATTGTAATTATTAGACATGTCCAGAACTCTGTTCATTTGTTCTGGATTTACTTTTTGTATAAATATTCTAGTCATTTAACCTGAGATATTTTTTTTCTCTTGGAGAAGCCTTGTTGTCATATGAATGGAAATGTTCTCTGTGTAGTGTGCAGAGTTTATCTAACTTCAAGTTTTTCTAGGCAGAGTAGAGAAGGGCCTCCTAATCACATTGCTTTTATGATTCTGGGGACATTGGTAACTGTATGGAAAGCCCTCACTTCTTATTTAGGCATTTACCCTAGATTTCTCAAGTGATGTGGTGTGAATTATTCCCTGTTAAGATTTATCATTTTATCTGATTTATCATTTTTTTGGGAATGATAGAGTGTGAGAGTAGCTTTATTGCTGCCAATGAAGCTGATGCTAGTGAAAATTTCCAGGGAAGTAAGAGTATCAAACTGGGTATCTTAGTCATAGAAATTTAATTTCAGTGATGACATCTGTTGAAAATGAAGGACTCAATCCTCATGAATGTGTATAGTTATGGGCTCTTAGGCACATTATAGAGTCCCATTAAAGTCAAAAAAGACTTTTTTGGGGACTCAGTGGAAGTGTAGCTCCAATTACAAAATCAGGTGGTTGACTGAGTTGAGCCTCACTGATTCCTGATTTTTTTTCCTTCCCCTCTCCTCTTTTTTCTTTCTTTTTTCCCTATTTTCATCCCTTGAAAACAGTTGTTAACACATTGCTTAGATCAGTGTCTTTTTGTTTTGTCTTTCTGGATTATCACCATACTGTTTAATTATTCCTTTTTTTTTTAAGTAATAAAAATGTTTAAATACTTGCATATGAAAATTTTATAGAAATAAACTAGAGACTCTTAAGTAGACCGGTAGCAGCAAGGGTATACAGTGCCTGCCTGAAATGACTTTATAGTTTGTTAAAATCAAATGACATTCAGTACGGATACTATGAAGAGAAAAATCAAAATAGACACCTAATTATAATTACTTTTTTTCCTGTCATTATATCCGTACGTGCAGAACAACTGATTTGAAATCACAACAGCTCAATTCGGTAGGTACAAAGGTTTTTCCTTCCTTTTTTTCATCATCCACAGGATGTAATATAATTTCTTGTACTGACCAAAGTCTGAAATTTCCTCAAATCAGTGGGTATGCTACCTGAATTAGTGGAATTAATTAATAGTATATGACTGCTATCAAGGTTATAGACACTACAGGTTAATCATAGAAATAAAATTGAAAGGTTAAACCTCTGATTTGGTCTCATTATTCATAGGTGGCTTTTCCAGCTGGACAAAGTTGTTGTGTTAGCATATACTTTCATTGCCTTTGAAGAAATGTATTTGAGACCTAAAGCAACACTTAACTGAGAGGGAGGAGGATACAATTGTGAGATGGGCTTTGCAATTCTGAAGTGCAGAATGCATTGGCTTACTTCCAGACTTTCATGACCTTTTTGAAATTTTAGCCCAAACTGGCAGTTCCCTTTGTTACATGAAAAATAATGTTTATTTCTGAAACTAACCATTCATGCCTGTAGCTCTCAGTGTGATGTGGGGCAGACAAATAAGAACAATATAGAAGCACTTCAGTCCGTATCTTATATACTACAGAAGGACTGAACGCAACAGGTGTCTCTCATCTATTCTCTTATATTTTTGGAGGGAGTTGGCCTTTCTCCCTGCAAAGGGCTATATAGTACATATACATTAAACATATTTGCATGAGTGCATGCATATTTGTGTGATTCTGAAGGAAATGCTGGGTTTGTTGTTAGACAATAGCTTGATTCAAAGCTTAGCCAAAAACCCCAATTAGTGTCAGATCAGAAACATGCTAAATACAGGGGTGTGCAAACTCCTGTATGAAAATAGGGGAGGCTGGAATGGCGATAGAAATGAGATTTCCATGATATGTATTTATCAGGGAAAGTCTCAGGGGGGAAAAGAATCATATGCTGCAAATGCTGGTTAGGGAAGTCTTACTGAAATCATAAAATCATTAAGGTTGGAAAAGACCTGCAAGATCATCAAGTCCAACCTTTGACCAAATGTGTGATCCCATGGACACTGGGATGATATTTCCAGAGTAGATATGTCTGAAGTTAGAGTTCTGATTCACTATAACACTTCAAAGTGTAGATGTGGCAGACTTCTGAAAGTTGCTTGCCCCTGGAATCAGAGATGTTTGCCAAACACTTCTCAAAACAGGCTACCTTTGACTTGGTGGCTACAGTACGAATTTGGGAGTTTTGCTTTAGGTGCTCCTGTTCCAGCTGCTTTACCTGTTTTGTTTTGGAAACAGCTCCCGTGGGTGTCAGTCTTACCACAGCAGTATCTTTTATTCACCTTCACTTACAACAAAGCTGGTCACTCATGGATTCTCAGAGGAATGCTCCATGTGCAGGTGGGACTGTCCCTGATTAGAAGTTGTTTTTACATAAATCCCCATTTGAACTGTAACGTAGATAAATGGTTTGATATTAGCCCTGATTAAGATAAATGTTCAGTTTAGAGTGCTGATACCATGAAAGATGTAGGAATAGCTGAATTGTAAATATTGTAAATCTTTCAAAAGACTCTCCAGAAATGACTGACATTTTGTTAATCGTATAAATCATATTATTGGTGTTGAAAATTTTCCTCTAATGTTTTTACTTTTTTACAGTAAGTTTTCTTTACAAAATGTCAGCTACACAGAAAGTTTATAATTATGTTCACTTAGCTTTACGCTTCCCTAACATATGGGAGGCAAAAAGTCTTTTTACCACTTTATCAATGTTGGTTTTAGATAATTTGTCAAAAAGTAATAATTTACTCTAAAGTTCAGAGAGACAATCAGAGGAGGTTTTTTGTTTTATTTTGAATTATATTTCTTTCTGAAAGCTGCTTTCAGTACAGTGCACCCAGAAATGCAAGCAAAAAGTGAAATACAAATTTGGTTGTCTAAATTGATTGGAATAATTCCAATAACTTTTTGGAATTTTTAGCTTAAGCAGAAAGAGAATGAAACATGTTCTGTTTGGTTAAACTAAACTTTCAAGATGCATATTTTTCATGACTAAATTATTTACTTTTAGATAAAGATTTTGGCATACCCTGTAAACTGAGGAATACCACACAGTGTGTGTCTGTATCAGACAGACTGTAACTGAGGAGACTCTTTTCCTGACCTAAAATGCTTGAGATGCTCTGCACCCTTGCCCTACCTGACATGGAAATATACTTACTGATTTATGTTCCAGGATTTTTAATATTAGCACATCAAGCTGTCAGGGGGGAGGAGTAAGGTGTGAAATAGCGTGAAGTTGCAACTCCGTGTTTTCGAATAGCGTGAAAGGTTTTATAACCTCTTAAGGAAGCACGTGACAGAATAGTTGGACAGAAGGGGCAGCAGGTGTGGCTCTGAAAAGAAAGGCATTGTTCTGAAACTGGTAGGACTGGGGGGCTGCGGGGCCTCGCCGCCGGAATGCTGGTCACTCTGCAGACACAACATGCCCCAGGATGAGCTTTGTACAGTCAGGTGACAGACTGATAAGCAGCCTGCTTTTTTGGAACCAAACTCAAAAGTCACTCTCCCAGGGGCATTTTGCGTTTGCAGATATCTATACATTGTTCCATACATTTGCTGTTTCCAATAACACATGTTGCTCTCTGATAACAAGTTACTGCTTTCAAGAACAGGACGACTCTTTGTTGCTATAATATCAATGCGAAGGCCCTGGACTGTTACTACTGATGCCTATAAACCCATGTTGCTTTGGGAAATAATGTTTTAGGCAAATACAAGTTTCTTTTAGACTTTTTTTTGGTTTCAGTTCTGTGTAATATCCAGGTATATTAATCGTGAAGTGGGGATACATAGCAGCACAAGGCAGCTTAGGAGAACAGTCTATTTAGAAAAATCAGGAAAGAAAAAACAATGTCCTGATTATCATTCAACCTAGAAATATTTAGGCATAATTTATACATAAATAAAAGTAAAATTTAAGTTAAAAATGTATATACCTGTAAAGAAGGAGAAAACATTAACCCTTTTCTCTAAAAACAACTGATGTTCTTTTAAACACAGGCCTTCTAGAATTTGTGTTGAAATGTATTTAAGATGGATGATGTACATATGAGATACCTAAGTGATAAAAATAAAATATGCTTTCAGTAGGTGCAAGAATATGTTAGATTTACCTTAAGCTGTAAGCCTTTGTTGTCCATGCTGGTGCACTGATGAGAACACAGATATGTGTGTATGTGTACATACAAGTGCGTGTGAGCTGGTCAATCAGTTTATCCTGAAGACTGCTGTGAGAGGATCCAATATATTTTGGCTTTTTTACACCATGTCTGAGTTATGACTCTACTATAACTTACCATCAGGATTTGAACAAGGTGCCTGACTACTTCTAGGTACCATGATTTGCTATTACACTAATGACAGGAATTACTAAAAATCTTGCTGCCTTATTGACCATTTAAATTACTTAATATTTCTAAGTGAGCTCCTGCTTTGACGAGGTTTGTCCAGAAAAACATTTCAAAAAGTGGTTCAAAAGAACAGTGTGGAAATTTGCAAGTCAAACTATGATTTATAATATTATTTTTCTAAGTAGCAACCGCAGAAATAATCACGCTTCGGGAGCCAACAGCACTATTTTGAAATTGTAGGATCTAATGTATGAGGTTATTGCATATGAATGGAGAGATATGTTATTGCAATGATATATTTTATTACTTGCTTCTGTTTTTATTAAGGATAATGAAAACCTTCTGTTTGGCCCTGTGAACAAAAGTAATGTGACCTTTCATGTGACCCACCTGTTGTGCTTTCACAATCGATAATAGTTACCTCATGTTAGGGTGATCTGGAAAATAGCAGTGTGCCAGCACCACAGAAAACATTTGTGTTTCTGTACTTTGAATTTGTATTTGCCTCAGAACTGAAATTAAGAAAAATATAGGTTATCTAACAAAATGCTTAAAAGGCAAAATATTATTGTAAGAGCATTGTCTGTGTTACTAGGAGATATGTTTTCAAAGGCATTCAGCTGCTGGAATATAGCTGTAAATCTGCAGAACTGGCTTAAAATCTGTGATTTATAGTATCAAAGATGGTAGGAAAGTCCAATTAGCTCTTTGAAAATTAGGAGAGTACACAAATTAAAAAAGTCAGTCTATATAGATGCAAGTTTTCCCACTTTTTAATTTAAAAAAATATATTTTTTTCCCCTGTTTCATGTAGTACATAGCATTTATTAATCCTGAGTGGAAAACCTTAAAAGGCTTAATTATTCTAGGCATTATTTTTCCAATTGTGTTTGGATCTTGATTCTGTATAAAAATGTTGTGCTATTCAGGTTAAATATTCTTTTTCTAGAGGTGCCTTATACATATATCAGACTTGTATTAGGATGACTTCAAGGATATGGGATAAGGATTTGCAGGATCAGGACCCTAATTTCAAAGAGGTTTTCATATGTGGGTTTGAAGTACATGTGCTACTGCTGAATTTGCTCAACAGACCAGAAAGGCTCTTTCCCTTTGGAGCCCTTATGGTTTATCTGGTCAATGGCTTGCAAGCTAAGAAGGATTTACACATTGGATCAATGATCCATGAAATAAGGGGGATTTCCACAATGTCTGTCAGTGACAAGTTACAGTGTGGCCACACAGTATGCATTTTCAGAATTAATATGTGTGCAGAAATATGGAACTTTATAAATGATTATTATGTAATACTGCCTAATGGTCAGGGAAGTATATAAATAATGTATTATGTGTATTAGAGGGAGCTTTGTCATTCCTCTATTTCTTTTGTTTGGATTGAGAAATGTGTGTGTAAATTCTGCATTCTGTGGCAATAGTCTATGTGTCTGTAAATGCACCACCAAAAATTAGACACAGTGAACCTCCAGCGAATACAGGGGGTCTCTCAGTACTACCCTTTCCCTCAAGTTGTATCAATGATTTTTTTTTTTGATTTTCTTACCGAGTAAGTATTCCAGATACTGAAGATCAGCAGCTGACTGGAGTTACAAAACAGGGTCAAATGTCCTTAAATCAAAGTGTCCTCTCAGTGCCACCTTTGTGGTAACGGCACGAGACTGTCAGTTTGAGTGCCTCCTGATGGCAACTGCTAAGTTATGACATGGGGAGAGAGGTATCCTACTAAGTAGGCAGGGCTTGATCAAAAGCCCCTTTGAAGTCAATAGAAAGATTCCTATTGACTTAAACAGGCTTTGGAACAAGACCTTAATTATGAGGGCATGTAATAAGCTTATTGCCTAATTATGTACAATGGTAACTTTAGACCTGTGACCCTTATGTAGGTTGGACTTCTTATCTTCCAAAAGCTCCATACTACAAACTAACTCACTAGCAAGTGCAACAAAAGAGGTCCTTTTCCTCAGTTCCTTCCCTTGCCTTAAGGATATAACCTTAAGCTGCAGTCAGCTCTTCTGTTCTGCATCTGCCAGTGAGCGCATACCTTGTGTTCCACATAATCCTACTGCAAAGAAGAGGAAAGGAACTGCATTGTAGAGCAAACCTCAAATCCTGTCCATAAACCTGGCAAGCTCTTGGGACCAGCAGCAGCAGACTGAGCATGGCCATGCAGAAACCTCGTATGCCTGAATGTGATCTTTGTCAGTGTGACTATTTCAACTCCACTAGCAAAACCAGTCTGGTTTCAGTAAGACTTCCTTACAGAGTGGGCTAAAGAGTGCAAGTGGTGCAACCTGGAGCTGCATTGGCTTTTGTAAGGAGTGTCCATGGAAACATCCTCCAGGGAGGTGAAATGAGCCTGTCTTGGCCTTCTCCATCTTCTTCAGTCCATTTGTTGACTGCTTGGTGTGTACAAGAAAACTCCAGGAGGTACATTGCTATGGAAAGCAAATGTTGTTAAGGAAGACTGATGATTCTTGACAAACACTTGACAACTAGAGTTTTAGTACAGTCCATCTTGAGCAGTATGTAAAGGATCACTGAGTCTTCCTCGGAAATAGTGTTAGCAGTAGGATGATAAAGTTATAGATTGAAAAGACAGATTACAGGGTGCTTCACACAGCTGTTTTTAAGTCATCTAGATGTCAGTATTCCTGGTTATTCTTTTGAGATTTCTCTTATAAAAATATTTGCTGTTAAGATCATTTAAGTCATGAACTAGTCAGATGTCTTGCACCTGTGTTTCAGTAGTGGTGTAGTTCTGTGATTTCATATTAGAATTTGCCATGACTGCTGGCAGTAGTGTTCTTAATCACACTGTTAAACAAGTGTGAATTTAGAGACAACCTGGAAGAGAGGAACATATGAAACAATCCTTTCCACAAGTTTTTTTATGGGCATCTATTTGGTTATATTCTGTTTGTGAGGTTTGAGGTGAAGGTCATAATAAACGGAGAGTGCCAGATATTCATACTGCACTTTTAACATCTTTCTTTGCTTTTAGCCACTACTTGTCTTATCAAAATCTAATTTAGATTTTGAGTTGCTTAAATTCTAAGCAGTCTGTGGCAGGACTTATGTCTTAGATTGTTAACAAAGAAGCCATCTTCCCTCTGCCCTGCATCTGGTTACTCAAGGTCAAGACACCCAAAAAGGCGTCATTTTTAGATGCTGAATGGGCAGGGTTTTCTGATACTCTAGTATGTAGAAGGTGTCTTTGTAACATTAGTTCATTTTTTTGAATGCTGAAAAGACCTATATATTTAATTTTTCTTTGACGTGCTCAGTACATTTTGAAGATAATTAAAGAGGAGAGTACAGATTGGCATTTTTATTTAGGACAGATAAGCAACATTAGTTTTTGTGCTTTGAAAAAGTAATACTGATATTTGGTTAAAAAAAAAACACCAGTGGTTTTCATATACTGGAAATATTTCTGTCAGCCATTCATCTAACACGTGTTGTTCTCTTCCCAGATCTTTTCCCTGTTGTGTCCTTATTGCAGCAATCATCAAAACCATTTGAAGAGTTTAATTTAGACTGAAATGATTCTCCATAGAATAAACAGAATATCTCACCTGTGAAGGATGATTACATTTTCTAAATTTGTTTAAAAAGGAAGGACCTTCATAATTCACAAGTGTTCTACTTGCAGTTTTTATGGTAGAGAAATCTTGCACTCTTTAGGTCTGAAAATAAAGCACTCCTGAATTTGACTGCTATCAGCAATTTAGTCTTTCATTTTATTAACACTGAAAGAATAAGGATCAGTGTTTTGACTTGAGACATCACCTCTTCTGACATTTCTAGTCTTTTACTGTGAAAATACTTTTTTTCCTGGTTATTTGAGTACTTATGATGTGCTGTGTAAATTAAGGGTGTTTCAGACATCTTTTACAAATTAGACACTAAAAGACAGTTGTGGTACAGCTGCAGGTAAGACTAGACAAAACCAGAGGTGCCTTGTGAAAGTATTAGCTTAGAGTTCTGATGCATCTTCCACATGTGTGGGTCCTTCTCATCTGCTTTTGCACACAGGTGAGGAGGGTGACTTGCTGCTCAAGCTTGGTTTGGTGAGTGCTTCATTCGGGCACCTCACTGGCGCAAATCTCGGCACATGCATTTAAGGATGGAAAGTCACATTCTTCACCTGCACATATTCTGACTCTTCCCAGCAGCAACACTGGTACAGATTTGCTTTGCAAATAAGAGTAGGCTTGCCAGGAGCTGTGTGAATGAGTTTCCATGACATTCCTGGCAAGAGCTGAATCAGAGGATGTACTGTGGTATGTCTCAACTATCTCTTGCAGCCTATACAGGAGCTCTCTGGCTTTGCCAGCTACCAAAGGTGTAGGTCCTCAGAAATAGCCTCTCGTCAGGTCTGTGGCCCTACCAACCCTGTTACTCTGCCAGATCATCCCAAACTGTGCAGCATACACAAACAGCTAATCCATTTATGCAGCAGCATCTGGCTAGTCCAGATTTCCAGTAAGAACAGGATCTTTCAATAAGATTTTGATCTCTCCGATTTGTTAAGTACCCTTTACTCTCTCCTCCATAATTAAAGAGATATTTAGACACTGTATTACATATATCTGCATCTGTGGAAAGATATATAGAATATATTTTATATCTTCCTGAATTTGTGAATTTCCATTAATTTTTTTAGAGAATGAAAACCTTTGTTAAGGGCTTGAAAGAGGTCAAACATACTACTATTGCTAGCTCTTAGGCTTCTTATATAACCCAGCTGTTTTCTTTAGTGTCAGTTATGCGTCTTTTTTCCCTCTCTTTATAAAAGGTTACATTTTTCTCTCTTTAAGACTATGTTAAAATTGCATATGTGAATTCATTTGATAGTGGTTGATTGTTCCTTATACCTAGTACCTAGCTTACAAGTTCAAGGAGTATATTTCCAGCAGCTCATGAGCTAGGAAATCTCAACATTTTCAGTGCAAAAGCAGCTCTGTGTGCTTTTGTTTTTAGGGTTAGACTTGAGATGCTGTTCAACCAGTTTTTGGTACCATCTTTAGGAAAATCAGGCTCATCTCAAGTCTTACAAAATTACTAACTACTTTAAGAGCAGGCTTACTTTAAGTATTCTTAAAAAGCTGCTGCAGTTTAGTTCAGTTATGTATAATCTGATTTCAGCTTTCTATTTCTTGAAAGACTTGGCCATCTTTTTCTTTTGTATATTCAGGATTCCCCATGTCCCTCCTTCTCTGCATTGTTTTTCTCCTTATCATAGGAACAGAGTCCTTTTAACCCTGTCATATTTGTTCTGTATTAGAAGCAGTATCCAAAAGTCAAAGGGGAATTCTGAATGCAGTCATCTGGCCAAAAACATTTTGATATGACAGGATTTCTATTAATAAAAAGGAGGCAGAAAAAAAAAGGGACAATACCACCCCTCCTACCCCTTTGTCCCCCCCCCCATCCTGGGCTTACATATTCCCATAGGATTTTAAAAGTTGAAGAAAGGTAAAAAGTCATGTTCTCATTTTTCTTGAATATCTCTCAATTCAGGATTATTTTGTGTATATCTGTCTAGCTGTGAACATAAATATATGTGTATAAACGTGTTTTATAATTTGAAGTTATATTGTCTGTTAACTAAAATAATAGCCCCAAAAGCAGTTGGCCTGTCATAGATGATATAGCTCAGCTTTTATATCTGCTGTTCATCAAAAGAACCAATAAAAATTTCATTCTAACTGACAGCCAAGTAGCTAGAAAAATAAACTAAAGACTGCTGATGCCAGAACATGAGCAACACAATAATTTGCTAAGACTAGTATGACTGGCTGTAACGTGATCATATATGGATCAACTGATGATATTTTAGATTAATTTGTCACGTGACTGACTTGCAGTTCTAAATCCAGGGAAAAAACTGCACTGAGTTCAGTGAAAAGTAGCATATCTTGTTGAATACAGACGTTTTTCAGCCAGACAGTGATGGAAGTGCTCCCTAATAAGTATACAGGAAGTTGAGAAACACATGTTAGAATAGGATAAATATATTTTGTTACTAGCAGACTTCAGGGGTTTTTTTTGGGGGGGGAGGGTGTTTAGAAAAGGTTTGTCTTGTGTAATTTTGTATTATAATTAATTATTAGACAAGGAGGAACTTAAGATGCATTCAGAATTCAACAGAATGGAATAATTTTTGACCAGAACTTGAAAAAGATGGTGCCTATGGATTATACTGTTATGGATTTATTTAGTTATCCTTTCATTCCTTTTTTTTCTCTTTGCTTCTTCCCTGTTCCTTGCCATTAAATGGCAGGATTGTTTTAATTGTTTAAAGGAGAGGGGATTGTGGACACTGCTGGAGTGTCAGCTTCCATACCTAAGCCTTGCTGGCTTACTGAGCTTTTCCAGTTCACTGATGCAAGTGGAAGCATCGAATGGTTCATATACAGCTCTAATTCCAACTTATTTGGCAGTTATTTCTTGAATGGCCTAATTTTACATATGATTAATTTTTAATTCTTAAATCACAACATAAGCTGTGTGTATTATATTACTATAAAAGTATGTTAATACATAGGATATGATTAACTGGAAGTACAACCTTCTGTTTTTCCCTGGTACACCAGTGTGCAACCACTGTGGCTTCTGTGAGGACTCCTGGTTTGCAGCTGAAGGCAGACTTCATCCTGAAGCGAAAAAAAAAGTGATGCAGATTTTTAGGATGTGACAAGAATAACATCACAAGATAGATAACTATAGCAAGGCATAACAAGAAAACTGTGTTTCTGTGAAAAGCAGACTGTAGTTATTTCTGGTCTGATCCTGGTTTCTGATTCACAGTTGTGAAGGCCAAAACATATAGAAATGCATGTGTTTGTGCATGGGAAGGACTTGGGAGATCTCTTCTGGTCTTGTTCCTCTTTGGGTAGGTAAGAATAGGGCCAGAAGAAATATCTTGCTCTGTTTATACCCACCACCTTCTCACTTGCATTAGAGTGCAATTGTAGAAACAACCATGCACTCAGCTCATGAGAAGCTCATCTGCTTTGCAAAAAAGTCCATTTTTAAAGCTGGCAACTCAGTCTTGACGTGTTCAAGGAATTTAGGTCTACTACTACCTCATGTCTTTGCTTGTGCAGAATTTGCATAAATAAAAATACCAGAATATATCTTTTTTATAAATGGGAAACTGATAGTTTTATTACAAAAGGTAAAGCAAGGGACCTAGCATATAATTTTTTTTCATTATTTTTAAAGTGAGATGGAGATGTTAGGATGTCTCTTTTTTAATGTAGGCATTGTATTTAATTACTTTGTATCAAAGCAAATGAAGCTCCACTGTTTCTGAGAATTCCTAAAAGTATCTAGAATTATCTAGATTTAAGATAGTAAAACTGAAGTAATGCATTAGTGAATCTACTCCATTGTGTTTGACCTTTTCTAGATGCTGTAAAATTTAAACCAAAATATTAATTCCACTAGCCTGAAAGCACCAACATCTTTCCCTGTCAAAGCTTTTCTGATGTTGTAGCAGTTGCTCAAGTTTCTAAGATGTAAGTTGAATGACTTCTTTCTTAATCGTTATGCATTTTGATTTGATTTTTCCTTTTGGGGTTGATATATTATCATCACATCATGGTTGTCACATGTCACTGATGACAATAGTTGAAATAACAGAGACACCCCATACTGCTTTTGTAAGGCAGCAGTAATCTGATTAACCTTCTTGAAAGTAAATACTTTTGTCCTTTTCACTTGTTGGTAGAGACTTAAGAAAGCCATGCTGACGCTCAAAAAATACGAAACTATGACTTGATGACAATTTGCTATTTGTTACAATATAGTTAACTGTGATAAAATTAAAGGGGAAAAAAAAGCTCTGGGAAATAAATAAACCATATTTGTTTTTTAAATCTCTGATGTTAGGAAATCTGCTCTGAGATCCTGTATAAAAATAAGGATGTAATGCGCAGTTTGTTTTTGCCAACAGGGAGATATATACTCTTTGGAGTGTCACCCAATGAGAATGACATTTTATGTAGTCACATGTTTATTTACTTGCTCATATATTACATTTTGTCTGTCTGATGGCTTGTCTAATAAGGATGAACGTGATTGTGATGCCTTTGATTGTCATGTGCACTCATCGATCTCTTCACCAAATTGACTGTTTCTAATTTCTAATTTTCATTACTTCCACTGCCTTTTACTATTGTGCGGATATATTTTTGTGTGATTACTTATTTTATCCATCTCTACTTTGCATTTGCTATAAGAATTTCATTAGACTTGTTTCATCAGAATGTTGTTTAGTTGAGAGACTAACCTTGCAATGTTACTTATAATAATAGCTTCTTTAATTTCCATCCAAATTTCCTATATCTTTCTTACTAATTTTTTTCATAAATTTTTTTTCAGTTCTCTGTGTCTAGAATTATTTAATCTGTTATTCTTTTACCTGTCAACTACCAATCAATTATCTTTTATTAATTATTTCTATTCTTTTGTCAGTCCAGTTTATGGGTATGAAAATTTTGTTGGGTGCAAATCTATATTCTGGTACGATCATTTGATTTGAAAACCTGTGGTTTCTGGTTTATATATTTTTGTGGTTTCCATGTCTTATGAAGTGCAGAAGCTTATTTTTTGCTG
The DNA here is from genome assembly GCF_003945725.1 of Corapipo altera. Classification (NCBI taxonomy): domain Eukaryota; kingdom Metazoa; phylum Chordata; class Aves; order Passeriformes; family Pipridae; genus Corapipo; species Corapipo altera. The sequence goes on along the minus strand of NW_020884904.1, from coordinate 5,526,998 downwards.
TGGAACTTGTAGTTGTCATTTGAGATGTATTTTTATGCTGAACTATTATAAAAAATATTTGCTTGTTGTTTTTTGATATATTTTCACCAACTGTGGAGCAGTTGACCCATTTTGACACCAATCAGGTTAATAATATGTATATTCAAAATGTAGAAGCCTTTGAGAGAAGCATTTATTTCAATCTAGGATAATATATAAAGTAAATTCCTTAGAGTATATGTTCCAACAGGTTTGCATCATTTTGTGTCCTTGCATATGAGATGCTTGAAGGTGAGGGACGTTAAATGTAGATCTATCCTGAGAATTCCTAAAAGTATCTAGAATTATCTAGATTTAAGAATCATTTCAAATGAGCTCTCCGATATTTTTTTTTCATGCTATGCATACTGTCCAGAAAAAGTTGAGAATAACATCATTAGTGCATCAAAATTTTCACCATTAATGCATCGAATTTTTCTGTCAGAAATGACTAAAATAAGTGAATTAAAGGCAATCTGCAAAAGACTTATTAATGCTCTTGGAAGTATGTTCAATGTTCTCATCTTTTATATAGATCTTGGAAACTAGCAGCCAAAAGGAAGTCTAGCATTATTCAAGAGTAGTCCATATTCCCGTTTTCTCCCACCATTTTTCAGACTTTTTTACATTTAGAGCTGTGCTCTAAATTACAGTATGTGCAGGCACTGGTGGAAGAGTCTCAGAGTATTACTGTGAGATGCCTTTGGTTCCTTTTACATCTAATAACTAGATTTCTACTGGAGCGTTAGTTTGATTTCAGAGCCAGGCTTCTTCAAAGAACCTGGTTTTCAAACTAGAGGCAGTTCACTTTACCCCTTATCTGCTAGATAATGCTTTGAATAATCAAAGTATAGAGGTAACATAGAGTAATGAATTTGGTAAGAGATATCTTGTATGTGAAGGTGAAGACATCAGCTGAAGGTGAAGACATTCCTTCTTTCTATCTTGGTAGAACTTCCTGGGATAGAAGTCAGATTCTGGTGTGTTGAAATTTCCTTTTGAGGCCGTGCTTTGGCAAGATGTTGCCTTGTTGCTTATAAAATGACTGAAGTGTCTACCAAATGCAAGTGCCAAGTCAAAATATGTTCTGTATTTTGGTAATTGTGCAGAAAGAACACCAGATGGTTCTGATGATGAAGCGCTTTGGGTGGGATCATCAAGTTTTAATGGATGGCAAACTCCAAGGCTTAATTATCAACCTCTCTAGCAGCATACTTTTTATTGGAGTGGACAAGTTATTTTCAGACACAGAAAAGAAATAACTGTATATTTCTTTGCATGTAGCTGAATAAAACCCACTTAGCTTCTCTGTAGGAGAAACTCAGAATACTTGGGCCTAATAGAGAGGGTGCCAAGTTATGTTTCCAAAGTGGAAAAACTGTGTTATGAATAATACTCTTTTTGTTCAACTAGCTTGATATTTTCCCAGCATGCTTAGTTTTCAGTGTGCTGTTAATGCGTAATTCTCCTACAATATGAATATATCCTGCATTTTGGGTTCAGGTGTATAGTAGTGTTATTTATTTTCCACATCTAGTCTGCAATGGCTCAAGAGTGGTCTGTTCTTTTAGAAAATTTTCCTATTGGAGGAATTTGGACAGGCCACATTTAGAGTAAAGAAACTAAAAAATTAAACAGATCACTCAGAACACTTTTTAACTCCTGCAGTTGCTTGATTTCATAAAGTAAGTCAATTCAAATTTGAAGTGTTGATTGATTTGTTTCTGCAATGTTAAAATTTGACTTTTAATACCTTCCAGTCAAGCCTAGCAACAGTATAGCAATAATTTGTGTGCTGTAATCACAGACAACTTTATATGTATTTGAATGAAGTGTTCTATTTGAATGAAGTGTTCTGCCTATGATTTTTTTTTTTGCATTTGTGTATGTTTGCTAAATCCTAGTGATGTTAGAGAATCTCGTGATGGTAATATTCGCTTCCAGTTTTTACACAAGAGTACTATTACTCTTGTCTGAAACTCTAGTTGTTATTGTCATTGAAATAATTGAAGGTTTCACCACTGACTGTAGTGTGATTACAGGGTCAGCTTGTTGAAATATATCTTGGATGAGGCATAGTTGAGATAATGAGGCCAAATATAGCCATCACTTATATCATGGAAGTACTTTGGCTTCTGTAGGATTGGACTGATGCAACCGTGAAATGCTGTGAAATTTGAGTTTTCTAAAATGCAAGAATCCTGCTACTTATATTGCCATATAACAGTGAATAAAACCAGAAGGGCCTAACTGGTTGTGTTTTCAGACCCTCTTATTGTGTCTGCAGGAGCCAGGTTTTAAAAATTGCTGGGACTTGCTGTAGAGCACAGCTGCTTCTCCATCTAGGGAGAGATATCAGGAAGAGTATCATGTATGATTGATGGGAGACTCTCTTGTTGGCATTGAGCCACTTTGCAAATTTTTTATATAATTATCTCTTAATTTTTGTACATGCACTTAAGCAACTTGTGATTAGTTTGTCTGAGAATCAGAGTCAGTATGCTTACACAGAGGATTCATCTGATTTCTGAGAGTAATGTAATTTTTTTACACTTACAACATTTAAAATGTTTTAGTAGTATTTTTTCTGAATTTTGCAGAGCTCTATATGGCTTAGTCTGGGATTCTGCTGTCTCTGATCTTGTTGAGTAGAATCTTATTCCCTGATTCTCAAGGAGAGGACTTGCTATTAAGGTGTTGCTTAATTGCACAAATGAGCCCAGTATAGGATGTCAGTATTAGAAATATATGTTCCTAGATCCTCAAATCATGTCTTGAAAGTTCCACAAACTTTATTTGGCGCTCTGTACAGAGGAAAATGTCATCCAATTCTAGTATTTTAAAATATTTATTTCCTTGTAAGATACTTTAAAAATTTCATCTGAAACTGTTACATGGATGCACAATATATTCTTGTGGTGATTAATAATAGTAGTGTCTGACTTTGCAGTGAATTACCAGGTATTGACAATTGAGCCAAGTTCCGAAAATTTCTGAGAGGCTCATTATCTCAACAGGGTGACAAAATAAAGAGCAAAATCCTAGATCCATTGAAATCTTCGTTGTTCTGTGATGAAATAAGTACTACGGGGTTTTAACCCTGTGTCCCCAAAATAGCCACGCCTTCCTGTGAATTCAGGGAAATCCCTGGGGCTTGATACATTTCTTTGAGAGACCAGATTTATTCAGAATGAGTAGTCTGTCTGCTGATATTTTCAAAACTGTACACTTTTAAGTCTCTCTGTGGCAATTTATGCAGCGCTGAGAACAATGGGATCTTCAACACAGCCATGAGCTGCAGTACCACTCTAAACCCCTTAGTTGGAAAGAAAGTGGATTAAATTATTTGGAAGCAAGGAGCAGTTAGCAATAAAATAACTGAAAGTATAAAGGTGATCAGTGGAACTATAAATACCATTTTACGGTTTCTTAAATGAAGAAAGAGAAATATTAGAATTAAAAGTCAGAGATACCTTCTGCGGACATGATCTTGGTTCTTGAGAGTAGCACTGGCTAAGATTTTTAACATTTTCTCTTTTATTGATTTCCTCAGAAAGTTTTCTTATAAGTTTACTTATACATAAGTAGCTAACTTTTCACTGCATTCCAAAGGGTTCATATGCAGAAAAAGAGGGCAGGGTCACCTGGAAAATGAGACATTTCTAACTCAAAGAAGCAAAGTATATCGACTTACAGTAAAATAGAAGAATTGGAAAATGTTACAATAAAAAATAAATAATAAAAAAGAAATCAACCTACATACTTTATAGTTGTCAGGGAGTAGTTATAACTTGTACTCTAATGATTTCAGATGGATATTGACGTAATATTCGCTCTGGTGTTTGTTAAAAAGAAAACGGGATAAAACACCACCCTAAAATTCCACAGCAATAACTGCTTCATTTAGCACAAGACAGAAACACATTTGAAGCACTTCCCAAAGAACTTTCTTTTTAAAGACATTTAAGTTATTCTCTGTATATTTTCTTTTCTCCTTCATTTTGTTTAGTTAAACCAGTGATAAGATCTTGTAATGAGACATGTCAGGAAGATGAGTTAATTTGGTGAAACTTTAAAGTCTGCTATCCAGATTAATGCCAACTTTTTGAGTGTGTTAATTTTTTTTTAGTTTCTTTTTTTTGTTTTTGTAAATTAAGATCAGTATTCTATTTACATTTTTGAAATATCCTATGCAAAGGACCTAGTAACCACCCCTCGAGCCATCAGCTTTTCCTTGCTGCCATTTCAGTATCTTGCTGAGGGCAGGTGCAGATAGCCTGGAGCTCATAGATGTTGAGCAATGCTAGTAAATGCCTGGAGATATGGTTTTATATGACTGTCTAAAGGGGCTGAGAATCATTTTCAGCACGTGAAAAACTGAACCCTTGCCCCAACATTGCCTTTAAATTTGTAGCTTGGGACAGTCTGTCCTAAAGTGCAGGATAACTCTGACTTTGAGTTTGATAATATGTGATTCCTATGCAGAGGACAAAAGCCAGGCTATGAACTTAAAACTGGTCTTTATGGACAAATAGAAAGTAGTGCTTTAGCATTTTAACCTGTCTGACTTTAGTACCCAGGACTGGGCTCAATAAAAATTGGAGTAGGGGTCGTCTTATCATTTATTCGATGGGCAGTATTGCCTGCAAGGATTTCTATCTGTGGTGAATATAGTTCTCATTTCAAAATATCTCACAGAGGTGAATGTTGCAGAAAAAATCAGGAAATCAGCACCTCTAGATGATAGGCAACAAGTATTGTTCAAAATCTAAAATCAAATTTTGACAGAGATGTAATCGGTGAAAAATCAGAAGAAACTAAGGCTACCCCTGGGTAAGTCTCTCAAGATTGAAATCTTACCAAATTGGTAGCTTTACCATTGAAGGCAAATTTCTGTTTCAAGGTGTACTCTTTCATTAATTAAACGCAATTTTTTTCTTGCTTTTTTAACTAATGAAGTTGTCATGCTTTAGGAGAGACTGAAAGGAGGCCAAAAGGTTTTTATTTTGAGGGTTTAGTGAGTTAATGTGGTTTTTGGTGTGATTTATTTGTCCAGCAAGTAAGAGTTAGTTATCTTCAGGACTGATAATCACACATAAAATGGTCCTTTGGGAAGAATGCAAGGCAATATCCTTGCTGGTGGCACTCTGTACCACATATTGGGAACTGTTTTCTCACAGAGGATACATATGTAAGATGGGATCCTAATTGACTGAACAAATCCTTGAAGAAAGAAGTTTTATTTACTTATGGTTTTTCTAAAGTGGAATGCAAATGAGAGCACCTGGACCTCTTTCCCCCTTGTCTTAGAGTCAGGATAAATGGATTTCAAAAACGGGAGTTGAGAGGCGAAGTTAGTATATGACTAACTGAAAAAAAGGACTTGAGCTATAATTATTATATTTCAGGGTTTCAGGGAAAGAAAACTCCAAGTTATGTAGTAAGGAGGTTTTGTCCCTCAGGGAATCCAGGGAAGTAGACCTGAAGGCAAACATTCTTAAGGCCTTCTAATTGATTTTTATGTCCTACTTAACTAGCTTTGAAAATCTGAGCTTCAGTTATATGGAACTCTCCAATACAGAACCTCAATATTTTGTCTGGATTAACACTAACTTCAGTGGGAACAAATGGCACACTTGTATTATATTGTAATATTACAAAATAGGTGTGTCAGAAAAAAAATGTGAGTTTGTATGCAGCTGACTTAACTCCTGACTATTTGGCTCACAAACCTGCTTTCATTAAATCTGAATGTAATTTTTCTTTTTCTCTTCCTTTTTCCTTTTTCTTTTTTTTTTTTCCCCTTTTTCTGCCCCCTCCCCTTTTCCCTTTTCTTTCTCATTTTCCTTTTTTTTTTTTAAATTTAATTGAAACAACCAATCTCTATTATTTTTTTGTTGTTTAAGTGCACCACAGTTTTGACAGGTTGAATCTCCAATTGTCAGGGAACTTTCAAATCCAGGTGCTATATGGTATAATTATGTTGGGAATGTAAATATGGTGATGTGTTCCCATGCACTAGTATTATTTTTGCTATCTCTAAAATATCAGCTAGACATTTCAGCTATCTTACCATTTGTAACTCTTGGAAATAATGGTAAAATGGTAAAACTGGGCTTTCAGAAGTAACACTTCCCCCTGCCCCCCCATATATATATCTTTGCTCATAGGCTTTAGTTTCCTGTTACTATTCCAAGTGCAAGCCTGTGCATATGTAGGTGTTACACTATAAAAAAATCGTATCAAGGAGTTTGCATCTGGTGAATGTAGCACAAGTACAATTTAGTAGGTGTTCAAGTCAAAGTGCAATGAAAGAACTTGATGAAGATGCATCCTAAACCCTTTCCGTGGCCTGTGTGCAACAGCTTCAGACTTTGAGTAGTGATGTACAGTGACTCAAAACCTCCTGTGTTATTTAAGTCTTCTCAACTTTACATAACTCTTGATGCTTTGTCTAGCAAGGAAAATACAGTCTTGGAATTTGTTTTTGTTTCTCTTTCCAAAAAGAGCTTTCTTCCAAGAAGAGGTCAGCCATTGTAGATAAAATATAAAAATATATATAGGTATTAGATATAAAAACCTGAGGATAAAATGAATATGTACCTGTAAATATAGACAGTTGATTTGAATCACAAATTAATGCAATTCCATTCTGTTGTGTAACTGAATTTCGTTTTAGTCCAATCCAGAGCTCATGAAGCTCATTAAAGAGACTTAACTGCATGGTAAATTACAGTTTGAATAAAATTTTATACTTTTTTTACTGTTCTTTTCCATCATATGACTGAGCTGAAAGAACATACCCTCTTTTAAACACAGTAAGACAATTCTTCAGGAAAATTCCTTTAAACATCAGTCTGAACATGAAAGAACAGGGAACCTGACATATTATATATTCAAATTATAAAGGGAGCCAAAAACTACTGACAGTATTGTTAATTTTAGTACAATTTGTCAAGAAAAAAAAAAATCAAAGTGGTAGACTAACAGCTCCTGGTATGTGTATTGTTGCATAAAGATAATATTATATAATGAACAAAAATATTGTTATTATTTTGTGTTAAAGTTGTATCCAGAGAATCCTTGTGAGACTGTATTACAGTCCTGCTGGGGGACCCTGTTACAGCTGCTAGTCCCTTTGCAGTCATAAAAAGAGATTGAAAAGCTATCATTACAAATGGTTCAGAGTACAGTTGAGGCACAGAGAGAGAGAAGAAAAAAAAAGATTAAATGTGATAATGCATGTCAATGCCAATGCATGTCATATCGGTCTTTGTGTGGCTGATTTCCATGGCTGTGTGACAAAAATGAGTCTCTGAAGGGTGACCCTGGGTGTCACTTCCAAGCCACCCACTTCTGCTGTTCCAGGTGTAGAGTGTACCTTCCAAAGTGCAGCTGTAAAACTCTCTCTGTGCCCGATACATCTTTTTGGTGTTTGGAACACCAGTCATGCTTCTTGGCGCTTGTAATGCTGTAACTTTTCCTTCTGGGCTTAATTTTTCTTGTAGTGCCTTCAGTGCATGGATCTGTATATATAAATGCTACAGAAAGGTGCCCCCTTTGAAAGCTTTCTCTGTTTTCTTTAACTCAATCATATCGATTAGGGATGACCCAGCCTGTGGCTGTTAAAGCGGTGTTTGGCTCAAAATAAGTTCAGAAGGGTTTTTTCTGTCATAGCACACCATGTGAGTGGCAGTGGGCTGGCGCAGGAACCCCTGGGAAATTTGAATCCCTTGATGTGGGAGCAGGGAGCCAACAGCGTTTACCACCTTATCCCGGGCAAGTGAGGAGGCTTTTGCTGTCTCCAACCGATGAGTTATAACTGGAGTCCCTCCTCTCCCTTCAGCCTTCCAAGCAGCGTGGTGTATGTCTTGTGGTTCTTATCTGCTTGAAAGTATGCATACAGAGCTTATCAGATCTGGAATGCTAACACTCTGCCTTTTACATGAAAGAATAAATACATATTTAGGTATTTCTTTCATCTGCACAGTGAATTAGATGTTTTTGGTGTTTTCAAGTGTAATTTTAGTGGCAGGTGTAATAATACATTTAAATTAGTGGTTGGACATAAGCAGTATTTTTTTTTCATCAAAATCCTTTTTAGTCTCGAGCTGCTGCTATGCTATGAAGTGATACTACATCCATTTTGTATTCTGTGCTCACGTCCTGTAATGATTGGATGCTTTATAGATCTGCAGGCAGACAGCAGAGAAACCTTCACAAGTTGCCTGTTGAAGACATCATGCAATTATTTGTTACAGAAGAGATCATAAGGAGCTCTTATAGTCGGTTATATAACGTAACACTGCCAGGTAGCGTGCCACTACCGGGTGATACCCATTTGGGAAAGACAGGGAACCACTGTCTGCGGAGTTTGGCAAAAGTGGTGATGCTTATAGGGTTCCTTTTTTTAAGAGGTAGTTTACAGAAACATCATCATTGTTTGTGTATGTCAACATGCTTTTTGTAGGCAGATGTGAGGTTGCTCTAAACTGGAAGTCATGTAGTTTACGTAAGTGCTAACCATAGCTAAACTGGATTAGAGTGGGTTTGTGGCCAGTCATCTCCGAGTGTGGGCAGAGTGAGCTCATATCTCCCTGCAAAACTCTGTGGAGATGTATCCTATTTTAGGTATTTTTTTGAGCCTCGTTTCTGTAATAACGACATCACATCTTCTGGGGTGTGGAATTGTAAAGCATCACTGCTACAGAAGAAAGAAATAGTAGCTCCTTTTTGGGAATAAAGCACTAAGAAGCACAAAGGAACTTTTACTGAAAGTTGAGCAGAAAATCCATAACAAAGGAACTGACTGAGAGCTTTGGAGACCAATTTTTACACTGTATGCACTGTGGTGTCGTTCTTACCTCACTGTGATGCAAACATGTTTTAAAATGACCACTCATGTAACAGGTGGTTTGCTCTGATTCCTCCTTTGGTAGATCATTCAACTGCAATCTCTGTAAGTGAGTACAAAAATCCAAATGAAGATCATTGCAGAAAGACTATTCTGCAATTCAATTTCATTTTAAAAATGAAAAGCAGAAGAGAAACAACATGGTGGTTGTTTTGGTTTGGTTGGTTTTTGGTTGTTTGTTGGTTGTTTTTGTTGGGTTTTGTTAATGCACAGAATCAAAGAGAGTAAAGATTTTAAGAAACAAGCCAGTAAAGTCAGTAAAATACAATCCTTGGGCCATTGAACAGAAGTGACAGAAAGGGAAGATACCAGGAATTTCCTCATCTGTTTTGTAGGAAGTCTCATCTATAGCAGTTAATTACTGTGTTTGCTTTCCTGTTTCAAAATGATCATGTATGAAGAGTTTTCCAGGTGTAAGTAAAACATTTTTCATTGAACCGTCTTGAAACTATATCCTTTACCTGAATTAAGCAAGATATTTAGAAATCCAGTTCAAAGGTTCTCGTCGTAATCAGACTGATGCCTCCTTAACTTTTATGTCTGTGGCTAGGGGCTTACAGGTCATTAATATTGCTTCAATTGTGAAATTTGGCACATTTCAGGGTATGAAATTGCTATATGATTCAGGCCCTAAATATATAGCTTCATTTCTGTATTATTCCTTTTTCTTATTTCACATCATGCTATAATTCTGAAAATAGCTTTTTAACAGTTTTTGTATGATACATATTTTAGTTCCAGCAGCCCACAATGATAGGCCACATTCTCAAATGATATAACATGATGCCATGCTTTTTACTAAATAACTACTTCCATTTTTTACTTGCGGGCTTCCTTCATGCTCACTGGTGACTGTGCAGAGAAAATACAGACTACCTGTAAAGGCTCTGTCTTAGAAGAATCAGAATATTTTAATTAAAGATTTTTTAAAACGAGTAAATTTTTTTCTGCTTTCCAAAAGTGGTGAAATTTTTTGTTCTGAAAACTAAGACCTATTGGAATTATTAAGAGCTGACTGGGTGAAAAGAGGGCAATTTGATAACTGACATTTGGCTATTTATGGAATTTTCTTTGGTTCATAACACATAGGGTAAACGAGATCCTACTGTCCTTTAGTGATGTCCATAATTTGTTTTATGTCCAGTGTTCCCTTGGTGTCAATATGGGCTTGCAAGACAAGCAAAAGCTTAGCTTTTTGAAAATTGAGTTATTTTGAAAGAATCTGTTAAATTGTTGGATGATTGTACATTATTCTTAGGCAGGTCAACGAGAAATGTTTACCTTTATTAACTTCTCTGTTAAATCAGGCCTGTGACTTCCATGTATCTGCAGAAATGCCCTTGGTCTTATTTCATATTAGCTGATGTTAGGACACCTTTTTCTGTTCGGAAACAAACCAACCCCAAACAAACAAGCAGTCAAACCTATGAAAACTGCTATGATGACTGCTTTTGAGCAAACCTTTTCATTTAAAATGTAATCTTTTTATGGTTTTCTAAAATGGAATTTTTTTAGGCAAACAAGGTGATAATGAACCTTTGCTGTTTTCATTGAAAGTGGGCTGCCTGAACCCTTAGGTCCTTCTTTATATCCCTATCTTAATGTTTTCTTGCTTCCATGGTGTTGACAGTTTTTGTTGTTTGGATATTTCATTGTACTTTGCAAGGATTGATGAGGTCCATCCTATATTGCCTCTGTTTTTGACTCAGTTCCCCTCCTTGCAGCCATGCTTTAGCTTGTAGGTTGAAATGTTATTTAGTATTAGAGCACTGGAGTCATTGGTACACTGGTTTTGGTGCATTGGTACATTGGTTTTTGTCTGCCATTAAATATGTTGGCATTTTCACAGAATGAAACAAAAAGTCAGCTACAGAACAGGAAAAATAAAACATAACCTTTTTTTCTTTTTTGGTTCCTTCATAATATACATAGATGTAAGTATGAAATATCTTTTAGCAAAGGTACCTGAAATCAAAGCATAAGTTGCTCTTACAGCTTTATTTTTCCCTTTTCATAGCAAGTCTTTGATAAGGATGGCAGCAACTTTCCAAACATGCAGAAATTGCAGTTATTCAGAATGTTTTGAGAACATCTCAACTGCAAAATATCTGAGTGAAGTTTCCGGTGGGACTTGTACCAATTAAATCATTGGAATACTTTAAAGACAACTTTGTTCTTGCATATGTTTATGCAATGATTATTCACCTGTGTAGTCACCTGGAGTTCAACTCAAGACAACTAAAGTGAAAACATAAATAGTTTAAGCTAATAGAATAAGGGTTAGGTTTTACTTCCCAAAATCAATGGGAGCTGCCCTCATAGACACTTTTAAACCATGACAAAAGTCTTTTCTTGATAAAAGAGGTATAAAAGTCTACATGGAGCAACTATTGATCTGTACAATGTTAGTCCTTGGTCTATTTTATTTAGGTACTAAATCTATATTGAATTATACCCATTTATAGGATACACCAGGTAGAAATTTTATAATAAAATTTTGATGTTAATATTTGATGGACAGAAAGTTTTCTACATAGATAAGAAAATAGGATTTTTTTTTTTTAGTTCTAGAAAAATCTCTTGGAGAATTAAAAAAAAAAGTGATGGAGGCTATAGAATATAGGACTACAGGTGTAAAAGAGGAAAAAGAGTTAGCAACTACTTCATCTGATTAAATCACATGATTTATTTTTGTGTGTTTGTGTGTTAGTTATATTGTCTATCTTCTGAACAGGTAACTGTACAAGGTAAAAACGAGTCAAGACAGTAAGAAATAGGTATCATTTTCTTCCATATAAACCCCAGGTACATCATACTTGAATTTTCACTGTGAATAACTATTTCTGGCTGATTAGACTGTTTTTCAGCATTTTACTTGTACTCTGGTTGTGTTGGTAGACTATTGGCTATTACTGAACACTTACTTGATTGCACTATTTTATTAAATTTACTAAGGGAAAGTGGTTGAAGGAAAACTGCAGTTGATTCACAGTTCTGAGGTGTTATCTGAGCAACAAGCCTTCATTCACTCAGGATCGCTGGGTATGGTTAGCCCTGTTCTGCCTTCTCTCTCACTTGCACTGTCACTGTGAGAATCAAAGCTTCACATACATATTATTCTGTAGGATTTTTTACCAAACTGAACTTTTTTCCTGATAGGTTACTGGAGTGCTAAAGCTAAGTTTAAAATTTTGTGTGTTTAGCCTTTCCCCCTAATTGCTTGCCCAGAATAAAGGTTTGGTGCTTTGTTCCTAAATTCTCTACGTGAGGTGATGTGCATTAAAGTGTATTTATACTCTTTCAGATTAATTAAACTGTGACCTTATGAACCACTGTCCTTGTTTAATTGGTGGCTCCAAAGCACATTAATGGCATAAATCAGTTGATAATGAGATTCAGACTTGCTTTTAAAATATATAATAACACTGCATTGATATAGCAAATGAGATTTGTTGATCTCTGTTGGTATTACAGGAGAGAAGACACAATTAAATGTGTACTTTCAGGATGGGGGAGGGCTTGGCTGGAATGAATAATATGCACTTCAGGGTGGGTGTATGAAATAAGGAGGATATTCTGCATCAAGATAAGTTTGGTATTCTCTCCTTGTCTCTAGGCACTGTGCAGTACTGGCTGGTGCACTTTAGGATACAGAAATGTTGTGGGAAGGTGTTTCTTAAAGATTACTGGGGGCTAACAAAAATGATGATTTCATCTTAAATATAGTTACATGTTTTTAAACTGAGCTTACACCCACTGTTTTATGAACTGCAAATTAATCAGATAGCTCCCAGAGAACAAAAAGGTTTTGACCTAAACTAGTTGCCCAGGCTCCATTACTATTTTCAGTTTAATGTTACCCATATCCATCCTCACATTTTGGAAAGAAAACAAGGGCTGTGCAACAAAGTTTCTTTGTTTTCCCAAGAACTAAAAATGTGCTGTATGTAGACCAAACAATAAAAATAAACTACTGAACTACCTTCTAATGCATGGGGGTTCTGGAGAGAGGAAACCATGGATATTTAGAGGCATAAAGTGAGTCATTGTGCTAGTTAAAGAATTTTATAAGGCAAGCTCTGTGGGTTTGAGTTGCATCTGTTACCTTTCCAACTAGAACTGAGGGGTATGCAGGAAAAAGAATGTTGGATTTAATCATGCCTTATAGTGACTGCATTGTACTTATGCTAAGCTTCTAACCAGGATCTAGACCATAGGAGAACAAAATTGTTAGTCTTTCTTTTTGTATAAATTTTGCCTTAGATGGGTTCCAGTTAAATGTGCCTAAACAATAATTTTGCACCAGGCACGCTGCAAAATGCTGTTAATAAAATATTTACAAAAAAAAAGTAATAAATGTTCTGTAACACTTGAGAACAAAAAAAAACCAACAAAAAACACCAAGCAAAGCCCCCAATAAACAAAAAAACCTCCCCCACAGCTATTTTCCTTATTAAAAGATAACCATGCTTGCATTTATGACAGTTCTTAGAAGCTGTAATGGACTGGGTTGCTATGGTGTGAGATGCAGAACAATGAAATAATTGTTTCTTTTGGTATTGGCTTCCTGGAAACAAATTCTGTGTAAATTACTTGGCTGAAAGCGTGACAACAGTCTTGTGTTCTGTTTTATTCTGTCCATGGTGAAAAATCATAACTATTTTATAATAACAAAAAAGTAACATCAGTTCAGGGCTCTCTTTTGTTTCAACCTTTTTTTCCCTTTTATATTTTCAGATCAGTTTCATGAATTCAAAAGCAACTTACCAGTGATTTCTGGGAGCTGGGGCTGATTTTCTTGTGTATTTGTAAGTATTTATTAATTTCCCTGTTATGTGTGTCTTTCTAATAATCTTTTGACATGGGGAATGGAAGCTATTTTAAAATGTCACTGTCATCTCACAGTTTTAATGTGTTCTTTTAGTAAGAATTTTACCTAGCTACTTATAAACTTAGGTAGGTTTTTTGCTTCCAACTTACGCTTCACTTATTCAGAAGGGCTACAAATGCTGAATTAACTGTGACTATTCCCATTATTTCAAGCTTTACTTTGGTTTTCATTGTAATAAAAATAATGAGAGAACAGTGTTTCTTACAGTTACACATCAGTTGTGGCACTTGCTAATGACACCAGTGCATGATGCTGCTGTAATGAAAATCATTTCTAGAAAAGAACTGGGGCTGTGATTCAAGACTGACAGGACTTTTAGAGGACAGGCTGCATGGGTTTATTGAGGAAGAACTAGTATGACCAGTATCTCCAGAACTAGGAATATGTTTTTATATGCCTTGGTGAAAGCTGACTTTTTTGGTTGCAGAAAAACAGCTGAGACTGTGGTCATTTAGGCCGTAGCTCAAGAACAGGTTTCAGAGTATGCCCAGGTTCAAATACAGCAAATGGGACTACACCTAAATGCTTTGAGATAGGGAAAGCTAGAGGAGAGGATCTGGGAGGAAGATAGTTATTTAGGCAACAAATAGAGAGCTTTCAGAATTGCTGTTTTGGATAGTCCTCAGCCTTAGTCAAGTATAATAAGGAAAATCTAATGGGACTTAGACTTGGCATGATATAAATTACTGCAATACCTCTTGTATGATGTAGTATAAATGAAACCAATCTATGCAGCTTGTTCTCTTAAGTCACAAATATAGTTTATGAATAAATATTTATTCAATCATTTGTGGAAAAAGATATTCACAAAACTACATTCATGAGAGAAAAAATATGGCTTGTCTCCTCTCAATATGGAAATGTGTTCAATTTGTACTAACCCATCCTCTTTACAAGTGTTCATTTTCACATATGGTTTTGCTATTATATTTGCACTTTACTTCATTTACAGGTCAGCATTTTTTTAATGAGCATTGTCAGTCATATATAAAGAAAATATTATCAAATAAAAGAAAATATTATCGAATAAAAGAAACAATTTAAAAACAAGTATTACCATTGAAAAATAGTTCTGAGATGGCAGTTGTAAGTCCTTCTGGTTTTGCTACTGCATTTTTTTTTCAAGCAATCTGTTTCTTTGCTTCATTTTTCTCTTCTGTAAATGGAAATAGTAATATATCAGTCTATACAAACAGTACCTCTTTATACCTCAATATGCAGTACACTTTCCAAGCAAAGCAATGGAATAAATTCAATGGTAGTTTCATGTTGAACTTTTTGCGTACCAGGCTAATTGGGTGAGAAGTTGTAAGTAATGTTTAGTTCATGTTCATGTAGTATTATGAACATAAAAAGGGCTTTAGTAATTATATTGTGGACTGTTGGTCTGAGTCGTGCTCTCCTTGGCTGACATCAGCACAAAGCTGTGGTAAACAAAAGTGACATAAGAAAGCACTTTGAAAACAATGTTTGTGTTTAGTTCAATCAAGTAAGTACTTAAACTTTCATGAGATGTATGGACTGTTATTATCACAAAACTGCATGCTGGCTTTTGCAGAAAAGTTGTTAGTACACTGAGACTCCTAAGAATGTTGTGGCCATGAAAGCTGGAACATGGTTCAGCAGCTGAGTAAATGGCTGTATGAAATGATTGTACAAAATAAACCTCAGTCTCAGCTGTGATAGCTTGTCTTCTGCAACTCAGACTTCAATTACATTGACATGAATATCTGGAGAAGCTAACACTGTGCTGACTGTTCTTCTCTGCTTAGAGGACTTATTTTAGTGTTTAGCACTGTGTATGTAGAAACATATGCAAACCTCGAGTTCACATAAACTGAAAATAAAATATAGGATGTGCAACTGATGGATTCAGCCCTCTGTTTCCTCACATACTGAAAACAAGATTGAAGTATGCCTTCTATGGTAATACAGGTTTAGATCTTCTTAAATCATCTCTGTTTTACCTCTCCAAGCTAAAAGGATATTCTGTAGGTAGATACATGAGTTAGACAGATACAGACTCTTACAGTTGAGTTAACAGGAATATGTAGAGTGCCATAAATTAGACTAATACAATAGACTAATAAGACAGGTTGTGACCTCAGGTATCTTTCAATTTAAAGTCTTGATTTCTACAAATACTTATGCCTGTGAGGTGACCATGGAAGCTGATGGAATCGGGATAAGGACCTGAGGCTGAACAAATAGACCCTAAGCAAAGGAGAAGATGGAAACTTTGGGGCTTGGTGTAGAAGACAAAAAATTTTAAGAAGATTCAGTTCTAAGCAGCATTTAAAAAATGCTAATGAGAATTGTATACCTTTTTCATGTTATGCTATAATATTTGGGCATGTTTTTATAGTGTGTTTGTTTGATCTATACTCCAAAGGGAAGGAGTGCAGATCAGTTCTAGGAAGACTGATCTTTGAAACTGCATATTTTTTATATGGTAATACAGCAAGTCAGCTGAATAATGCTATAGGTCTATACCATAGCTATTTCAACCAGGGGCTATAATAACTTTTTCCTCAAATTTTTGAAAGTTTTGTCATAAATGCGTTCTGTTGTAACATGTAATTACTTGGATCATCCAGTTCAGACAATTTTGGGATTTTTTTTGGTCGTATTTGGCTAGTTTTGTTCAGGAGAAAACAGGATTGATGATTCATACAAAAGTAACTTTCATGGAAATTGTGACATTTGTGCTATTGTTTTATACCCACAGAGTAATTGTCTTAACTAAAGGTTACCTTTTTTCCTTCAAGAATGTCATCTTAACATGGTTTAATTTATTTAATTGTTCTTCTCAAGTAGGTTTGTTCTGCAGTGGTTATTTAAAGATACAGACAGAGCAAAATAAATGTCCTCTAATAACACAGCATTTAAACCCAATTTTGCTTGTACATCAGCAATTAGATATACCTTTTTACTAGCAGTTCAGTTTCTGTGTAAACATTTTATTGTGACTTGACTACAGTGTGAAAACAGTGACAAAGGGAGGAAAAAAACCCCCTGGAATGAAGGGTATTAAAGCACATGAAACTTAAGTGTTTTGAGAGACCGGCTCTACAGTGAAAAACCTGTATTGAAAATATGGTGAAAATAATATAACCGGATTTGGGAATAAAATAAAATTTCTTTAAAAACAAACAGCAGGATTTTTTTTTTCTAAGAAGGTTTGAAAACAAAAATAGAAACACTTAATGGGCACACACACACATGCACACACATTATAACACAACAAAACTGACATTGTGGGTAGGGCAAACTTCATTTTTTCAAATACTTATTCCAATCAGCGTATGAATAAGAGTATGCTTTGCTTCAAACCCAATATTTATTACTTTTTCCCCAGTCTTATTTTTAAGGCAGTTTTTATACTTTGTTTAATTTGGACTGTTTAATTTATACCATGGAGCATTTGATCAAATAGATTTGTAGTTTGTATTTATACTGGCTTATTTAAAAAGAGAAAATTATTTATTTGTGAATATTTATGTCATAAAATCAAAGAAAGCACAGCTTATTTTATAAATGGTGAATATAAAATCAATTTCTACTGTAACACTATCTTGTGTTATGCAATGCTTGTTCTTCAATATCACACCAATTTTCTAATAAGAAACAAAGATCCAGTATATAATATGTGGTTATAAATAAATATAAAAGAGGGCACCTGCCTTGAAGAGTTTTCTTGTCTGAGAAAACTTTATTACATACACATACTTTAGATGCTCTTAGAAGAGAGTAGGTTGAGTAGAAACAAAATGGGAGGGGGGAAACCATTTCTGTGCACTCAGCTGGTGCCCAAGCACATCTGCCAGTGTGGACCTGATAGATGCATAGTTACATCTATTCAGAGCTTTATTGTTGTATGTGAAGAGAGGAACATGTGGGAAAAAACGACTGAAGGAGAGAGAAAGGTGCCTGGGCCACTCATCTGCTAAGAACAGGGCAGAACTCTAATCGGAGCTGTAAAAAGTTCCATTTGTTTTTCAGTACCTTAAGTTCTCTCTCCCCATCCTGTACTCGTAGCTAGGATGTCTGATGGACTCCCTTGTGTGATTTTATCTAAAGCTGTGTGGTTGTGGGAGGTAACCTAGGGACTTCTAGTTCTAATAGAGGGAATGGCTGTTGCAAGATGTTGGCACAGAAACACGTTCCTATCTGAGTTCCCGTTTACCTTCTGCATGCAGCAGACATTATTTTGGCTGCTTCTCTATTGACCATACAGGCTGTTTCTTGGTAGTAAGTAAATAAATTAATACATACACAGAGTGCTCGTATTGTAGAAGCATTGTATTCATTTTAGACAGTTTTTCTAATGATAAATAGTACACTTAAACTATTTCTAGGATTTTGATATTTAATGTAGCACAGAAATCTCCTTCAATTCTCTATGAAGAATGAAATGTATGGCACAAGAGAAAATAGACAAAATAAACAGTTTTCATTCATATAAACCCCAAGGGTTTCACTCTGTAATACTCTTTATCTGTTACTGAAATGGGGACACCACTATGGACGAGAGCACTACCCAACCAGCTTCTGACTCATTACACAAAGACAGGGGACACAGATGTGATCTTCGCTAACTTTTTGATGAAGTTGAAACATTTAGTGAGGCTGCTGCTAAAATGCTTTTTTTTCAAAGAATTTTCATGCTCTCTGTATGAGTGAGGGCCTTCTTGCTTTACTGCTGCTCCATATGTGTGCTGGCTGAGATCCGTGTAATGCACTAGATCCATCTGCTGTCTAAAAACTTCTTTGCAAAAGTACTAAGCAATGAAATGGAAATCCTCATCCAAACAATTTTACATACTGTTGAAGTTGCAAGCAATGCCTGGGAGAGAGGAATAGGAAATATTTGTGTTAAGAAGCCCAATTAAGAACATGGAAGCAAAGTATTCATACAGGTCCATACCCGGACAGTTTTTCAGCAAGGGATTTGCATTTGCAGAGCCAAACTACTTTTAGAAGAAATGGTTGTTCATCACAAACCCAAAGCTTCAGGTAATTTAATAACTACAATGCAGTATCTTAGGAAGGCTGTAAAGAGAATTTTCTTTAAGCCACACTGTGAGTAGTAAATTATATAGAGTATTTCTCATTTTACGTAAATAACACAAAGAATGTCTTATCCTATAGTACGGATGAACAATACCAGCAGTTGATGTCAGCATTAACTTTTCAAATTGTATTACTTAAACGGATGAGGGTTATAAAGTGTCCACAGACAGCTTCATTTTCTCTCTGTCTTCCTATTGCACATATACCAATGACTGTTTGATTCATTTATTGACATAAAACAGAATTGCTTAGAACTAACCGCTCATTCATCATAATCACAGTTACAAGAGAGTGCAGGGTAAGAGGTTAACTGCTTGCTAGATGTATCAAGATCTTTGGTATATACCAAAGCCTGACTTGATAGAAATCTGATAATAGTCTGTTGAAGGTAAAACATAAGTGTTAATAGCTAAATAAAAAAAATTGATAAAGACCGTGTTGTAAAACGCTCACATTTATAAAGTTAATTAAAAAGCGCTGATCAAAGTGAATCCTCTATTAAAAACGTTACTTTAAGATATTAAAGATGAGATAAAGCATAGAGGTCAGTTTTAAAAATAAGTGCATATTTTTTTAAAATTAATTTTCCATCAATTATTTTTTTCTTTTTGGCAGTGATTTCATTAATAATTAAAATATAAATAATGTGAAAATGTTCATTTTTTACTTTTAGTAGTTTAAGTTCATGCACAGTGATGATGAATTGATATTTTCGGGTATCTACATTAACAAGATGTTGAACAAAATCAATTTGAAGTTAAGAACAGTAAGCTTCTGTTCTTAATACATGTGTGTGATGGATTCATTACTGTACACATAAAATATTCAAAGGCTATACCTAATTGTGTAAATACCATATTATCTTTATGGGTTTATTAGAGATTACTGTATAATCCTGGCTCTGAAACTTGGTCTCAAAGATGCTTCCTGCAGGATCCAAAAAGCCCCGGGGAGTAATTAATCCAATTCTCCAATGCTAAAACAAAACAGATTACATGAATTTTTGAAGTTTCACCTCTCACTTCTGCCTTTCCCAATGAAACAGCTTATAAAGTGTGAGTCTTCATTCAAAGTTCTTATTTTCAGGGGCTGTGACACATGGTTGTGCAGAACTAAAGTACTGTAGGGCATCAGAGTGAAGATAAGATGGATGAGTAGCTAGAAAACTGCCTGTGTATGTGGAATTCCTACTTCTTTAGTACATCTTTTCTACTGAAATGATTGAGTAGTAGGATATATAACACTTCTAAAGAATTGCCTAGTCACTGATACAACACTGAACTACAGTTAGATCTGCTCAAGTCCTCAGAGCAAAGCTCAGGAATCTGAAGCCAAGCTTAGCACGGTGAAAGTGAAGTAAAAATTTCACTCCCCAAAACCTCATAACTAACTACCTAAATCTTGAGAGGTGTTCCTACAGCAGACACAAGGGATCAGAGATGTGGTTAACTTTGGAGTGTGTGATAATACTCCCTGATCCTATTTCAGCAAAAGTTTTATGAGCATCAAATCAGGCACCCTTTTCATTTCAGAGACAAGTAAAAATGTTCCAGAATTTATTTGGTTTACTAAAAAAATCTGTGGTGTCTGTTGAACTCACTCTTATTTCTCCTGTATTTCTGAGATGTATTTTAGACTTGAGCAGTCTACCTTAATAGAACATGCACTATTGATTTATTTAAGGATATGACATGTTCTTTCTTTTTATGTCTTTAGGGTTTGTTTGTACTATTGATGCTGTATTTCATAGTTTCATTTTTTTCCAAATTATAATTTATGTGAAATCCAGCAGTGAAATTAAATAGCTGAAATTATTCTTTCTAAGATGCAATATTCTGTATTTGTCAACACAAGCTTTCATGTCACTTTGCTGCTTCTTTACACAGTATTTTTAAAGGATGGTTAGAAAGTCTTAATTTTATGGAACATTTCCTCCTCCAAATCAGGATACAGATTTTAATGTAAATTCTTGAAAAGCCATTTACCCTAAAATCATACTGAATCTTCTCCATGCCCCATATCCACTAAAGACCAGTTATTAGAAATCTTGTCCTATCTTGCTTGGGCAACTTTTTGTCGTTGCTGGTTATTGGCCTTTTTAATTGTTTATATATCAAGGTAGCATCCCACCGTAGCAAATAGTCCATATACTTCCTTACTACATTCATTAAAGCCTTTGGTACAAATTGAGGTATATTCACTCACCTCTGAAATACCAGATATTGGTTGCTGTCCACTCCAAGATTTTTCTGATCTAGTGTGGGAACCTAATATGTTCTTAAATTTTCAGATCTTGAAATATTATAAAGGAACAAACAAACTGCATTTCTGATCCTTTGCAGCCCCATTCCTACACAATCAGAGCTGGGAGGTGACTGCTACCACCATGTCTGTGTATAACTTTTCTGATAGTTGCTTGTCTTTTTAATCTCTTGTTGTTAAAGATATTTTTTGTGGACATAACTGTAACTTTCAGAGAATGATGAGGGGACCATAACCACACACAAAAATGATATTTTTTTGCTGTATTCCTCTAGACAGTTGCAAGACCTGTATAATCTTACTCCACATTCCAGATTTGTACATGAGATACCACACATGCATCCTCTTCGCAGGTCAACTTGAATAATTATATAATTATTGAAATTATATAACAATTTCTCATCCTGTAATTTTTAACTGAATTTATAAATTCTGATTGCCACTCTTTGCATTATAGATTAGTTTCATATTGTGCATTATTGAGCAGTACGTTGTAGCAATAATCAGTGCTATGTTCTGCTGAAAGCATTTAGACAAGGTTCGTGCATTCAAAGAGAGCTGTATTTTTTAGATCACATAGGTTCTTGTACTTTACCTCAGAAACATGCTAACCTAGACCTTTTTTTTTTTTTCTCCCCTCTCTTTTAAACTCTGGTGATTTGTTTTTGTGCGTGAATAAACTCCTTCATTCTTCCAGAGCAGCCACCCCTTTGAGATGTCTGTTGTTTATGAGTTTTTTCTCACCCACCCACCTGCCATTAACTATTTGGTTACCACTTGAAATACTTCATCATCGAGATTCAAACCCATTGTCCCGTGGCCATTGTTGCTTAGCAGAACACCCATGCTTGCTTTCTACACAAACACACACACAAATTAATAACTGAGTGGAACTCCTCCTCCTCTGTGCTCCAGAAGGAGCTGCTCCAAAAAGAAGCCATTTATAGTATCAATAAGCTGCTTCTCCAAACCATGTACAGATGTGTTATTCAACCAGTTAATATTGGGGTAGTTAAAATCACCCATTATTATTTTTCTGGCAGATTTTGCCACTTCATTAATATCTTTCAACATACTGAGTTGCTTGGCTGTTCCTTCTTTTACATGGCTTATATCATATCATGCCATCACAGCATATTCTGTAGTTTCGAGTTAATTGCCCAATTAACAGTGGTATTCATGAAGTGCTAGGAAAATTCCACAACTAATGATTTGGACAATTTCAAAATAGGTTGGTATTTCATAGTTTAAAATGTCAAACATGCCAATAGCTGCAAGCTTAAGACTGTACAGGCTTAGAACCCAATAGCTCAAAAATTCTGTATCTCAAAAATCAGAATTCAGCCCTCAGAAACATGTTTCCCAGACCCCAGTATTTCCATGTCAGGAAGTTCTGCACTCCTTAGATTTCTTCTTAGACCGGTGAGGTGAGAGAATGAAACAGGACCTCCTTAGCTTCTCTGTATTTTGTGAAAATATGGAATAAATACCGCAACCTGACCCCAGATGATATTTATGGCAGCGTTGGGGGAGCTGCTTAATAATGGTTGTGTATATGCTTACCAGACTCAAGAAAATGAAGATATGAGTGGTTGGAAGGTTGTAGGATTTGCTGCAGGCCTTTGTACTTTTCTTTCCTGTTGCCTGGATTAGGTAGGGATATTAACAATGCGTAGTTAGCTTTGATGGGTCATTGTTCCCAGATGCAACTGAGAGTTGCCAATAGACTCTCTAGGCAGTGATCTGATTTTTTTTTGTTTTGTCTCACCAGCTGCCACGCAGAGATGCCAGAGGATACACTGCCTACCCTTTCTGCCTTTTCTCTGTACCATTCTCTGTGCCATTTATGAGTTGTAGGACTGAGATCATGCCATGAACTTAGTCTACAGACTCTGGGGAAGGGTTGGGGCTGTAAAATAATTTCATTATCACCACCCAAGAAAGTAATCATTTTCACTCTTGAAATTCAGGGTCAGAAGCATGGGTACGATAAAGGAGACAGGCCACCTCCTCAGAGCTAAAGGATCACAAGGGTCATTTCTTGCATTTTACATAGAATCATAGAAAATCATGAGTTGGAAGGGATCCACAAGGATCATTGAGTCCAACTCCTGACCCTGCACAAGGCAAATCACACTCACAAATATCACACCATGTGCCTCAGAACATTGTCCAGATGCTTCTTGAGCTTGGGCAGGTTTGGGGACATGACCCCTTCCCTGGGAGCCTGTTCCAGTGCATGATCACCCTCTAGGTAAAGAACCTTTTCCTAATATCTAATCTTAACTTCCCCTGACTCTATTGGAGCACTTTGAATTTCCCTACTTATCCAGTGTCTATTCAGACTGTATTGGTGATGCAAACTGCTCAGAGGTATATGCAGATGTTATTAAGGCCTTAATTCAGCAAGGTGCTTTAAGTACTTTGAGGTACTTCATTGCAATGGAGAGGGCTTTGCAGGAGTTGAAATCCCATGAATACTGAGATCTTTGCTGGCATTGTATTGATTATGTAAGTATGGATGCTAGATAGCTGTTTTTAAAAATTAAATTACTGACATACCATGTTGTTTAGATCTTCCTTTTAGTCCTTCTTGGAGTTGTGGCAGATTCTTTAGGGTGTTATAATTTACATTTTATAATAAAAATATAGTGAATTACCTTATTTCTCTTGGCAACTCAGCAAACTATCATTAACATTTTTCTTCAGTATTCAGTTGAGAGTTTTCTAAACTGAACAGTATAGTGGCAACAGCTCATTTTTAGATGCTGCTACAGTTCTTTCACATCTTTATAGTGCTGTAGTAAAGCTGAATTTACTAGCTACCTTGAAAGCAGAGTAAAGCAGCATTCGAATCTACATTAAAGTGATTCAATACTCTTTAGAGAAAAGGCTTCTTAACATGAGATCAGATACAAACAGTATGTGTTTTGGGGGTTGTTTTACAAGGATTGCCAATAAACTTGAATGCTACCAACAACAGCTGCTTTTGAAATATTGTTCTGCCCAGCCCAATGAAATTTAAGGGAATTTTCTTTGCTTAGTAAGCACATGTGATTGACATTAGCATTCAGGGGAGCTGCACCTGCAAATGGAAGGGAGGCTAAATCCTGGAGACTAATGGTTTAAATTGGTAAAGATGGGAGGGATCAACTTCCATGCACTTGTTTCTCCTTGAGAGTTGGTGCCAATCTCCAGTCCCTTGGGTAAGTACCACGCTGATATATTTTTCCTAAACGTTCTTCTTGCTGGCCATTCAGTTTCTTTTCAGTTTCGGTGCAGAGAGAAGATGTTTGTTTTCATAAGTGTTCATGAGCTAAGAAAATGCAAACCCTTCAAGGTCATTCAGTGTTTGCATCCAGTCAGGTTGACCTGTAATAAGCCTAGTGGTTGATGTTCCTGGTTTTATGTGTCTGAGCAGCTCACTTAATTTCTTTTCTTAATCTTTGATTATACTATAATCTTAAAATGAATGGCAAAGTCTGGTGCCCAAAAGAGGGATTAGCCACAAATGTCTGTAACACTCATTTCAATTATTACAATTACAGATGCAGTAGTGATAGTAGTAGTAACAACTGCTGCTACCTGTAGTAGAGTTCAGTTGGTGAAATTTTAAACTATTGAGATCTTAATAACTGTAAAGCTACCCACAACCAGTAGGAAATGTCTTAGTGCTTTTAAAGGGTACAGGGTTCTGCATGTTCTAATTTATACAGAAGTTATACATTTTTCTTACCTTTTTACCATTTTTAATGAATTTGCACCAAAGGCTTATTTTCAGATTAACCTTCAGGAGCAAAAATGACCTCTTGGCCAGTCACAATTTTAGAGAACTCTGCGTCTATATAGCTAAGAAAAAAACATTTTTAAGGTTTTTTTTTGTGTAATATATAGTCATACATTTCCCATGTAGCACAATAGAGTATTTAGTGTTCATCAAAGAAACACTTTCACTACTTTGAATGAAGCAATTCAATGTTATTTCTTTTAAAATGTGACAGGTTTTAAAATTTTTTTTAAGTCAGATTTAGTAAGTTACTTGCACTGTAGCCTTAATGAATTTTGAGAATATGACCAATGAATGCCAACATCAAACAAAAAATATTAGCAATGAGATTAAGCTTTTTAAAATGTTTGTCTCTGAATCAATTAAAATTTTTGTTTTATTCCAAAGTAGGAACTATAAAATTAAGTGAACACTGAAAGAAGTTCCTTCTGCTATTAATTAGTTGCACTAATTCTACAAACTGAAAAACAGCAGGGATGTAAAAACTGATTGAACTTTCATTGTTAATATAATAACAATGTTACCATTAATGACCATAGTGACAAATGCAGTATTACATACTGAACAGAATGGGAGAGGATGATTTTTGCATTTAAGAAGAAAATTGGTAATTGAAAGTTGACTTGTTAAATTAAAGTAGAATCGTGACTGAACATGGGTATAAGTAGTATAATTTAAGTTCCAAGATCTAGTAATATTGTGTGCTTTATCCAACTGCAAACTAAAAATTTATCTTGAGGAAAATATGTTAAACTTTGTCAACAATGAATATTTAAACTATAATGTTTGAACATTTTGAAAACTGGTGTTTAACCTTCAAGTAAGGAGTTCCTAAATAATTGGCTAGAGCCATTAAAACAGGTGTTTTTACCCTCCCAGTAATGCATATGAAAAGTCACTGAAATGTGTCATAAATATGTACTTCTGTCTAGGGAAGGTATAAGTGATATTACTAGAAGGAGAAGTTTTAGCCTTTAGCTCTTTGCATGGAAAACTCGATTACTTAGCTGAGTCAAACTTGCTCTTGAATTTCTCTGCCAAATTTGACCAGCTTAAAGATCTCTTGGGTGATGTTGCAAAAGTCTGTTTACAAAACCACTTTCTAAGCCTAATAGATAATTCTCAAAGAGGTCTCGAATTCTGCTACCCTGAAGTGTTCTTTCTTTCTTTCTTTCTTTCTTCAAAGATGTAAGATTACAATTTTTGGTATTTTGGTGAGTGAAAGGGAGAAGTTATCTGATATTAGGGAAAACAGCACAGTTTTGTTTGCTTGTTTTTTTGTTCTTTTTAAGAAAGAAAATATGTCTATAACCAGAACAGTCTTGTGGAATTGTCTCTTATGCAGTGTTTAAAGCCAGTACATTTGAAACAACAGTTCTAAAAACAGAGAGAAAATAAAGAAAAGGATGATTCCTAATTGCAGCTATTTACTGGACAGTTTTTCTGTTTTGCTGTCGAAATTCTAAAAAACCAAAGAGTTTACAAACTTTAAACTCTAAAGGTGATCCCAGACGTATCCTGTTCTTGGTTAAAGGTTCTGCTATATCGCTGCTAGGACAAAAAAGTGAAGTGCCTCTCCACCAGCTGCAGAGAAAGAAGGTGATTTGAATGTTAATGAAGGACAGAAGTTTCATAGTAACAGAAAAACAGAGGCTCTATAGATAAGAGAGTATTTTCCCAGGACGTCTCAGTCTGCAGTTGTTGTAACCGGAGGAAGTAATATTACTAAGGAAGTATTTAAATGTCTTTAACAGATATTAGATGATGAAGTGGAGTAGTCATTATATTCCTATCCAAGCTCCAGTGCATGAGAGGTCTATTGAAATACAGTCTTTTGAGAATATCCACTTAGTCCTGTTTCTAGACCCCCAGATCTGTTTGGGCATCCTATTAATCTGCAGAGTTCCAAACACAAAAGATTTCTCAGATAAGTTACTGAAGTTTCTGTTTAATATGACAGTAAAGATCATAAGGTTCAATGTCTTTATAAATTTATATACCCACACTCCCCTCCTGCCCCTCAGCCCCAGATGGAAAAAATCCCTGATCCAACAGCACTGAAATTCTTTCGTGATATTTGCATATTAGGTTTTTAACATCTCTTGTACCTGACAATTCCCTTAAATTGTTCATTGCTCTCAATGCAAATATAACTTCTGCTTTCTCTTCAGTTCTGATCATTCATTGTTTCATAAGCCCCATGACACAATCCACTTTTTTAAATTGTCTGATCTATTCACAAACACAAACTGGCATTCAGGGCCTTCCTTGCTATTCCTGTAAAAATAAAAAAAAAAGTAAAAAAAAAAAATAAAAAAAATCTGTGTTTTTTTCTTTTAGAGTTGGAGTCAACCTACTTATACTTTAAGGTATTCACACAAGAGAATGGTTTGGACTGGGAGAGACCTTAGAGATGATCTGGTTCCAACCCCCTGCTGTGTGCAGGGACAGCTTTCACTAGTCCAGGTGGTTCTGAGCCCTATCCAATCTGGCCATGAACACTTCCAGGGATGGGGCATCCACACCTTCTCTAGGCAAACTCTTACAGTGTCTCACCCGCCTCGTAGTGGAATTTCTTCCTAACATCTAATATACATCTCTCCTTAAGTTTAAAGTCATTTCCCTTTGTCCTATCACTACATGCCCCTGTAAACGGGCCCTTGTCATATTTCTTGTAGCACCCATTTAGGTACTGAAAGTCTGCTCTGAGGTCTCTGTTTAATGTTTGGTGATTACTAAAAGCACTTAGTGTCCTCAGCAGTTATTTTCTAATGTTAAATAGTGTGTTTTTTTTTTAAGCAAATTAACAGAAAAGTAGCAATGGGTTCACAATAGTACCACTGAATTGCTCAAATCCTGAGGCCTTCAGAGATGGGCAGCAAGCCTATAAAGGTACAGCATTTGTCATTCTGATGGATGACTTTTCCTGCCCATAAAATAAGGGAAGTAATCCATCCTCATTCTGCTTAGTTCTCTCTAAGCAGAGACATATATTTGGTTGCCAAACTCTCCTTTCCATTCTTCAGCTAATCCCAGGGAAAAATGGAAATATGTTGAAAAGCCCATGACACATGGTGGATGACTAGTTCTTTGCTCCCAGAGCACTCATATGTAGTGCTTGACAACCCTATGCTTTTTCTTGCTCCTATTTAGTATCTTGATGGAATTGCTGTGGGATCCATTAAGATTAAATTTCTGCCATACGTAGGAGATGTGTGGCTTTCTGGAATGATAAAACCCAATTCTGGCTCTCTGAATACCCAGTAGAGAGTAGAGTGAAGACCAACTGGCTTCAGCTAAAACTGAGTAACATGCAACAAGGGTTGTCCCTCCAAAACATCTTTCTCTGTTGCTCTCTGTTGAATATATCTCACATTTACCTGATAGATTTCAGATAAATATGAGTAATACTCAGTTTGCAAGACAAAAAAGGGAGCTATAAAGCTGAGTGTTATTTCAAAATGTTAATTTGTGGAGGAAAATGAAACAATGAATTTTTTCCCCATGGAATTTGTGGTTTTGTTTTTTTTTTTCCCCTCACGCCTCCACCTTGTAATTTTTTCTGTGTGCGATGACTCTGAAAAGCACTAATGTAATAGTCCATGAGCTATTTAACTTGTTAACTATCTTTGGGTGCCTTCACCATGATATCTGAGTATCTTCCAATAACTTTTGTTACTTTGGAACAATGTTAACTTTAAAAGAGGAAATTATAGTTTTACTCACAGTTCCCAGTCAGGAATCGAAACTCATATATAGGGTTTTGAGAATCCTCTCTTGCATCTTATTTTGACACTAGTCAAAGATGCAGAAATTACAAGTTAGATTCTTTTTTCTTTCTTTGGTGGTTGTTATTGCTTTCCTTTTTTTTTTTTTTTCTTTCTCACCAGGATACATCTGTATTGGACAAACAGAGTAAATTAGCTGCTGCTGTGGCACAGTTTGGTATTACCAGTACAAGTAGAATTAGTTTAATTTGCCTAGTCTGAATTTTGCTTTATACCTCTAAACTATATCAAAGTGACTTTTGTGTAGTCATCCTTTCCATCTCAAAAAATTGCAAAACGTTAGTGGTGTCATGAGGTAGAATATGCAAATGCTCCTTCTTTTTCCTGTTTTTGTACTTACACAGGGAGATGCTTAAGGTTAATTTCAGATGGATATTAGAAGCTAAGTGAGAAAGTAACATAAAGAGTTCTGGAAGCTTAGACATGTCATCCTGCTTCTTATCTTTACATATAATGCAGTCTGTTGTCATGTGCTAATAATGTCAAATATCATCTGAGCGTTCTTTGGACTATTTGTCTCCATGTGCTAATGGCACATGCACATATTTCTGTCCGTATTTTAATGGTATGGACTGGACTTATTCCTGTGTTGACATTGCTTCCATCAATCCTGAATGAAAACCAGCTCTACCAGCAGGAGAATTTTATTTTTTATATGTTCCATGCGTTAGTATGAGGACGACTTAAAAGACCATTCCTTAATTCCTTCCAGCTAAGGTTTCTTCTCTTATTCTATAGTAGTGTGAAGTTGTCTAGCCACGGAAACCCACTACAGAGGCAATTAATTTAAAACTGTTTTGCATCTTTGATTTGTTCTGTCAAGTGGTATTGGATGCACAAAAGCCAGGAAGCCAGAATGTTCTCTGATACAACCTTTAGCAATGCTTCTGTGCAATTACTGAGGTAGGAAGACAACGGAAAGGGTAATAATTCTCCATGCTTGTTTTCTTACAATAGAAGGTATGTGTGTAAATCAGATATGGACTATAAATCAGATTTTTTTCATTAATTCTCTAGTTAATGCTTTGTTCATATTTACATCTTGGAAAGATCTGATTTTGGAGAAGAGCTGAGTAGGAGGATTCTTCTCTGTAGTCAGCTCTGACTGATAGCTTTGAAGTGATCTCCTTTTCTGTCTGCGAAAACATATCATTCTACAGTAGATGGGATTTGCTGGACATGCTTGTGGAGAAATGGACAAGTTAGCTACATTTTCCACTGGCAAATCTCCAGGGAAAAATATTTGTTATAGTTCTTGTATATCTTTGTGCTTCATGTGTATGCTTTAATTTTTGTATCTTAGTAACCTGCTTACAGGGTAGAAGTAGCTGCGCAGTTAAAAGGCGTCTTAGCTTTTGACCACAGAAGAATATTATTCCAGAGCACTTCTAAAGTATTTGAAGACTTAATAACCACAGTATCAATTTCAAAATACCAGTTTCACTGTGCATATCTAGGATTCAGATACCTACTTCGGACAAACTTGGCAATAGACCCTGCCAGGGTCTTTGTGACCAGCAATTTCTACCAGAAATCTCAGCAGATTTCTGTCAGAGTTTTGCTTTTGGTTTGGCAAAAGTTGGAAGATGGCATGGTAGCTGTAAGTTTGTTTGTGGAATGCTGGAGTATCTGTAAAATTCCACTGTGTTTAATTCAGGAGTCTAAACCCTTCTGTGAGTTTATAATAGTGATGCTTCTAAGTGTCCAAGTCACTTGTTTTAAAACTCGAGTGAGAATTTTTGTTTGTTGATACATTTGAAATTTTTCTTAGGATCTTTTAAAATCCTTTACAGTTTGTGTTGAAAACAGGATGAACAGAGCTTTGCTAGCTGCCTAATTAAATGTTTAATCAGGTAACTGTACTTTTTGTACAGTCTTTCTGAAGCCCAGTGCTTCAGTAAAGATCAGATGCCTCTTTAAAAATCCGTTTTGCAATGATTCGATTTCCTCCTTTTAACTGTTTTGAGTACAGCTTCAGTGTGCTATGGTGACAGGGAGAGGGGTGGAGCTGCCTCACCCTCTGAGCAAATATCTGAATCCAGGAAATGTATTCCTTGGTAATAAGTCCTTCCCTTATGGGAAGGGAACAAAAGTGTTCTGGAGGATAATAAAGTTAGGGAAAACTAATATATTCTTCCATTTTTGAAAGCTGAAGAACTACCTTTTTGATAGGTTGTTACTTTAAACTCTGAGCTGGGTGGCAAGCTGCCACCTGTTTGTTTGTCATGTCCTGTGGTATGCTCTTAAAACCTTTGAGATATTAGTTTCTGATAATTTTATGTGCTACTCTGTACTATTGCACCTAAACACTAAGTCTCTTTCAGTAGAATAGATGCATATGACAGAGAAGCACAAAAAAATACATTGAAAAAGTGAACTGGATAATGAAATTCATTGTGTTTAGAAAATACTCTAATAAGTAAGAACATCAGATATGTGTTTGCCATCTGCTATCAAATATTGACCTACTGTGATATTTTTTTCATTGAATATCAAAGATAGGAAAACACCCACAACCTACCTTGTGCCACTGCCATGGATTTGCCATTGACTTGCATTTATTGATTCAAGCAAAGCCATTTTATTTGACTGAATTTATTTTTTGACTTCTTGAAGAAAATGAAGCGTTTTATCGTGCGTACTTCCAGGATATCATGAAGAAAACTTGTTTTAGTTCATACTTTGTTGCTTCTAGTTTGTTCTGCAGTATATGGACATTTTTACATCAGGAGTGTCTTCAGAGCAATATGTAATTGACCCAGACTGGAACAGGGGAGCACACATATCCTAGCATTTTGGAAGTTGAGTGTAAAACATAAAAATCCATTCATGTTTTCGTTCTTCACAGTTCAGTTATGTACAAATAACATTTACTACATTTTAGTAATTTTATGTCTTTACACCGCTGCAGTCTGCTAAATTACAAAGCCAGAGCATGGTTAATGAAATAAGGAGTATCTTTTGAAGGAAGGCCAGAGAGCTTGGCAGACAACACTAAAATACATAGGTAGAGCTGGTTAGCAAATAAGAGTAACTGTTCTAAGAATTGATTGTCACATTGCATAGCCAAGTTTGTTTGTCTGTTTTTTTAAAAATAAAGATACTTTCAATTATATCACTCGAGTAGTTGTATATGAAAATCTTAAATGCAATTAGAAAACAGAACAGGAAGACTGATTTTATGGATGCAAGGTAGGTCTGGCCCTAAATGACATATTGAGTTTCATCTTTAATAAATCAAATGAGGCTTGTAGTCCTAAAGCAGGGTATACTGTCTTGGAGCATGACTCTGCACAGAATAAGAAGGAATTGGCAGTCTTGGTCTTCTAAATGATATGCTTATGTGCATCAGCCTAACTGAAGTTTGATAATTAACTTATGCTAAAGCGTTATAGTGACCCAGTATGAAGTCAAAGTATTCAAAGCATATGCTCTGCTGTAGAACTCTAAATTAAGGTATTGTACTTCTGTTGATACACATGCTCAGAAAAGATGAGCATATATTAGTGACCTGAGGTTAATACCTATCATGAGCAATTTGTGTTGTATGGACTTTTTTGGTTCTTGTTTCCCTTGATTTTTATTGGACAGACCTTTCATATTTTGAAGTTTTGGTGTAAGAATTGAAAGGACACACCCAGAACAAGGAAACGGATCCTTATCTAAATTTTAAAAATAAGAACCGAGTGGTTTAAAAGTAGCCAGCCACCTGAGGTGAGTCCACAGGAGTCACTGTGCAGCAGATTATGAAAGTTTTACAAATGACATAAGCATACAGATAGTTCAGTAGTTTCAGTTTCAGCATCCTGCACAAAGCATAGCACATCTGGATGAGTGATTTAATTGTCTTTTACCCTGCAAAATCATGAGTCCAGCTTGGCTTTCTGATACAGACTAAGCTAGGTGGATGAGGTATGGATGATCTTAAGAGGAAAAATGAACATTTGAAAAACCTAGCAGATATTTTGACACACTCTTGGAGCTGATAAGAATAATCGTAAATCTAAACGTTACCGTGCCTCGTACAGAAAGCGGACTTAATAAATGGCTTTGAATTTTTCATGATTTACTGATCATCCTGCTTTACTAAGACAACCAAGGTTTTTGGCTGGGGGAATTGGAAGGAACAGGACTATGAAGGATGCTATAAGGCTACTGATGGAGTGTCATATAATTTTACTAGTTGCATAACTGCTTTTAACTACTAAATTCTCTCTGATTAAAATAACAATCGAGCTTGTAATTTTTCTGAACAGCTGCTGCTACAGGGGGTCATTACCTTGGAGAGCTTTGAAATAATCGTACTCCTAATACATGAGTTATGTAGTCTCATGTTTTACAGCAATGCACAAAGTTTAAAGTCTATAGTAGAATGTTATTTGAAAGCTGTCAAACCATGTTAAAAAAGACTGCATCGTCAAAGGCCCTTGTGGCCAGGATTCAACATGTAGCCTTGTCTTACTCATTATAAAATGCATGTTTATAAAGTTCCACAGAGCATCCAATTCCCAATTCACTTATATCAGCAAGACTTAACTTGCTCATTAATCTAAATTCTTTTGCAACTTTAATCTACATGTTTAATTAATCATAAAATGAGGCGGTAAGTAATTTCAGCAATGTGTGGCTTGTTATCAGATGCATTTAATCACTCTTCTGTGAGCTCATTTGGAAACACCTGAAGATGTCGAGAGCAGTTTGAATAAGCATAAATTATTCTTTGTCAGTGTACTTCACTCAACTAATAAGACATTAATTTAAAAGGCACTGTTCGTCATTTTTAGATCTTCACCAATATTTTTAGCTTGGCAGTATAAATCTAATTGTACATACTGTATGATTCCCAACATAGTGCCCAACACTGAAAAGGGTAAGAGTTATATTGAATTCATTTTTCTTATTTACATGTAATTATATCATGTAATCGTAATTTAAATGAGGATTAACCATAGGTATCAAATCTGTTAACTATTCAAATGTTTTTGGAATAAGCTGCTAATTACTTGAAATGCTAAAGAATATTAGATGGTACAAAGAGTTATAGATTCTGTTTTTTCTTTACGGATAATAGCTCTTGTCATATTTGGAACACTTGTCACATAGTAACTTGCTATAGATATGTCTAAGTAGCTCAAATGTAGGTAAGATTAGCTTTTTAAAATACAGAAACAAAGCTTGCAATATTGCTGGGCACATTACATGAATAGCTGCTCTTTGATATACTTATGCAGGATTACATTGAATGGAAGATAATATTCCCACTTTTCCTAGTCGCTTAACTATTATGTAGTCAGGGATGGCATTCTAAAAAAAAAAATTAAAAAAAAGACATGACCTCAGAGCATGAGCATGTATTTCAAAGGAGCTGAGTAAGTTATAAATCTCTTCATGTCAAGAAAATGGGAATAAAAATCACATTATACTGAATGTCATCACCTGTCTCCCTATGCTGTGAGAGAGGATGACATTCCATAAGAATAATTATTTCACTGGAAACAAATTTATTTGCTTGCCATGGAGCATCTCAGTTAATCTTGCATTTGAACAGTGGACCACATTCAATAGTTGTCTGGTATGTTCCAATACGGATCAAAACAGGAAAGGGGAGGATATACCATTTTCCCATGAAGTACAAATCACTTCCCCACATTTTTTTTCTTCTGTATTTAATGTCTGTGAATGAACTCTTGTTTTCTCTGACAGTGCAGTGCTCTAATAAGAATAATGTTGCTGTAAGTGCCCTGCCATGTTAAAGTTGCTGCACCATTTATACTGTAGCAATAAATTGTGGCAGTTGATCCTTTCCCCCTGCTGTCTACATGCTCCTTTCTACTACAGTTTAGTTTTTATTTTTATTCAACCACCTTTTGCAGATGGAACTGATTGTTTGTTTCTAGAGCACTAGGAGTTTGAGAACAGTAAACCTTTTGCAGCATCCTAAACCTATCACTAGGCTGGACAGTTTAACAACATTTTATGAAACCACAAAAACACTATGTACAGATTACATTTAGGGTCTGACTAAAACACATAGAAACAAGGAAATATGAGCTCTTTCTAGGCCTTACTCCATGTAAACATTTATTCCGACTTATTTACTCTATAGACCGTAATGAATCCTTCACATGTGTTGCTTGGCTCATTTTTGTCTGCAAAATGTCTTTTGAAACATCTGTGGTCAAGTTTCAAGATAAAAAAAAAAGACTCAGTTCAGTAAACTGAAAAATAACAAGTTCAATTTTGCTGTAATTGCTCCTAAGTTAGAGAGTGTTATCAATGCTTAACCGTAAATATTTCAGTGTGCGTGGATGGAGGGTTTTCAGATATCTTTCAACCTGTTTCTGTGTCCATAGTTTGAACCATTGTTACCTACGTTGAAGTAGATAATTTTTTTCCTGTGGATAACCCAAGACGATGACTCATTTCTTCTTCTTTTTTTTTTTTTTTTTTAATTTTCTTATATCATAGACAACCGGAGCTAAAATGTGAGGGTGTTGTAAGAGATTCTAGAACAAAAGGCATCATTAAAATCCTTGCTTTCATAGATACCTAACATACTACTTTTGATAGCTCTAAGCAAAAAAATACAGGTACTTCATTAGGCAGTAGGTGAATTTATGAAGTTTTTCTGCTAATCACATTGGCCTTTGAAGGGAACCTTCTAGTCTAGTTTATATCCAAATTGCGGAGAGTTCATGCTAAATACATCCAATTTGCATAATATAGTTTGGCCTTTTCTAATTGTTTGCATGTATCTATCATCTGCTTTAAGCCAAAAATATTTATTGACTTTATGGACTCATATAGAACGTTTTAAATAGGGATTCTTCATAAAGATACAGCTTTTAAATTTGCAAAAGCCTATGTGTTTGTTTTGCTGGTGAGAGAGTCCAGTCTTTACTAGAAATACTTGCATGCCTTAAGTTGCAGGGTTACCTGTGGGAAGTGTTAAAAGCTTGAATGAACAGTCCTCCCTCAGAGAGATAAAGCCAAGGAAAGGAATCATCATTTTTGTCTCATTAAATTTGTGCCTTTAAAGCTTGCATTTCCAAATGTTTCTGTGACTGTTAGATGTTTGCAAAAATGTACAGAAGACGAGATTCTCATGCTCACATTACTCTAACAGTTATAGTTCTTGACAAAAACCCCCCCACTTCAAACCCAAAAAATTCCTACATTTGTAAGTGTTCTGTAAGAGGTGGCATCACAGTATTCTACCATAAAGCTAAACTTAAAGAAATAGTGAGACATCACAAAAGCAGAGAGTTCCCTAGCACGGATGGTTTTATTAGAGCACCTGATTCATTGTACTTAAATATTCCAAGCCAGAGAACAAAGTTCTCAAAGAAAAAGATAAAATTGCTCAGCCATGGCTACTTCCTATCATTTTACCTCATAGTACAAATTCAAGTAGATACGTGGAATAATCATGTCTAAAAGCTATATATGTCAGCAAACAAGTAACTAAATAAAATAGCTAAATTTTTCCCAGAAATAAAGAAATAATCAGCAGTTGCTGTAGAAATGAGAATGAATCCATGGAATGTTATGCTACAAGGCCACACCTGTGATGGACAAGGTACTGAAAAGCTAGTAATGGCTTAAAAAACAAGTGTGTTTATTAGCTGAACACCTTCCAAAAAGGGAGGAAACACAATACAATTCTCTTAAAATTTTATTTCTTCTGATAAACACTAGTGTGAAATGTTTCATTTTGAAAATGTCCAACTGGAGGAAACTGCTAATCTGTGGTTCCTGGAAGTCTACTCAGAGATTTTTAGTTACCCTTGAGTGGTTAGGCCGCCTCATTTTTAGAAAGCAAAGAATCTGACAGCCAAACACAAATTTCAGTTTTTAAATAACATTTCAAAAGGTAAATCCTTTAGCTGGGGGCTGGGAATGTTACACATTTTTGCTAGGTACATGTGTTTAAGAGGCTGTTCCCTATTTTATCAAAATGTGAATGTGACTCTTCTGCTTGTGTCAAAATATTAATTTGAATTAATGACATTTTCCTGAAGTGCCCCAAACTGTTCTTCAATTTCATTCCTTGTGGGATGTGAAACTTCTGTCTCTAGCGTGAAAAACAGATCTTGTCTTAAGTTCACTATTATGTGAACTTATGAGATTTTAATGCCTGAAATTGGTCACTTGGACCAAAATGCAAGTACAGTAGTAGTAGTAGTGTACTACAGCTTGTCCTGGTCTCTTATTTAGTGTATATGTATCCATTAATTTACAGTTGTTGAAGATGTTAATGTTGCAAAGGATCCATATAAATGAGTAATGACATAAGACAAAGGGAGAGTCCTGAGTTTCTTGAGGCATTGCATTTGAGCAGTAGGTGCTTTTTTTTGCACAAAGTTCGTTTAGTGTAAGAGTAATTCTTGCATCACAAAATGCAGCTTGTGAACATCTCATTCTGCAGGATGTCCCGAGAAGGGAAATACAGCCGATTATCAGAGGAAATTATAAACTTCCTGCAATTTCCTAGACATTAAACAGGAGAATTCTTAGTACTATCAAATCAGGCTTTATTACATTTCGGTGATTGAAAAGCACAAAATTTACACAAAGAAAGTAAAAAAAGAAAGATACTCTATTTCATTATCTTTAGATGTGTAAAGGAACCTCCAGAGACATCTACTTAATGCTCTGGGAGTTCTGAAACAGGCAGTGTCTTTCGAAGGAACATGTGACAACCCTCACGTTTGCTTCAGAGGGTATATCTGATGAAAAGAAACCATCGAGAGCAGTAAACTTTTAAAACACTGGCTATTTACCATTGAGGACATCATTAGTCACAGTGATGTGGCTACTTTGGAAGGAAACAAATCTTGAAAAGTCCAGGAAAATATTTCTGTGAGTTTTGTACCAGCATTTTGGAGTAGCAGCGCTATGAAGTTGATATACTGAATAATTTAATGCAAGACCCATTGCTTGATTCACAATCAGACCTGTGTTTTGAAGAAGCTTAACATGATAAATAAAACCCTGCCATTGTGCCAAAGAACACTTTGATCCCATGAAAACTAACACATTAATAGAATTCTTTGTATTATAGATAATTACATCTATAATTTTACAAGTGCCTATAAAATATAGTAATAAAATAATAAAAAACCCCAAAATAAAACAAGGAGTTATAAAAGGAGGAGAGGAGAAACCCATCATCGGAAAAAATAGCCTGGACTTGTACTAAAAATTTCAAGTCAATTTTGTAACAACAGTAAACTTTTTAATAGAATTTATTTTTTTGAAAACAGGCTCTTCTCTGAAGTAAAAGAAGTCTTTGCACTTCAGAACCTATATTTTCACTTAAAACTCAGTTTGACAGACTTTTCAACAACCCATGGTAGATTTAGAAGTCTCTTGAAGAGAAAGAAGCAGCCTGCTGAGTAGTGGGACCCTAATACCTCATACCAGTGAATTATCTGTTGGTTTTTTAATTATGCTCTGGTAATTAACAAACTTCTAATAATCAGTATGACCTTGAGAGATCTGAAACACATTGGTAAGCGTATGTGGTGTTTAGGGTTTGGTTTTCATGCCCTGCAGATATCTGTGGTGGAATTCAAGCAAAACAAGGAATTTGGTGCTCAATGACAGGACAACAGGGTTCATATACTGGTGTTCTTCACCAACTAGATGAATGCCTTGAGAGTTTTCACTGGTTATTTTTCTTAGGAGTTGAAAATGAATGCAAATTATGATCTTCAGTTTGCTGATATGTTCTGTGGTGCTGGTATTCTTACTGCTCGGACAACTGGCCGTTGCATTCTGTGAATAAAATAGCCACATAGCACTAGGTGTTTCTTTCTGAGCTGTCTTTGTTAAAATTGTCCTTTCATCTCCATGGTATCAAAAGGGTACTTTGTAACAAATAAGGGAAGGCATTACCTTTAAAATAATTTTGACTTTTAATTAACGAATTGTATCCACTGTGGCTTTTATTCCTTTATTTCTGGATTCTGAGGTAACTGAGAGCCTGTTTTCTGTGACACAGATTTTTTTTTTGTTGTGCCTTAATGAAATGTGCCAAATGATAATGTGTATTTTTGAAGTGGAAATTGCATTCTGAGTTATATCATATCCTTCATATCATCCTCACTTTGTAAGTGATGGAGCCGGCTTGATCTAAATCTTTTCCATAGGTCCAAAAGGCTGAGAGTGGTTGATAGGCTGGCCTATACATTAACTTATATAATGCTAAAAGAAAGCAGTCTTTTAAAAAATAAGATTGTGAAGGTTCATTGGTGCTGGAGATATTAAAAGAAATGTAACACAGTGTGAGATAAAAGAAAAATAGAGAAAAGAAAGAAGACACGAGAACTTGTGGGAGGAACTTTTTTTATTAGATAAGATTAAGGCCCACTAGTAATTTCTGGATTTAAATATTTTATTGCTTTATTTTCAGTTATAAAATATATTCTGTACTTGGCACCTGATGCAAGACAGCTAGTAAACACTTCTATAAAGTAATAAAACTCACAAATTGATCTATTTAAAATCAAATCAAAGTAACAACAACAAATAACCAAAAACTCCCTCCTCCCAGCACCTCTCAACCCATTTCTCTAAACTATCATGAAGTACCACTTTGATCCTCAGGAAAGATTCAAAGGCCATGATGGGAGTAAGGAAGACATGGTGTCACTTCAGGGCTGTAAAGTGTCTGAACTAGCATTGCTATATAGACTCTGCAGCCTCCCCCAGCAGGCAACTCCAGGTGTGCAAATGAAGAATTGCTTTCCACTATTTCCATTGTTTGTGAGAGAATTTATGCTTCTAGTTCAGATATCCAATTAGTTGCCTTGGTGTTCTCTTGTTTTCTCTTGTGTTCTTGCGTGTTGGTCAGATCAGCCCTCTGGGCTTGGTTTTTGCCATAAAGGAAATGCTGATTCATCTTTAAGAATTTCTTTGAGATCCACAAATGAAAACTGGGTCTCAGGTGAGCGCAAATGTCATTGTTCTTTATACTCTCCTATTCAAAGTTTGAGAGTTTTATGGTTAGAGAGTGAAATATACTATTCATAGCAAGGGAGAAAATACCTTAGTAGCATCTTTGTAGATATTGTTTGTAGTAACTTAAGACAGATCTCATCTCTGAAAAGTTCTGTAGATCTTTTTTGAAGAATTTTTTTATACATTTCAGTTCACAGAGGGAAAAGGCCAGAGTTCTTATGCTGTAAGAACGTCCTTTTACCCCATCAACAGAAGTGCCTCAGACTATAAATTTGGTATTAGTACAGCTGATTTAGAGCTGAGTGTAGTGAATGGGAAACAGTAATCCCTGAAGCTTTATGACAACTCTCAAACCTGTAGGAGACTATGTGAAAGACAATGTCAGTTCTTCTAATGGTAAAGTATCTGAGGATAGTGAGTTGACTGAATAAGATATATATTAAATGCATTTAAAAAATTGCTATTGGTTTCTCAAGAAAAAGTTGGCAAACATTTGTGATCCATACTGGAATGGGAAGTGTCATCTCTCAGACCCTTAAGGCTGTTGCAATACAGCTGAATTTCTCAACTGTCAAGAGAGGGAAGATGTCCAAGAGAAAATCTATGGTAGGGGCTCCAAGCAGCAAAGGGAGAGGGAGGATGGTATGTGAGAGATTCCTCTTCAGCTTTCACAGTACTAGGTCTTCCCAATATCTCTGGCAGTTCAGCTATTTAATTTGGACCTGTGCTCATATGCACAGGAGCTGGAACATCTGGACACTTACACAGCCAATCAGTGAATTAATTGTAAAGCATAGTGAACCATTTCTTCATGTTATTTTTCCTTCTCGGCTGTGGACCGTGAGCTAAGGAGGGAGCCAACATTTGAGTTCAAATACCTGATCTTTTGTCTCTGAAGGTTGTAGTTTGGTTGAGACTGTACTTTAGATTTTCAGAGACTCGTCTGAGTTGGTAGGAATTCTTGTTGCATAGCACATTAGTTTCCAAGATGGTTGAGTTCCCCATCAATGTCTGCTTATCTTTAGGCTTCAAGTTCCTTAATTCTCTCCAGAGATGATTAGGCAAGAAGCAGTGCTCACTGTTGTTGCAGGAAAGAGCAGTCTAGGTTTTTCCAAAACAGTAAGTATAAGGACAACTCACTTTTCCTTGGATTTGAAAATATATCATAAGGCTGCATAGAGATGGCTTTGAGTCAGATGAAAATAGAGTTACTCATGTTCAAATATGTTCAAAATAGAACAACTCATGTTCAAATATATGCTTAATGTTTCTAATAGGGTCCTAAGAGATGATCTGATGAGTATTTAGCAATGGATTCACAACATTACCATTCCACATGAATCACCAAACGGGTATCTGATTCACATAATATTTTCTACTCCCTATTCTCCTTTGGAGCCTGTTAGGTGGTATGTTTGGAAAGTAATTTATTGATAAAAAGAAAAGGAGGAAGATGATGAAGGTTAAATAACTAGGACTGCTGAGTAATTGCTCTTAAGTAATTGATACCCTATGGTCTGCTGAATAGTTTGAAAACTTTTTCAATGAAAATAAAAGGTATAAATGTATGCACGTGATTTGAAAACATAGTTTTAGGATCTGATTTCAGATCCTAAATGTGAAAACTTAAAATGAGTTCTTAATTATGATAGCTTAAACTGAAGACAACTACAAAACCTAATTTATTTATTTTTAACTATAATTCTCCATTTCTTAAAAAATTGTATTTATTAGTATCTAATTACTTCTTACTGTTCTGATAAAGGAAGTCCCTATGATGTTTGAAGAAGGGGAGTTTGACTTTTTTTATAGGATCATGAGTTAGAAACTAATGGTTCTAAATTCTGAAACATAATTTGTGGCATTTGTCAAACTTACAGGAGTTGAAATAATATTTTTGAAAATTGGTTTCACTTACTACAAAGAATATTTCTTATCTTTTGTTTTAAAAATACTACTTACTATACTGATTAAAATCAGATATCCTGTTTCTAGTGCTTGGAAACATCTATATGACAATATTGAAATGCAACATGGGCTAAATTTGGTTCAGGAGACTTGGAAGCAGGACTTTGAGATTAGCCCCATGTTGCCTTTCATGTGTCATTTAACGCATCTTGTCTTAGATTCCATATCAGTAAATGTGCATTAAGTGTCCACTTTACTGATATAACATAAGAATAAAGAATTGCAAAGTGGTTTCCTCAAAGGTGTTGGAAATTACTGGAATGGGCATTATTGGATTGCCATTCTTCCTATTTTATTTATATTGTTGTATGTAGAGCACTAAAAGTAGAGCTCCCCTGAACTGAAGGTGTCTGCCACTCAGTTTACTTATGGACAATGTAGGTAAAAGTTAGAGGACTGAAAATATTTAATCCTTGTGCACTGATAACAAATTTAGATCAAAATCATCCAGACTGATTACTATGTTAAATCAGTCTCTCTGTTTATTATAAACTGTGGACTTTTAAAGGTTTAGATGTTCATCCTTCAGGAAAACCTAATCATAGCAGCTTTGAGTATCTGAATATGGGCCAGAGATTAATTGCACTGTCTCCCTTAGTGCTTGCATTAAAGTCCAGTGGTGAAAGTCCACATGCATGTTTGAAAAACTCCAGCTTTAATA
Organism: Corapipo altera; assembly: GCF_003945725.1. NCBI lineage: Eukaryota > Metazoa > Chordata > Aves > Passeriformes > Pipridae > Corapipo > Corapipo altera. The sequence continues at coordinate 5,484,671 of NW_020884904.1, read as the reverse complement.
GGTTGATAATTTTAAGACTATAGGGTTGGTAGTAATTATTTAGTGTGACTTGCATAATGCAGGCATAGAACTGTCCCTAAAGTCCCCTAGCTATGGCTGGACTAGAGGGATATATCTTTGTGGGATTGACTGGAAAAATTTACAGTGACAGCAGATGTACTAGAGTCTTTTGTTATTTTGTTTTAGTATTTAATTTATCTCACTTATTAAGCTGTGTGCCATAATTCTAGTTTGAATTGGTTTAATCTAAGTTTACAACCATGGTTGTCTGTATGGTTAAAAATACTCTTATCATATTTTCTTTCCTTTGTGCATACTGCTAGTTTCTGATCTGAAGCCCTTTTTTTTTTTTTTTTTTCCCCTTCCTCAAATTTGATGGAGTTAGCCACTTGGCTGCCTCACTGCAGAATGTGTTTTCTGTTATTGTAATCTTTTTCATGATTCTGTATTAGTCTTTCATAATTGTAAAGGTATTCTATGGAGAGGTAGTAGTACTTCTGCTGTCACCAAGCTGATTCTATTGAAAGCTTCCCCATTTTGCAAATGCTTCTCCTGCTATAAAGCTGATGCATTTCTCATGTAAGTGCTGCAGCCTTGTTACATATTACTTATTAGCTAAGTTAGAAGTAAGCATATTCAATAGTTTGAGGTTCTGGTTATGTTGATTTTTCTATAAAACATATTTGATCCTTTTTAAAATATAATTATTTTTATTGTTTGCTAAGTCCGAAAGAATGCAAGTTACTACATAATATCTGGTGTTGCAAAGTCATAGTTGATTCTTCCTCACAGTACCTGAGTTTTAATTCTTACATTAAAATTGAATATAGTAGTATTGAGCATTTTGAGTTTAAAATAGTTATAAAAGGCTGTGATAGTAATATACTTCACAAACTGAAAAGTTTTCCACCAAGTAGAGAAATTTGTCAGAGAAATAACTAATTGATCTCTACTCCTTTACAGCTGTGTAATGCTATGCATTACTAAAAGCTCCTGTTAAATTAATTAATGATTTCAATTATGAACTTTTCTCCAAAATGTTATGATTTGTATCAAGCTGATAATGCAGTGACCTGGGAGTGTGAAATCTGTGTTATGTAGAGAGTTGCCAGTTAATTGATTCACAAATTATTTAAAGTTTGTTACACCCAGGGGAGTGTTCAGATCCACGAAAGCTATTTCTTAAAGTGTGCAAACTCCCTTTTCTTTAAAGATTGTGTTGAGCTAACAAGCATGATAAAATGGTTGCAAACCGGATATTGGCAGTTTGTAGTGCACCAGTTAATGTATTCAAAGGATTTCTCTGAGGATTTTTTGCCTATATGAAAAAGAAACTTTACAACTATAAACAAGAAAAGAGTAATATCTTGTCCAGAAATTAACTTTTGTCTATTTTCTTATACCAATTGCTTTTGTCATCTTTAATTTTTCTGTTAACTTTCCTTATCACCTGTTATTACAACTCTAATTTCTGATAATTGTAGAGTAACTTGTTTCCTGTTAAGGGAAATACAGTGAGTGTTTCTGAAAAATCTTTTGGGGTTTAAATGAAGATTATTTCATACAATACTGGGTTAGGCTTCAGTTTCACAGTAGAGATGAGCAATAATTACACCAACTTGTATTCCAGAATTTAATGTTATCAAATCCTGTATTTCTCTGACTTTGTCATGCTTTTGTATGTACAGAAGCTTGAACAAGAAGCCTTCTTACTTGCTACAGATGCATAGAGACAGGAGGGGATGTTCAGTGTAATTCTGTCTGATTTTAACATCTTAGTTCATGAGTTTCACAACAATTAAAAATTGAAATGTACAAAGAATAATATAGAAGGAGGTATTAAAATAAGTTAAAATATGGTTAATATTTTATAAACCTTTATTAAATTTTTATAAATGTTATTAAATGCAGTTCGGTTGACTTCAGAGTTGTGTAAAATGACTACTTTCACAAATCCTGCAGTGAGTGCCAGTTCTTTACTGAAGGGACAAAAGTACTTCATAGGGCTCCCCGAGTCCGAAGAGAGACCTGGGAATTTGAGGTGTGTTAGGAGAGGAATGTTTTGCTCTGGAGTTCATGTGATTGGAGTATTAACAATCAGTAATATTGCTCTGATTTTTTTCTTTTTTTTTTTTTGTACTATTAAAACATTTTGGCTTAGATGAAAGTAGAAAATTATGTTAGATGCTGGCAGTTAAAAAGCAAATAAAAAAAACCTGGCTATTCCCATCACCTTTCTTACTCTGGAAATATTCTGCTGACCCAAAGATTTAGTTCTTTCGATTACCAGTCACTTTTTCCTTTTTTTTTTTCCTCTATATATTGTCTCTCCATTACTAAGACCAAAGAAAACAGTTACAAATACAAGTGCATCTTGTGGTATGAAATTGCACATTGCTGCAGGGCCGTCAGAAGCTGCCTTGAAAGGCAGCAACTTAAAACTAATATCTGTATTGCAGAAAAAAACCCCATTTCAAATACTGAGTGACTGCTTCTGTTTCCTAAAATTAAGGAGCCTATAATCTCAGCACCATTAACAAGTGCTGTCATTCAGATACACAGTGTCTGGCTGATTTAAATGAAATGAAATGAAGATAGTTGTTTCTGGTCCCTTGGCTTCACTCATTGCCATAAACATATGCTCTGCGTCCCGCTTCTTTCCATCTTATTTATGACTTTAATTTGTTGTGTGGGCTGCGCTAGAAATTAAATTTAATACAATTCTCCAAGGGACCCTGTCATATAATAACATGGTAATTTCTGTGTATCCTTTTGAAAAATGAGGAAATTAATTCTTCCTGACATGTTCTAATTATTCCAGTGTGAACGGCAAATCCGTTTTTCCCAGCCCCTGAAGTGTTATAGGCAAATGGCTGCTGTTCAAAGCTGAGGTGCTAATGCTGACCAGCAGTGCGTTTAATTTGAAACATGAGCAGACACCTTTCAACACACCTTTGTAATATTGGAGTACTTTACAGAAATTAATTCACTACTTATTTGGCAGCTTAGCCTGGGGGTTATAGTTCTTATTCATCAATACTATAGTCATGTTAGCACAATGTTTCCTGCTTCCTCTAGTGCTCTGTGACTGCGAAGCAAAATACAAACTGAGAAAGGAGCAATGGTTAGTTTTCATGCACATATTTTTGACATGGGGACATTGGTACCACAGAACTAACGATTCAGTGTCGCGGCGTATTTACAGTTTGGAGACAGCTACTGTGAGGTCTTCAGTGCTGACAGTGGCTGGCACGTTCAACTGAAATTACAGGGAAAAAATTATTTTAACCAACTTCCTCTGAAAGGGATCTTCCACTCAAATCCTGGCCTCTGTTGTGACAGTCCAATGCCTGCTTCCATTTCTACTGCATTGTTGAGTTCTAAGTGAAACCAGAATACATATGCTGTAAATTTAGGATTCCATAATGTACTTGGCATAGGTAGATTTTTGCCAAGGAGAAGGCAACAAATTATCAGTATAGGCGCTGAAACTCGCACAAGTGATTCTGGGCATTTATGACTTTTGATATATTGCCTTTGGGAATTTCTATTTTAGTGTGCTCATTTTGTGCAGGACTGCCAAGTGAAGTCCTTCAAGAGTCCCAGCTTTGTAATACACAGATGTTGTCTTTGTTAAGCGTTCTTTCAGAATTCAGATGCATGGAATTATAAAAGAAATTTCAACTATTCCAAGAAACAGAATTTGACAGAAGGCACCAAGAGGAAGATTCTGGAATAGTTAAAACTCCATTTACAGCTTTTCAGTCATAGATGTAAAGAAGAAAGGACAGTTTTCAGAGATGTTGTTGACAAATGGGCATGGAGAATTATCTTAAAAACCTTACTAACTGCCTAACTATAGAGAGAAGGGTGGTGGAGTTTGTGGAGAGGTCAGTTAAGGTGGTAAGGGCATGAGATCCATCAGGCTTGGCCAGAGGTAAAGAACTGGAATCTGAGTTTCTGGCAAAAGAGGGGAATGGATAGAAACAGTAGGTCTATGAAAGGTGAAAGGCAACAGTGGTTGCCTGAAAGGGGGTGGAGAAGTGTGAGCAAAGGGTATCAGCTAAGACTAGAGAAGATCAGATCAGGTTGAAGGTCATTATATATTTGAGTGGAGCAGTTGCAGTAGATGAAACAGACAGAAATGACATTCTAATATCTGAAAATATTAGAACAGACACCAAAGGTAGAGTTATTGAGAAGCCTTGTAAGGATAGAGAAGATTAACTAGATGGTTATTGAGTCAGAGGAAACATACAGGAACAAGAAAGGTTTATTTTATGGCAACGCCACCAAATGCTAAAGTAAAAAATTAATCTTCTCTTTACACATGGGATTAGTTTTTGCTAAGGAGACAAGTAGTCAATGTTAGAGCAATGATTACAATTACTGGACCACACCTCAGTGTGAAACTCTATATGAAGTCCTTTCTGTAATTGACTGAAGAATGTGTTCTTCTCACTCTAAGTAGTTATTTACATTGAAGTCTTTGAATACAGAATGAGAAGAAAAAAATCTCACATATTACTTTCATGGGTTTTAAAGCACAGTTAAATTTTCCTGTTGACCAATTCAGAAGAGGTTTGAATTTCTTGAAGAGATCCTATTAGTGATATATTGTCATAAATACTCCATGCATCCTTGCTCAGCAGACTTTGTTTGAGGATGTTCAAAATGCAATCTAAATAGTTTGACTATTGGATCTAGTTTTAATTTGAAAAAGTAAATTTTGGCATAAGGGTTTTCACTATAAAGGCTAAGTTCTCCCTGTGGATCTCTGCAATGGAAGAAGAAATTACTTCCAAAAGACTGGCAATCTTGTGAATAACTCCAGTGGTAAAACATGTAAGATGGTGGTCTGAGTGCCTGAATAGCAAAATGGAAGGAAGGTATGGCTTCATTTAAAAAAAAAAAAAAAAAAAAGAGGAACCCATAAAACTTGGGTGTTGTTTCTGGTCACCCAGTCACTGAGATATATTTTGTTACCCAAAAATTAGTAGGTAAAGAGCAGAAAACATAAGGTAGCACAAACTGTGGATATTGAAGCAGTAGTCCTCAAAGGAGTGTTACTGATTCAGCGGAGCTGATGTGTTGATAAGCAGTCACATGCAGTATGAGAGATATTGGCTTGGTTTCAAGGATTGTTACTGCTGTATCCTTTTCATATGCCAAAAGGAGCTGAACATGAAGGTTCCTTCTTTTCCCAGAACTGGAGAGACCTCACGGATATTTAGAGATCTTGCAATACCACCTAGATCTCATTTCCACAGCTTGCCTGTGTGTAGCTGCTGCAAGCACGGCAGTGGAAGCTGTGGCCAGCTGTCTGAAATCTTGTAACATCTGTTGCTGCCTGAAAGCCTAGTTCAGATTCCAGTCTATACACCAGGATTCACCACTCATTATTCAGTGTACTCGGAACTCTTACTCATCATTCAGCGTACTCTCCTGTATTCTCTACATCTTCACCACAACTTCAAGGCTTTATACACTAATGGTTCTGCAATAGTATATTTACTAAAGACTACAGAATATGGTAAGCAATATTATAAACAAATTTATTTTTAATCTGTCCACTGTCACAGTGGTAATATCCATAGTACTCTGTGCAGAACTTCAGAATAAAAAGGCTTGCAATTCAGGTAGTATTTAGTGCCTTGGCTGCTCAGTGTTCATCACTGTGTTGTAATGTTTTCCAGTCACATTTGTGTGATATTTCCCTTAAGATGAAGATCATAGGATAATTCACATTGAAAGCGATCTCAGAAGGTCTGAGGTCTCTTGTCCAAGCTCCTGCTCACAGCAGGGTCAGCTGTGAGTCTGACAGGTTACTCAGGGCTTTATCCAAGTGGACTTTGACAAACCTCCGAAGATAGGGTCAGCACAACCTCCCTGGGCAGCCTGTCCCACTGCTTGTATTTTGAAACTTAGAAGAGGCACAAAACTGGTTATTTAAGTGGTAATGTATGAGAGTTCTTTTAAAAACTGGTTGCCTTATTGACCAAAAATATACAACAGCTTATCTATTGTCCTTTCTGTCTTAGCTTTTTTCATCGATACCTCTAGGTAAAGCTGGTCTAATCTCTCTCTTTAACTGAGCTCACTTTTCAGTGGGGAGACCCCTCAATTTGAATTCTACAGTAAATGTTTTGGTTTCCACTAACAGTGCATGCCATTAAATGTAAAAAGGCAAAATAAGTTCCAACAGTTAGTAACAGATGCTTAGCAACAAAACTTAGCTTAGGAGTGTGGTGCAGTTGAAAGTTAGTCTCTGAAGGGTGATTCTCTTCCTACTACACTTGATGGTAAGGCATTCAGCATTGTGTTACACACAAAAATAAGTGTTTCTGTTTAGTCTGGGCTCATGACCTTCAGTTTTTAGCCCTTTTCTCTCTGTCTACTAGTAAATGCTGATTTTATAATTTGTTAGGGTTTTGGTCTTTTTCCTCACTCCTGGGACTGAATTGTGAAGGAAAGATTTAATTAGAAATGGAACCTGTCATCCCAAAGGTCTCTGATTTGAACCCAAACAAGTAAATAATAGCATATATTTGTTACAGTTGGGCAATTAGTTTGTCTGTATTGTGTTAATTGCTGGTTCAAATCCACAAAGGTGTCCACAGGGCCCATGGTTACCAGCACTCCTTGGTGGCTTTTTGGCAGATTCAGGGATTGTATGAGACTTGGATTGGAAATGACACTTGATCTATCTGCCCACTCCTGACACTGGCTCCTTCTGGGTCGGGGTTAATGCAGACTGGTGGGTTAATGTGAAGAGGCCAGTGTGGCCAGTGGAGTGTCTGTTCTCTGCATAAATGGAGCCCTTTCAGTTTCGGAGGCTGTCAACCTGGCGTGAGCAATAAATTTTCTTGTGGGCAGAAGACAGAAAAGAAAGCAAGACTACCACATCTGTGTTGAAAGCTCTCTTGTTCATCAGAAGAAGGAAGCAATGTAGGAAATAGAGGAGGCAAGGTCTGAATAATTGGTTTTTCTGGGCTAGAAATGCAGTAACTTCTCTAGCAGATGAATGAAGAGTTGTTTGTCTCTTTTTGCCCCTAATTATCTTGAGTTCATTGTAGATATTTTCTGTGGCAAACCTTTTTTCTGTTTATCCAAAAGACATCACTGACTGAATAATCAATAAGCCTTTTTCTCCTTCATCTATTCAAGCATAAGACTGGGATTATTGAGTGAAAGAAGAGAGGGTTACCATCACAAATATTTTAGGACAATTAACAGTCTTTCTCTACTAGGTACTCGAGGGGGGGAAAAATTCTCGAAGGTCTTCTGATATTCTCTTAATGATTAATACTTTTGATGGTATAGGTTTATAAACATACTTGGTATACATTACAGAACTAAGGCACCCAAAACATTACTACCAAAATCTCAGAATTAAAACGGATATGTTCTAAGACATAGATATACACTTATCTCTTGCTTTATTACTCTTTGTTCTTAAATTATCTCCCTTCTTATTCTACCATGGTCTATATTCCTCTTGTCTTTTTATTTGATTTGGTTCATCTCTTAAATGGATACAGGGGATTTATAAACGAAATTGGACAAAAATAGTCCAATAGCACTTTGAAGCATTTCAAGCACGTCCAAGATTGTGAGTCTTTTTTCTCAAAAAAAAAAAAAAAATTAGAAATTGTAGCGTTGTTATAAATTCTAAATATGCTTTTACTTTTAAATTCATCCTTACATTATATTGACAGACATTGCAAGAAGTGAACCTAAAATGTAGAAAATTTGAATAGAAAATTATTTGGGTTTTTTTCAAGAGCATTGAGAAAATTTTTCAAGTAGCTATCATTTTTCCTATCACTTCAGTCCTTGCAGCATTTTTTTTTTTTAAAGTATTATTTAAAGTAATACTGGCATTTTAGTCTGTGAAAAACTATGCATTTTTTGCACATTTTCAGTATAAAAATGTCTATGTACAAAGTTACAAAATTCAGATGGAAGTAGAAACATTACTTGCTACTTGGCAAGCTGCTCTTTCTCTTGAAGCAAGATACAAAAGTGGATACACTGGTGTTTATGATATATTGCTCTTGCTAATTTTTGTCTTGGTTCTCAGAGATTCACTTCCCCCATTCTTGAAGCTTCTGTGATGCCCAGTCTGACAGTGCTTTTAACAGGCTTCTGCTGCAGTTGCTGGAACTTTGTATTGCCCAGTCCCTGCCTGTGGATGACCAAGTGCCCTTTCTCACCATGTAGGCTTGATGTCCCAAACTTACCTCTCACTAAATTTACACTGCTTTTTCATTGTTCCCCTTCGGTTACTGAGCTGTACTCTTCCCTGAGTCTGGATGGACATAGCCTTTCCCTTAAATCTGTATCATAATACTGTGTTATTTTTCTGCACTTTTTTAGCAAAAAAATTTGTTATTGAATTTGAGCCACTGACAACGCTGACCTTACTGGTGATTGAATATGCTGAAGGCATTTTCAAAACCACTGAAACGGGACAAACAAAAAAACCCTTCTGAAATGGTGCAGGAGAAATATGAGCTGCAGAATACATTACTTTTAGATCATATCTATTTGCTGAATGGATAGTGCAGAAGTGACTTCACATTTTGTGTTCTTGATTTAAAAGCACACTCATGCTGTAAATAATAACTAAATAGTCATATGGAGTTAGTTTGGTTACTGTGGCAAGAGGTATGAAGTAGGAAGAATGGATGTAAAAATGTTAGGCAAGGGTTCATAATATTATGACAAGACCCCATGAATAATTGTCTTCCATATACCTTGTTCTTAGAGAATAACTAATTCCACTGTTTCTGAAAGAACTTTATCTTGCCAAAATAATGTTATGGCATACTAAAATTACCCTAACAGAAACGATTGTCAGAATACACTGGATAAATGCTTATGGTTATTAGTGTTTATTGTTATGGATAAAAAAGAATTTAATATAGAAACTGTTAGAATAGCGGGGGAAATTCAGGGAAATTCAACTTGGTCCTGAACCAAGCTAGGGTTGGATAAGTATGTGTCTGGAGCTAGGAAAGGCCTTGCAATGTGACTTTCTTGGCCTCTGCCTGACTCTGCTGTTGAGGAACATATCGCAAAGAGAAGGGGAAAGTCGGGGAGAGAAACCCGTCCGTGGCTCTTTTTTCCATAAGCTGCTTCAGCCTGAGTGCCCTTTCTGCCTGTCAGCTACTGTGAGGGAGAGAAGTGGTGCAAATCCCACGTGAGTTAGAGCCTGAGATCACATTTTAAATCAATAATCTACAGGAAATTGGATGCTCTTTAAAATCCAACTGAGAAATAGATAGCGATGCTTTTAATAAATATTACTAAATTGTGGCCATTTTACATTTGTGCACACATACACACACACACACCTGAGAATGTGCCGTGAATCATTTGTGACCCCTTTGCAAATGTGTTAGTAGTAACAAGGTCACAGTTAAAACAAGTTGCTTTGTTAATAATAACAAGGTCATGGCAAAGCAAGCTGCCTAAACAGACCAACAGCATGATAATGTGTGTAGAATACACCTGTAGTATAGCTGCTCACACAGATAGGGGAACATGCATTAAACATCATGTACAAAAAGAAGTAGTACCTCTAGGGAGAGTGTATGTGACACTGTCACAGTGTTTGTTTAGCTATGGGAACGTCTATATTTGAATTGGCAGAAATTGTGCAGAAATCTCCCAAACAAGTAACCTAGTCAAGAGCAATAACCCAAAAGTAAGTAGGAGGACTGTAACATAACACGATTGTTTAGTTAATGTAGTTTTTAGAATAAACAGGTTTTCCAGTCAGCATGACTTTAATGTTGACCCTCCCAGTACGTTAAAAAAAAAAAACAAAACCACTTGAAACTAACAGCATGTTAGCAGCTAATTCGTGCATTATTTCAGTATCATTCATAAATTACTTTTGAATCCTTTGACTTAAGTAAAAGAAAATCCCACAAATCCTGCTTTTGGTCAAAGCATAAGACCATAATTAACTCGGCATGTGCTTTTGAATTAAGAACACAGTGTTCTGAGCTTTCTTAAAAAGCTTTTAAAAATGTTGGAGGAATACTTTCATAGGGCCTTATTGACTGAACAGAATTTAAGATTTGTCACATATGAAGTGATGTTAATTAAATATTGTTATTCCCTTCTGTCAATCAAGGAAGGTTCAGCTTTTTTTGTTACTTGAACAAAAAGGGAAGTGATACAGGTGAAAATATATAAAACAGTTGTGAGGAAAACAGGACGAATAACATCTTAGAAATTTAATTAGTCAGAATTTCTGGGGGATGCAGGAAGTTTAGGTGTTAATTCTAAAGCATTGCATTTTTTGCAGTCCTAATGTCATTTGAATATTTTTGGATTTTTTGGCTATGCTTAATGAATGTAGAAAATAAATGTAGTGGCAGAAGGCCAGTTTTTTACATACAGATGTGCTTTGTTTAAAGGAATATTTGCAACCTGATGTTTAATATGGCTGTCATTGAAGCCTTTTTATTAAACCGAAATATCATTAATCAGAATCCCATTTAATGATACCTCAACTCTTTCAAATGCTATGGGCATATTTTTAAGACAAATGAGTTATTACTTTTATTAGGTATTCAAGTATTGTTGATAATGTCTCCCCAAACCATGAATTTTAAAGTGATGCATTTTTATATCCTTTTATTTCTGTTAATGTGCCTAAGCCTATGGGTGTGTAGTATGTGCAAGGACATCTTCAAGACAAGTTTTTCTAGAACTTTCCTTTCTGGAAGAAATGAAAATTGGGGTATAATTACACAACTTGAAATACTGGTACTTAAAATCCATCAACAAACATCATATGGTCTTCTATATAGCTATTAAAATTGACAATTCTAAGGACGAAATGAAGCAGCAGCTATGGACCTATATAATAATAACAAAATCATATTATTTCATCGATGTATTAAGCTTGGACACCATATTACTTCTGTTGGTATTCAAACCTTTGAAGGCATGAAAAGTACCCAGGAAGAAACGTGGAGCTTGTTTTATAGTTTCTTCTTGTTTTCTGCTTAATGGGGGGAGAAATTTCTGTGTGGACAGAATTAAACTAATGTGGGAAATTCTTATTCTAAATCTTTCGCTCGTCATGTTTTCTTTGGGTCTTTAGAAATAGTGTGGCCCACAATGACCTAGAATCATGAAAGGTTGCTTCAAGAATTTCAGTGCTTTTGAAATTCTGTAGTATTTAATGAAATGAATCTTTTCTGTAACTCCACTTTGGAATACTGCGAAGTCCGTAGCAAATTATGCCTGTAGTTAGTTTTTTTAACTTTATCCTGGATAACTGAGGAAATATGGGTGATTTGAACTGGAAAGATGTTCTTTGTTTAATTAAATAAGTACCAGTTATTAAAAAAAAAGTATAAAATCCCCCAATTTTAATTTGACACGTTTTAAAGCAACTTGTTTTGCATTGGAAATGTTACGTTTTAAATATTGAGTATGTTTTTATTATTTAGATATTTTTTTTTCTAGTATAGTACTTAGGTTTTCTTTACCTGAACAACCTGAGCTGCTGTGAGCTGGAGGCCTTCAGAGGCCTCTGCCAAACATGATTCTATGGGGTTCACCACCTTGACCAAACTGTGTGGACTGAAAGGTTTGTGCATAAGAGAACAAATGTCTGTAGGTTGAATTAAAGAGCCAGGCTTTTAAAGTGAAGGGCTCTGATGGACTGGGTAGAAAAGGACACATAGTATGTACTGAGCATTGGTACTTTACTTTGAGTAAGGTAAAAAAAAAATTTGCTTATAATCAGTTTTTGTTTATAGTAAGCTTCACTTTCTGGATCTTGTACACTCAGATAAAATTATGAAGTATTCCAGTTTTTTTATTTTATTAAAAAAACCCCAAAATATTACTATGCATTTCTAAAGGTTCTGAGTTTTAGAACTAGGATTTCTTCATGTGCCTTTGGGATTGGGAAAGATAAGTGTTAAGTGCAGCATCTCTAGTATTTCAGAAAATCTGGAAGAGGAGAAAGCTGCTGAAATCTGAAACTGCTTTGTTTCATAGTACAAGATATTACCAATTAGCAATTAAACTAATCAATTTACCTTGCGTTAGCTATTAGTTTTTTTACTGACTGGTAAGTAATGTATTATGCATCTTTGAAAAAGTCAGTTATACTTTGATCTGCAAATATTTTATTAACAGAGGCTATAAACCACAATGAGTGGCTTAGTTGTGGGTGGTTTTTTCATGCTTATTTTGATGATATAGCAGTATCTTGGGATGACATACTGCAGTGAGTGAGGATAAATATGTGTTGCCAAGGTCTAAACAGCAGCAATATGGAAGTAATTCAGCAGTCAGTTTCACTCAAAGTTTGAAATCTGTGCTGTATTAGAGGTACGCAGAGAAGCTGTGTTAATTGCTAGCTTGTTTTCCATATGGTTCTGTTTTAATGGAGCACATTTGTTGCAGATGGTTGGAAAGTGGGTTGGACAGTGCCTAAACTGGCTATGACTAATTCATGCAGTGATTATACTATACTTTAATGTTTAACAGTCGTCTTTGTATGTATACTTCTTTCATTCACAGTTCCCTTGCCATTGAAATGTGGTCCAAGATAACTGAAAAGTATTCTTCTTTATTTAAACTTGGACTTAGAGAAGAGAAGAACATGGGGTGTGTAGTCATCTTTTCCCCGATTCCAATTCAAAACCACACCCCAAACTGGGCTCTTCAGATGGGTTATCTCCATTATTATTATGGTTTGGTGAGCCTATTTAGCTGAGGTAATGGGCTCTAAGAAGAACCACGTGAAAAACTGAAGTGACCTTAATGAACACTAAAACTGGCTTTCTTCACACCACAGTTCTTTCCCCTCTTAATTGATTTGCAGCTGTGTATACCTATTTTGGATACTAATAGCCATTTCTCATTTGAAAGTTCTAATATTGCTAACTCTGACTCGAGGAGACTAAATACTTGTGCTATGTTGAGGTGAAAATGAAGGTACAACTGTGGTAACATGGAATCATAGTATCATTAAGGATGTTGTAGATCAATTCAGTGATGACATGCATGGCAAGAATCTTTCATGTAGTAGCTGGAGTTTTAACAGATTATCTATGAATTAGTGCTAAATCCATGGAGAAAACTAAAATGCAGAAGATTGCCCAGAATTGATGTAGTTGATTCTTATAACAGTTTATTGGGATCTCTTATGACAAAACTTGTACGACTGACTTTCCCCTTGTTGAAGACTACAGTGAATGTCATAGTCAAACTCCTGTCAGTGGTTCTTTATAAAGAAAAAAAAAGAGTGCTACGGTTCAGTGGGTTTCTCTGCCATTTTTACTGTTGTTTTCTCACATTGTCACTAAAATATTCTCTTTGTTATCTGAATGGGACATCTGCTGACTGGGCTAGCTCTCTTTACCTGATTGTGTGAAAAGTCTTGGTTAAATCTGTGAGGCCTTGGAGGCCCAGTAACCTGCTAAGTGCTATAGAGCCTGAAAGACATTATGTCCTTGGACTAACTTGTCTCTTCTACTTACAGCTGTATGTGATAGATAAAAACAAACTTACATATAAAAGACTGGGGTAAATGTATTTTTAATACACTTGTGGAGATGCTAATGAGTAGCTTACCCTAAAGTATAGAAAAATCCATGCAGAATAAGGTGTATTTTATAGTAGGGCAGAAAAACAGAACCGGCAAGCTTTAAAAGAAAACCTTTTTCTCTGGCTCCGTCACAAACCTGCTCAATTGGAATTGATAATTTGTTTGAAGTGGTCAGAAATCCACTTACTATGGCTAACAACATAGAATAATGCAGACAGTTTGGCAGTTAGCACTAGGATGTCTAAACCACAGCTTTGATGCAGTAATATTATAACTTGAAGATTTACCTAATTTGTAATTTTTCTCAAAGCTTTTGCCTGCTCTGTGCTGCTGTCTGGCACAGTGATTTGTCTGTGCTATCTGGAGTTTAGTTTGAAACACGTTTACATTTGATTGGTGTTTTTAGATTTTGATAGCTGCTGGTTCCTCTCCACAGAAGTAACCTTTTAAAATGTCAGTTTTAATGTACAAATTTTATGAGAATAAAAAGACTTTTTAAAATACTAATTTTAGATTTCTCTGCTGAGCTTGTAGTCAGCTGCTGTTGTCTCAGGCTGAATCTTGGAAAATTAAGTCAGTGCTCACTATAATAAAATGGGTACTCTGGACTTCATGTGGAGAAAAAAAACCACTTTCCTTTTAAATTCTTTTTCTGTAACTGTTGCACAACTGCCAAAGTAATCCTCTGTCCTTTTACTTGTTGATATTTACTCTTCTTCCTTCTTTCCATTCATCCTTCTGTCTGTCTGTGTCTAACGTGTGCTGCATTTCCTGCATGAGAGAATTCCTCTCTTCTCATGTGATAGTCCTTTCTGAGAGGAGTAATGTCAGGTACATAGCATTTCATCTTGTTCTCTGTAACAGAAGAGCCTTACAAATTAGAGTATACAGTTTATCAAATATTTCTTGTAAAATACGATTTAAAGAGTTTTCCTTCTGAAGGTGGCACAATACTAAATTGCTGCTAAAAGATCAGATAATTTTCTGTAATCTTAATTGCTGCATCTATTCCTGTAATTTGTCATGTTGGCTTGGTTGCTGTTTCATATGCTCCATTATGGAGGTGACACTGAAATTCAAAAGCAGTGGAAGCTTAAGATTTTCCCCCTGCCTTCCAGTGTTGCTTGTTCTAAATCAGAAAAGCAGCACTTGTTTTGGCTGCAGGGAGCTGTATGTTCAAGCTCACAGCTGGAGGTACGGTGCTGCAGTGATGGTCACCAGTGATGGGAAGGAAGAGTATAATGAATTAAAAAAAAACCCAACAAAAACAACACCATATAAAACCCCCTCAGGATTAAAGGCAGGCACTTCATTCTTTTCTTTCTCAGAGCTCCTGTATAAATTGTGCACACAGATGAAAGAATTGCAGAAGGGAATATGTTCAGATTTATTCTTTGAGATATATTTGGTTAGGATATTGCTTCATAAGGAAGTAGTGAGATTTTCTTTATCATCTTCCAGTTATGTTTCCTAAAATTGTGTCTTTTTGGTTATGATTCTTTTTGAAGGGGTATCAGAGCTAAGCCTTTTCATTTAATTGTAGTAAAATGTTACCCTAAAGTGGAATAAAATAATTATTTTTTTACTAGTTGTTATAGAAAAACATATAAACGTAATAATATTTTAACTATAGTTTGTATAGATCTCTCTCATTTAAACTCTATGTAAATATTTCATACTGCAGGGCAGACAACTGTGAGACTGTAATGGGCTGTGTAGCAAGCATACACCGTAAATTTGATAATCATATTTGTGCGTTTTTCATATTTCATATACAAAGAATTTTGAAGAATAAAAATAGAAGAAAAAGAGCATTGAATGGAATTATGACTATGTGTAAAAGGAATAAGGAAAGATTACCTTGGTCTTCTGTACTTGCCTGTGCTAAAACTATGATGCCAAATGCTGATCAGATGCTCTGAGTTACAGTGGAATGTGGGAATATTATGGAATCGGGATTCCTTTCAGATGTACTCCATTATTTTTGAAGTCCTATTAATTCCCCATGTGTTCTGGCTAATGAAATAAGGAAAGGACCCTTTTAATGGGGGCAAGAGGAGACTTTCCTGCTCAGCTTGTACATATTATCCAGCTGGACTGATGGGCCACTGTTTAGAGAAACATGGGTAGGAGGCTATTTTATAAGAAAATGAAAAAAACATTTGTTTAACTGCATGGCAACACTAAAGGCTGACTATGCATTTCATTATGACAAAAGGTGCAGGCTTGAGGGGAAAAAGTAAAGCAAAACACTATCTTTCTAGGATTAAAGATAATCACTCTATATGGGATTATCTTAAACCTATCTATAAATTTATGTATATAACTCTTTAATTTCTCATATCCCTTTTCTAATCTGAAGTAGTCTGTTGGAAGGAAGTGCTTGCCAATATTTCCTATCAAATGCAGATGCTAGGCAGAAGTTCCTGAGGTTTTGTAGAGATTCAGTGAGCTCTTCCAGGCTGTTGCCATTCTCATTCTCCTCTCCTTAGTTTTGCTCTCTCTTCTCTTGCTGAGGCATCTCTTCCCTGAGGCTGCTCACCTGCAACACCTGCTCTGTCCTGCACCTTGTGGTGTCCTCTCTTAGGTACCAGAGCAGAGAAATGGTTTCATACTTCCATCTGCTCTAGCTGGTGGGCTTTGGAGAAAAGGCTGAAAACACAACCTAACGATTTTACTTAAATATGACTGTACATGTAGGTATATATACTAAGGTTTGCACACACATGTGCTCATACATATATATGTATTTAAATTATATATATATGAAAAGTCATAAAAACTGTTTTTTCAAAACTCATTTGGGATAATCATGTTTTCCACAAGTGTTGAAGAAACGAGGTAGTTGTACAGTTCATTCTCTGTGGTTACTAGCAAAACTTTTATAGACGCATTAACTTAGCTTGGTGGAATATGAAATTGATTACAGTAATTAAAATATTTAGCTGGTTTTACTTATTTGTATCACTTTGCCTACTGAACTGCTTTAGTTTCCATGAGTATGGTAGAGTTTCCAGCTGTGCTAGCAGTAGAAATTTCATAAAGATTTATATATATCCCAAAATATTAATATATACCAAGCCCAACAATTTTTCAAAATCTATTACCCTAAGATCTTTGAGAGTGAACTATCAATGTGTCTCTACACTGTAGTTAGGAGTATCCTCTTTCTAATAGATTATATTTTTTGCTTCCACTCTCTAGAAAAGAATGAGTTAAAATCCTGATAATTATACAGGCAAAAAAAAAATGGGTGCCCAAAGACTGGATGGTGCATACCATTAAACTGTGACAGGTATACCTTTCAAGGGATTTTAATGTGTGAAACTTCAATATATGGGGTTTTGAGATGTGTAGTGAAAGTGCCTGTTTGCAGCACCTTCCAGGTCTGAAACGCTGTGTGGCACAGCTTCAAAAAGGTTTTTCTACCTGCAAGCTGTTGCAGCTGGAGCTGGATTTCAGTCTGAATTGAGGACAGAAATGTACAGGATATAGCATGTAAATAAAGTGCACTCACTGTCCGGTCTTGATTAATTTGTCTGTTCTGTTTCACTTTGTGATAAAACAATGCAGTGGTATGACTGGCTGATTGGGTATTGAAAGCTCCAACATTAGAGAAAGAAAAGAAAAAACAAGCAGCCTCCCAAACCTTTATGTTCATTTGTTTGGTTTCACTTTGAAGTGATTCCTGTTTCAAACTGCTTAGGGATTCAGTTTCCCTCATTCCTCTAGTTATCAGCACATCTCAAAGCAGTATTGAAAGGTGATTTATAAAGATTTTGTTTCTCCTGTTCTACACACGGATAAACCTGTTCATAAAAAGGTAATTAGCGTGACAGATACCTAGCCAAAAATAGACCTTTCTCTTCTGTGTACCCCCTTCACTAGGCAGTACTGATTGGGAAATTTTGACTAGTGGGAAAATTGTTGGCCAAATGCTAAAAGTTGCCCAGTGAATAATTTTTTGAGGGGGTATCAAAGTTCACCATCTTTGTGCAAGTCTGACACTGTAATTGTATGTGCAAGGTGCCTTTCTGTGTCTGAGTTATGTTGGCTTCACCAGCAAACTGAAATCTCTTTACAGATACTTTTGGCCCAGTGTGTCTTGAGACCTAACCTGTGTTTCTGAACTGAGATGCAAGTCAAATATGCACATGGATAATTTTCGTTTCACTTGATTGGGGTGAAATTTTCACATAATTTTTACAGGCTACTTTTGCATTCTAGAATGCAAAAATCTTTTTTGAAATGCTCATTGAGTATATTATCTGCACTTGAAAATATATGGGTAGTTTTTCTATTACATGTAATATGAAATAGTTTATCAACTTAATTTCTGACACTCATTATAAAATCAGTGATGAATTGCATAGATCAGCACTCTTTTGAAGAAGACAGTTTGGAATATAATAGCCCTATAATTTATTGAAATCAAGTGTTAATACCCAGAAGAGTGGAGTTGACTGTGTGATTTTTGTTCCATCATTTATCTAGTTTATCTTCAGGACTTAAAAAATCAGTAGATGTAAAAATATGAAGACTCCAATTGTGAAGAGAGTTTAAGATGTTGCGTGAAAAGTTCAGTGATACATTCAGAGGGGTAACAGTTCCAAAACCAAATAAGATATTTATAAAGGATTTGAACACTCTTTTTGTACATTCACAAGTCAGATGGAATTGGAGTTTTGGAATGGGATGGGATATCTAGGATTACAGAAGAAGTAAATAGTAATAAGAATTTCTTGTGGTGAATATGGTAATCTGACTTGAATTCAAATATTTAAGTTGCTGGATTCTGGTAGTTCTTTTGGGAACCCTGCAATCTTTTGGAAACCCAAAAGATTTTTCTCAACTGCATTTTCTCAACTGACAGACTTACAAAGCTGTGCATACAGAGATACTGGTATGGACTGACCGGGTAGACATAGACTAGGATGTAGAGAACCTATAGAGAGGGATACACGCAGAAAACTGAGATAGGTTGTGCGTAACGTGGCAAACCCAAAGAGCAGCTGCTGGTGCTCAGAGATAAGAACTATTCTTTCATGGTACATGAAGATAGAGAAAATTGCTGTTATGCTAGTGATTGGGGGCACAGGCTGGTAATTTGGACAACAGAGTTGGATTTCATTTTATGACTGTTATATGGATTCAATTATGTATATATATTTCCATATTATGCTGGTTCAATTATATATATGTATATATATGCACACATGTATAGATAAACACACACTAATTTAGGGGGCTACTTAAGTAAAGAAACGTGGAAGGACTTTTCTTCATGTCTTTGGGTCTAATCTACTTACATATTATGCATGAAATCTCAATGGCTTCATGATTATTTTTTTTTCCCCCAGAAATATGTTTTATTCTGCTGTTCATCAGTGCAGAGCATATTGTTACTTTTGCTTGGCTGTATGAAAGTGATGTTCCAAAAGTGAGAAAGTAGGTTGTCTTTGCTCACTATTGGCCACCAGAGTTTTCAGGATCAACATGACAGAGCAATATAGTTGCTCAGAGGTATATTTTAACGGAGACAGTTGAACTCCTAATGTGTCAAAGCCTAATCAGTGCCTCGTTCTGCACCAAAGTTGCATGGTTGCATAGTATTTGACTGCTTTACTAGTGTATCTACTGTGCTATGCCACTGGCTGCTGCTGTGACACCCTCATTTCTGTCAGACTCCCACATTGAATTCTTAGATTACTGGATTGCTGTTGTTCTTTTACGTGTATTTCTATGTACTACATGGATATTCAGCAAAAACCACAGGACACAAAGTACTGTATTCATGGAAGCACTGATTGTTTCGATGCTGACTGTATACAGACTGTACCTGGACAGCTCTCTAGCTGTTAAAT
This sequence comes from Corapipo altera, assembly GCF_003945725.1. Classification (NCBI taxonomy): domain Eukaryota; kingdom Metazoa; phylum Chordata; class Aves; order Passeriformes; family Pipridae; genus Corapipo; species Corapipo altera. Next base: position 5,465,216 of record NW_020884904.1, on the reverse strand, counting down.
GTGAAATGATGCAGATAATTTGCTACCTAAGCAGCTCTGATCTTAAACCATGAATTCACATACTGCATAGGATACTAATGCAGGTTTTATTACTTGCTCACTAGGCATACTTAATATATTTTAAGGAACAAATAGAAATTTTGGGAAACAGTGTATTTGCATTGTACATATCAATGCAATAGCCATCCTAAGAAGCCTTTAAAACACACTATTAGGATGAATTCTGCAAACATAGTATGTGCACAGCAACAAATGAAAATAATGAGAATTTCCTGACTGTGAGTTGTAAAGGATAAAAAGACACCTATCACTTTGCACAAAGTCTGTTTTTCATTAGATGTTAGTATATTTTTTGACAAATAAACTGAGCAGTGTATTTTCTGTCTTACAAAGGTGGTTTATTCAGGAAAAAAATAACAACTAAGAGGCAGCCAAAAATCACTAGTGGATGATACATGTGTCTGTGGAAACAGGTTCTTGTATCTTAAGATGTGATTATCTTGGCTGAGCAGCGGTTTAAACAAACAAATAAATAAATGGTAGTACTGGCTGATGACAGTGATGTTTCAAAGTTGTAGAAGACTACTGTGAAATTCAACCTATTTGTAACTAGATAGAGTATTACTATATAGCTAATTTTATTAACATTTGACTTGCTACTTTTTAAGCAGTTCAGGTATTTGAATATTAAGTAAATTAAAATTACTATCTTTGCAAATAAGCGTAGTTTCCCTTTCCTTTTTATGTAGGTCTTTTAAGTGGCTTACATGTAATCATGCTAATACTTTCAAGGGTAAGTTGTCAGGTTTTTGTCAGGATAGGAACTAAATTGTGAGGGAGTATAGTGACAGCAAGGTGGCAGAATTTATGTAAAATGGAGACAAGCAAAACAGTGTTGACACATGAGTTTGGGATTAAACCATATGCATGATCCTTTATATATTATGATTTGCTTAATCTGACTGCTTTGTAATTTATCTGGAGAGAAGCTGAATAGTGCTTTTCACTGAGTAGCAGTTTTGGGGACATTAGGATTTGAAATCACCTTCTCTCTGGCCTGATGAACTTATAAGTAAAATATAATGCAATAAGGAATTAAAAATGGCTGAAAATACCCTTTGCAGTCATTTTTGTCCCTTAATGGTCAGTTAGGGATCACTTGAAAGGTAGGAGACTTGTGCAAAGGAACAGACATCGAGGGCAACATAGCTGTTTGACATCATGTCCAACTTCCTACTCCTGTGACCTCTGAAGAACGCTGTCAACGCTGTGCTGGTATGTTTGGAAGGGGCTGGACAGGGATCTTCATGGCAAAGATGTCAAGTTACAAGAAAGTCTTTTTTTCTTAACTGCTGGTAAGAAACAGGTCAAGTGGGGTTAATCTTGACTTCTAACAATTCTTGCCCTTTCAGGACGGTATTACTTGTGGTGCTGAACATCTGTCCCTACTGCTGCTGTTTGGACCCAGTGTTGGCACTGTCAGCAAAGCTTTGCTTTGTTGGTGTTAGGTTGTGTTCCTCTCTAGGTGCTGTGTGACATTTCAGCTTGCCAGAGATGTGGACTGTGTGACAGGAGAAGGTTTGGATCTGAGTACAGTTTTGGTGGCACAGAAGACTTATGAACATTTTTTTCAGCTACAGTTTCAAAAAAAAGGAAGTCACTTAAGCTATGTTTTCTCACTGGGACATAAGAGCTCTTTTCTTTTGAAATTTTGTGTGCAGTAAGTTTGCTACAAATCAAATATTCAAAAACCTAGAGCCTCAAGTGCCATGAGGTTTAAGAAAATGTTTTCTATTTGGTTTGAGTCTTGGAAGGCACATTATCAGACTTTCTCCTGTAGCATATTTTAAGAAAAAATCATGATTTAATTTTGTGTGTTGAGTAAGCTTGTTGCAATGAACGGTAAACTGGGAAAGGAAAAAAATATACCTGTATTTGGGGTCTTCTCATGCATTGCTGCCCTTCTGTGAGAAAAAACAGAAGTAGAATTCATCACAGCAAGTTGGGGCTGTCTGCTTTGAGATTTACAGAAGTGTATCTGCAATTTCTGTCCAAGAGGGTAAGAATTTTCCGTTCTGTGCTTTTCTCTGTACTGGGTCCAAGTATTGCCAGGCCCATGGTGGTTTCAAATGTTTTTCTCCTGCCTTGCAGTGTCTGAAATGGCACAGACTTCTTTCCAGTTAACATACAACAATCTCTTGTGCTGACTACTGAACTCTGATCTTTGGCTGGATGCATGCTTGTTTCTTTAAGCACATGTGGTGCAGAGTAGACCTGGAGTTGGGTAATTCATAAGAGCTGGGTATTATTAGTATTACTACTACTTGAGTGAGTCTGTATTATTTTGCACAGCAGTGTGGTCACCTGGCAGCAGGTCATTAGCATTTTAGGTTTCTTTCCTTCACAACAATGCACAACATGCTAATTAGAGGATTTTGAAAGCTGAGCAACCTGTTTTAAAATCAGACATTTTAATTTGCAGCTTTAATGGCTGTATTATAATAACTGGCTTGGCTCGGGGGAGAAGGGGAGAAAAGCACTTCTCATGTTCCAGTAGCAAGGCCCAATATAACAGAGGCTGACAAAATTAAAAACCTCATAATTTGACCTTTGCCTGGGATAAAAGGCTGTTTCATAACAATTTCCTTTTGTTCTTTGTTTAAGCCATTACTCCAAAAGGAGCCTCCGATTAATCTAAGTAAATGCATCATTACAGTCCTAATCCATGTCCTTCTGTCAGTGTCTGTTTTAATTAAATAAGAAACACTAGCAGAAAGATATCACGCACAAAGCTGTGATTGGAGAAAGAGGGTTGTTTGATCAGAGTGAGATTAAAAAAGGCTTTGCTGTTTTGTCCTTTTGCTCTGGATGCCATAATGTAGGTTACAGGAGGAAAACTTGACTGATAGTTTACCACATTGCTCCCCATTACAGCATCTAAATAACCAGATTTACCAATGAAACTGTCCCAGACAATTGATTATATACAGAACATTCAGAAAGAAATAATATGGCAACTTGGTTCAAGTAATTTGGCACATTAATATGTTTGGGAGTATATACACAGTTGACCAGAAATTGCATTAAAATTGCAGGTTTTTTATAATAAATAAAGCGTCGATTAAAAGTATAGATGAATATAGGTACTTTCTTTTTTTTTTTTTTTTTTTAGTACTTGTGGCTCACAAATTGTAAACATGATCTATTGCAAGTCCCTGATTTTTTAAAAAAAATATTTTCATTTCTTACAAAATCAGGACAATTATTTTAAAGCGGTGAAGGATCCACTTAATAAATGTTGTAACATCTAGCTAGTTAGTATTGCTAAAGCAATACATATGTAAGAGACTCTTCCTCAAGGTAGTATTTCAAGATCCCTATGGTGAGAGTTTTCTCCCATATCCAGGCCATTATTTGATGTAATGAAAAGAGAAAGTGTGCAACACAGAGATTGTTAATTAATTTAGCCTAACAAGATGAAGATAAATGGAGCAAAGCATGGATTGAATGAAGCAAGAGGTCTTATTTACAATTTAATACTGCTTTATATGAGGCATTTTTCAATTTACAAAAGAAAAGAGTTTAAAGAAAAGGTGGGCTGTGAGTGCATGCAAGACAACTTTGCATTATGTGAGCTAAGTTCTAAGAACTGCTGAAAATACCTTTTGGGTTAACCTTTAAGTTTTCTTTCTTTCCCCCCCTTCACAATTATTTTTTTCATTCTGATTTACAATATGTTGATAAGAATAAGAAAAATTAAAACCTAAACTTTTTCCCATTGAAGTAAATAGCAAATTATCAATGGATACTCTTGCAAGCCCAAATTCTACTGTTTTTCACTGTTTATATTAACCTAGAGTCATAGCTTATTTTTGAGAAATTTTTGTGTAGAAAGATGTATTAAGAGATGTAACTACAAAAATACAATAACGCATGATTTTAATTTCTGTTCCAAAATGTAAATCTGTCATTTCTTATAAGCTTTTACTGCAATAGAACAGTGAAAACAAAGAGAGAAATCTAGGATAGTGTTAATTAACAATGATTTTATGTCATAAAACTATGATTTTTGATTTGAGAGAATATTTCTTTCTCAAGATGATGTTTGATTTAAACATTTTGTGAAAAACTGTAGATTCTAATTTTCTATCAATTAAAAACCCCCGAGATTAAAAAGCATGCCAAAGATTTTACGTATCTCTTCTTCCCAGTCCCAAATTTAAATAAAGAATATCCAAAGATAACTGTAAGTTACAAGTGGCATCAGTTGAGTCACTGGATTTCGTGGTGTATATTATTCAGTTTCCCAATGACAAAGTTTAGTGTATTATAGAAGAGGTGAAGGAAAAAAATAAGGTCTGTCATTTTTAGTGTTTAACAAACTAATAAAAAAAAAGTCCTGTGACTGACTTAGGGATACCTTTATCAGTTTGTCTTGAACCCAGAATTGTAAATGATGCCCCAAATATATTATGTCATCTTTTTTTTTTTTAATAAAACATCTTCCTTTATACAGATGAAATGGGTCTGTCTACTATTTGACCTTCTGCCATGATTTCTGTCTGCAAAGGAAATGCCTGCCTTCCGTTTGCAATAGCTAGACAGGACAGTGTTATCTAGTGTCGCTACAAGAAGTGGTCGTCACAAATAGCATTATTATGGTCTCTATGTTTTTATCTTGGGGGTCATGAACAAATCCATGCAACTGCTTCTAAAGATTTCAATAAATAGGACTTTTTATCCAGACAATTGGCTTTTATATTACTTTTAAACAAAACTACTAGTCCATCAAGAGTTTCAAAAGGAAAACAATTCTACAGAGTGCTGGTATGGCAGCACAGACCAATCATTATGGCACCCATTCTCCAGTCCTTTATTTTTCAAGTCCACAACAATAGGTTGTTGATTCAATGGACAAGACCAGAACAATTAAGTTCTCTGTTTAGCAGCAGTGCAGCATTTTAATGCCCTCCTCTAATAATGGTCTCATTATTGTTATTCTAAGACTGGGCCTCAGGAGGAGGAATATTTGGTGGAGGTACGTCATTATTTTGCAAATTTCGATTAGCTCATCATGTTGTCTGTACTGTGAAAATCGTAGCTAATTAGGGCAGTCAGTTAGACTACCAGCTTTTGAGCTTATGAGTTAAAAGGTAGCACACTTGATAGGCCAATGATGTGAAAAAGGTGGTAAAAAGGGGGATTAGAGCTGTTGCCTTAGTAACTCTAACTTCCATCTGTGAGGGAACAATGGACCTGTGTTTCTCCTCCACCTTGGTGTAAAAATTGGTTTTGTTTCGAAGGGACGGGGCTTTTTATGACAATCTGGAATTCAGCCTAACAGGGTGTAGTTTTAGTTGTTAGGAGAGACCATTGGAGGACAGGAAAGATGAAAGGTCACAGCGAGCTCCAAGGACATGAAAGGTCATTGTCTTTCGTAACAATAGCAGATTGTTTTGTCCCATTATCTCCAGCCAACTACTCAGTCAGGTGATAGAAAAGATACTACCAGCTTAGTCAGGTGGAACAGGAGAGAAAGATAATGCACCTTCTAAAGAACAAAAGATAACTATAATTCGCCTTTATTAAACAAAGTTGCACTTATTTGCGGCCATTCCCTGAAAAGGGTTGTTTACTGACTTACTATTCCAGCTTGCTTTGTTCAGCACTGCCTCTGTAGGCCATCACATCTCTGGGAAGCAATCCAATGTGTTAGAAAATGTTGTTTAAGCTTTCTTCCCATGAAGAAGAGCCCCCAGGAGTACCACTGATGCGATACTTAACAATAAATTTAGTTGTTGTAGCTTTCTAACATTATTGGCGTTCTTAAAAGGTTTTCCTTCAAACACAGACAGAATAAAATTAACTATAAATATGAAATAAATTTGCTTCAAGACTTTATAGCATTTTATCATAAATTCTACAGCATACTGTAGGAAGTTTATAGCAGACTGTATTAGGTACTACTGAATAGAGAGCAGAGATGTATAGTGGTGTAAAAATAGATTAGCTATAGGACTACTCTTATGCAATGGGAAATAGATAGTCTCATCTGTGCTATGCAGAAGCTTTTGGACACTCTGTCCCTTTGTCTTAAGGAAAAAACAGAACTTCTGTGGTATTATTTAATAAAACAGCTATAGCACAGTTCACCAGGAAAGCATTTATGTTAAATGGAACTGTCACCTCTTATTTTTTCTAGAGAATCCAAAACCCCCAATTTTTTTTCTCAAAAAAAAATTCAAGTCTTTCTTATTATTTCCCTCTTTTTACAGCATTATACCTCAGTCATTTATGCAACAAGTTTATTTTTCTCTTCCTTGTACCTCTGTCCACAATCAACATCCCAAGGTCCATCTGATATCCCCCAAAGATTAGTTTCTTTAGGTCACCATTTCCAGAATTTTTCACCCTCTTATATGAGCTCTTTAAACCCTTTTACCAGGTTGTTTTATAATCTTTTTACTCATTTCACAACAAAACTGACAAAAGATATTGAATTTTTATGAAACTAATGAAATATATGTAATTTGCTACTGTTACTCTTGAAAAATAAAATTACATATAATTTCTAGGTATCCCATCTTAAACTGTTCTGACCTCATTTGAACTCCCCTTTTTAGCTATTCTGGGCCTCTCTTATCTCATTTTTACTCCTGGCCACTCTTGCTCTTGCTTTCTGACAACACAGATGTGTGGCCTTGCACAAACTGATAACTGTGGTAATTTCTCAGCACACTATCCAATAATAAAAGATGTTATTTTCAGAATTAAGCAGGCATGTGTCATACTTACACGTTTGCTGAAGATGAGAGGTCGAGCAGTAGCTTCATGGGAGTGTGCAGTCGTATGAGCCATTGGACTTTACAGCTTCCAGTTTGTTGATGCATTGTTTCACTGGCTCTTAGGTTTAGTAAGTAGTCCTTCAGAGAAAGTCTGGTTTGAAGTATTTATAAGCTTTTAGTTTTTTAAGATACTCTATTCTTATTTTTTCTCTTTAACTTGCTATTTAATTCTCATGTAGATACTATCACATGTTTTGTTATTTTTGTATTAAAATGAACTGAACAGTGTAGGGTGCTTAGTTCAAAATGGGAGCCCTGCAAAGGGTTAACCAGCAGAGAATTACAAATGAACTATCAGGAAAGTTGATTATTAATCCAGCAAGAGAGAAAATATCCTTCCAGTTAGCAAGAATTAGTACCTGAAGAGCTGATAATATTGTTCGGGCTGTCGGTGTGGAATGGCAAAACCAGGTAAGCTAATCATCTTCTCAAAGGAATAAAATCTTTTCTTTCTGTTTTTCATTACGAGAGAGTTTAGTTTTTAAAATAATCTTTGTTATTTTACCAAAGTATCAGCATGTGAAACAGCATATGTTGATCCTCAGTTTCCTCAAATGAATGAAAGAAATTAAACTTGTGTTTAACTTTGGTAAGAAGATATATTTCTAAGCTATGCAACGTATGTAACTGTAAAATATCATAACAATTCTTTTCTGGTTTGTGGTTAAGTGTGAGAACTGATTACAAAACCTGAAGAGTCCTTTGCAATTGCAAGCTCATGTATTACGTAAGTCTGACTTTAGTTGTGCCTGAACATATTGTGGAGGTTTACGGGAACTTTTATGTTGCAGAGCTCTTTCATTCTAAGTTATTATATTTCAATTTTCACACTGTATGAATGATTTATTCACGTTTATTTTGAAATTGTGAACACAATTGTGTTCATTAAAAAAACCTTTTCTTTGTGGGGTTTCAAAAATCTATGATCTGGGGTTAGGAGGAAATGGATGTTTGGTAAACATACCACTGTGTTTATACAGAAAATGCAAACTGAACCATTAGGTCAGTTAAACGTAATCTTCTTATATATTTTTGGTAATTTTTTTAAAAACTCAAAACCCTGTCTTGGGTCAGCTTTCAAATTTGCCCGTTATATTTATGCCCCTGATACTAATGAATAGGTATGATAAGCATTTATTCTTTTCAGTGTATTCTCCACTCTTTAGTGTGTTATGAGGGAATGCAAAATCTCTTAAATGATAGCCTGTTACTGTGGAGACTAGAATGACTATATACAACATTTGATAACTTTTACTGCATTGTATGCTGTTACTTAAATTAGTAGAATTTAAAAAAAAAATCCTTATTTGTTTGTAGAATAGAATTCAGTATGCATATGATGTAACTACAGTATCTGGCTCAGTGAAAAAGAGTTTATCATCTCCAGACTTTAACCTATTATGTATGAAATAGCCTGAAAGCTATATGAAAGGGTGATACAAGAATGAAAATACAGATGAAAACTGAAAGTATTCCAACTTGGAAGGCTGAGCCCCTACAGCAATGTAGTTCGATGTGGTAGCCTTTCATGAGCCATACAGAAAGGAAGAAACCTTTTAATTTGGGGAATGGGATTAAGATATGGCCTCGGGCAAAGGAGAAATAGAAAGGAAGAAGAGGCAGTGAGGGAAGTGAAACAGAGAAGTGGCGTTTGTCTGACAAGCGTCATTGTTTTGCATGTGACTTTGGCCTCCTCGAGCAGAGAGACAGCTGGTGGCCAATTTCTCTGAAGGGCGTCTCATCATGTTAGAGTAAATTAAAATCCTAGAATTTGCTGATGATGGAGCTATCAGGGCAACAAATGGTGGCATTTTGGAAGCTGTGCTAAATATTCAGACATACGTAGAGGCAAATAACTTTTGTGGCACATTTTAGCTGGGTTTTTTAAGGAGAGTGGGGGCGATGTAAATAAGCTGCATTTTCTGAGTTTGAACACCAGCATCTAGGAAATATATAAAGAGCAAGAAACCCAATGATGAAAAAATTATCACACAGGAAATGATATACGTAGAAAAAACAAGATTGTAATTAGTGGAGGAAAGTAAGAAACTGATTAGAGAAATGAAGTTTCCCAGATGTTTAAGGAAAAAAATGAAAGTTAAATTAGATAAGCTCTTTTAACTAGTATTGGAGAGGAATGCTTGCTTCAGAATGGGAAAGCTAAACTTAAAATTAGAAAAGAGCTGGCAACTTGAGTTTAGCTCAACTGTTTTCCTGCACGAGTGACTCTTTGGAATGCTCTGCTTGGAATATCATCAGGAACAACTAGTAAAGTGCTGCTGGGGGAAAAAAAAAAGCCCAACACAAAATGAAACTCACTGTGTGCTTATTTGGAATGATTAAGGTGATTATATTACTTATGTGTGTACTAACCCACAAATTAGACAAATTGGTTGGATTTTGAAGTAATATTTCAGGTTTTATGGTATTTTGTGTATATATATGTAGTTGACAGTTGAGCTTTAGCACTGCACTGGTTCAACTGACAGAATTTAATAACCATTTTGCAATAAAAAATTTAAAACTGAAGAGAAACAGTCTTGACCCTCTGCAACAGTAAACCAGCATAAATTAGGTGTTATTTAATTTTTATTATTTATATCAACCAGGATAAAAGTAATATCCTTAAATAAAAAATGGAAACAAAAGATATCAAGCAGAAACTGTCTTTTTTTGTGTCCATTCCAGTGACTTATTTCAAATTCAACAGCATGGCAGTGTAACCTGTGAAAAATGTCCCCATACAAGTCAGTTTAGCATGGCTGACCTGATCTCTGCTTTTTTTGCAAGTTGTAGCTGTTCTCAGTTGTGTACTACAGCAAAAAAAAAAAAGGCAGAAAAGAAGCTAAAAAAAAAATTTAGACATGTCTGGAATAGGCTGATAAGACATCTTCTGATTTAGTGGAACTAGTTTGACTGAGCAGGGTTTTCATGTTAAGTGAAATTGTTGTATTTTCTTCAACGCAGACCTTGTAGCTCCCAACTTCTTTAAAGACTTAAGACTGAGGAGAGATGAAGTTCCAGAGGTCTCTGACTAACTAGGCACACATCTGGAAACACAGCTGCACTCAAGGGAGGCTGCTGAAGCAGCTAGCCTGCAGTAAGCCATTCTTGCCACTATGTTTGGGGCAGTAAGAGGAGATGATGGGTAGGGTGGAGCATAAATATCTGTACCTTGCTTGATTCTCTACTTTATAAAAGCCTGGCGGTAGCCAGGAAGAAGCTTGTCTACAGAAAGAAAAGGCCAAAGCAAAGGTTGGGCCAGGTTATTTTTGCTTCTTGGACCACACCTTGTCTGTGATGACAGTACTGGAGAGAGAATGTGATTCAGTTCATTAGAAGCTCAGTGAAGCTACATGGATAACACTGAAGTATTTTATAAGATTCAGTGTAAAGCTGCGTAGTTCAAGGAAGCTCATGTCTTATTAGCTGTGGCTAAGGTCAGTTATCCACACAATGAGGGGGAAACTCTTTCATAAACAAGTAGATAAATATGGTGCAGCTGGTGCTTAGCCTTGCTTCAGGCTGTAATATTACCAAAAATCCTCTCGAACAATTCCAGCTTTTACAGAGTCCTTATGGAGCATCAGCAGCTTAGAGTGGTCAGACATAAAATTACAAGATTGTGTCATGAAAAAGGACAAATTCTGGGTGATCTTGTGACTTTGCATATAGGTGTCTATCTCTACAATATATTAAAGAATATAGAATCATTAGAACTCTCCTAAAAGAAAATATGTTGTAAAATGTTAGAGCTGGAAAAAAATTAAACTTACCTAGTCTAAAAACCAAACAAAGCCAACCAACCAAAACAAAACGCACAACAAATTTGCCCTAACAATATTCACCCAGATTTGTGAGAGCCAAAGGACAGTAGATTGAGTGTTGTCCCACAAATGGGTCTGTTTTACGAACTGGAGTGATGAGGTGTTCGGTGTAGGAGGCAAACAGTGATGTTCAGAACAGAGAGGAGATTTTTCAGGGTGCTTCTCCTTAAATAGGTCAACCAACCAAACTCCATGGTGCTGGGAGGAGGCCAAAGCTGGGCACTTCAGCAGCAGCTATCATGCACAGATGTCACTACTGCTCAGTGGCATCCTTTTGGCCTTTCTACCTCTGAACAGGGATGGATAAAGTAAAGGATATATAACAGTTTGTGTGCTGTCCAATAGTTTATGTCCATGTGCAAGTTTCTTGTCATTTTACAGTGGAAGAATCATCTGTTTAAAACTTAGTGAGAACTGCAGTAGCCAAATCCTGTTTATGCTCTTTTTTTTTTTCCTCCAAAGCAGAGTTTTCATCAGGACTGTGCTTATTTAGCTCCAATTTAAAGACATTTGTTCTACCTCCCTGTTAACTTGGATTTAAAAAAAAGCCATGTGTATAACCATACATCCCAATTTTTTTGCATGAAAAATGTGAGCTAAATCACCAATTTCTTCGTTTTTGCTTTACCAGTGTAAAGCAAGTATAGGCTTTTAGCATTTATTGAGGTAATATATGTGATTTACTAGAGTTTATACTGAATCTTTCTTGCCTATTATTTTTCAGTAGACTGCTTTTTCTTTAAAAGAAATGTTTTTAGGATATTGTTGTTTTTTCTTTCTGCTTTTCCCATCAGTTGTAGTCTGTTTAACACTTTCATCACCTTACAGAGCACAGTCTTGAGGGAAAGCAAAGTAGCTGCTAGTGACCCCATGACAACTCCCTGGTAAACCTGATTACTAACCTAGAGTGCTGTTTAATCTAAAGGCCAAATAAAACCCTGCAGGAGAGAAACATTGTTTTGTTCTAAATGCCTATTAGGAAGGGAGCTGCTGTGTTATAAGAAGGAGAATAATAAGCTTCCCTTGCTTGTCAGGGTTCAGATCTAGGCATTCAGTGCATAGTTGCCTAGTCTTCCTATTTCAAAGAAAGAACTAAGTTTTGGAATTGATGTCGAAGTCAACTGAAACAAGCATCAGTAATAGCGGCTTTGTGTTTTGGGGAGGATCAGATTCTGCTTTGAGCTATACTGATATAGTTCTAAAGAGAGTATATGGACTTCATCAGGGTTTTTCTCTCCTGCACCCTACAGCTGTGACATGTAATCCAGAGTTACTGTGTCCTCTGTCTTCTGCTATCTGCTTTTAGCAGTTTTTAAAAAGTCAAGAAAAGAAAGAATAAGAAGTGAGTACTTCGACTACTAGTATCAATAATAATTTGTGCATTGTATGAGAAATGTAATTTTCTCATCTTCCTACAACTGATGTTTTCAGGGAATAAGTGAGAAAGGAATCTGGTGCCAGCAAATAAATTATTGAGCCTTTTTCTGGATGTTTTTTTGCCCTATCACACCATTATCCTTTAAGGATACAATCAACATGCCTTAGGTCGCAGATGATGATAGAAGCTGTAGAAATAAAATTGCCTGCACTCTTGCAACAACATAGAGGCATATGTAGAAAGAAAGATTTGCTTTACTTCACCTTTACTGTTAAAGCACTATTTTTTAGTTGAATTTTGATTCATCAGTGGTGATGTTCAGATTTTACTTCTGCAGCTCCAGCACTGAAGCAACAGTTTCAGTTTAAAAGATATACCTATATGTTTGACCACCTCCTCAAAAACTTTTAAAACTGCAAAATGGATTGACCGATACCAACCAAGTCTAGAGAGACTGAATCACACAGTAGGCAAATGAAAAAAACCCTATTTATTGTTATTAAAAAAATGTCTCTTTGTGAACCTGTACTGTGGTTTTTAGAACCAGAGTAGGAAGTGATCTATGCTTTAGAAAATTTGTGAGCAAGCACCGTGGTCATATGAGGCACTGTGTCAGTTACTGCAGTTCTCATTAGTAACAATTAGCTTAGTGAGTTCCATGCATGTATATTTGTGTCTGTCTAAGCAACACATAGTTATATGCAGGTTATAGATCTTCTTATCTACATATTTATGTATGTGTGTATAGAAGCATGCGCACAACTACATAAATATGTGGATACAAGTCCGTTTTGCCAATTATTTATATGTATTTCTACTTATGCAAATATGTACACGTAGTTGCATATGTATGTATGGGAACTTACATATGCATCAGCCTATGGCCATGTATGTGCATGTGCACAGTAATACCCTGTGTAATTTTCATATTAATATTAGGCACAAAGCTTCACACTCCCTTAAAAGTATTGTCTGTCTTATACATCATTCTGTTTTCAGACATGATAATCTATACTTTAGAGGAATAATATAGTCATCAATAATTATTGACAATCCCTGGATAAAATCAGTAGTAGATGAGAACACTTACAATTCGTCAGGCTGTTGCTACCAGTTTGACTTGTGAAGTGTGTGGGTCAGTTTTAACATAGCAATAGACCTGTAACCATCCCCATTTTCTACCTTGCACTTGCAGGATTTCTAGTATGAAACAGAGAATTGGACATTGTACGTGTTTATTTATTAGCTAAAATATTATTAAGATTGCTTTTAGAGATTATAGCGATACTATCAATACGCTTTGTCAACTATTTTTTAATATTATTATTTCATGGTTTTTTTCTAAATTTTTTTATAAGGCTTCAAGGGAAGAAACTCAAGTAAACTACCTTCCTGGCAATATCTGTAGTAGCCCATGAAGAGCTGATGTCCCCTAATTTATGTAATAGTCTGGAACATAATTCCTTTTCTCATTTATTCTGTTGCCAATACTGTAATCTTTAATGTGATATTATATGGTGAAAACTGAAAATTAACCTAATCAAAATAGCGTTCAGATGCTAAGTTAGATTCTTCATGTTTGCTGGAAAATAGATTTTTTTTTAATAGCTTTTATTTGTAAATGTTTCTTAAGAGACTAGGCAAGTATTAATTCTATTTTTTACTATAATCCTGATTTGCTGATCAGAACTCTTTAGTTAAAAGGAGTATTTATTACTTTTCTATCAAATAAAAGCCAATAAAGTGCATACACTTTACAACTTGAACATATTTAAAATGTTTTCTTACACCTCTGAAGTCAGTGGACAGGTGATTAACCCTAAAAGTAACTTCTTTTTGTTTATATTCAGTGACTTTTTTTCTGAAATATATTTGTTCGTATATTTTTTGAAAGCACATGGCCCTTAAAAAACTCCTATGAATCCATAATCAATCAGAGATATATAGATGAAAAGTTAGAGACAAGTAATCCTTTGTTATGCAATAATTTTATATTAGTGTTTACAAGAACATTTGCATGTTGAAAATCATATATTAAAAGTTGTTATAGCATGTGATATCATACGTAGTCTGTCGAGGAGTATAAGACAACAACACAGAAATATAGAATGAAGAACCTAAACACAGACATTTCATTCTCAGGTAGTTTTATCTGTATAGGAGAGAAGATCTTTGAGCATGGATAACTGAGTGAGAATTAAGTTGGCCATTGATTACACCATTTAGCTTACTATAGAAACTGATTTGGGACAAAGCAACAAATGCTGTAACAAATTTCACTGTATCCAGATAACTAATTAAACTGAAAATTTTAGTTCATGGTATATATGTTTGCTTAATACTGTCTCATATGCAGAGACTAAGAGTTAAATATATTTTATTATGGAACTCTGAGACAGAAATCCCCTTTTTCTTCTGATCTGTATATTCTTGTTCCTTCTTATTCTTTTCTTGCTGCTCCAAAAAAGTGATAAACCAAAATGTATTTTTTCTCTCTGTAGTTATTGCTATTCAAAAATCCTTAATTTGTTGCTATAAAAAAATCCTCACCCTAATGCATCAATATTTTTAATAACATTACCACAGATGACTTTATTTTAACTATAAAATAATTTAAATTTTTTTTTGCATGCAGTTTAAGAAAGCACTGGCTCTTATTTTATGAGGTTACAGAGTTTTTGTGGAATTGCTGGGATTCATGTGATTGGTAAAGACTTGCTGTTGGCCCGAGAGTATCAATATAGAACTACTGAACACTTGTACATCTGTGTTCAGTGGTGGGCTGAGAACTGTGTGACTAACATCAAGTGTACTAGGAGATTGTAGGCTCACTGTTAATGTTTTGTCAGCTTTACCATTTTGGCTCACAGATAACCTTTTTTATTTTCTTGTGTTTAGTACTGTTTAATACTACTGACACAGCTGAAGGCCCAGGTCTTCATCTCTAGTCTGTGGAGTGGTGTTACCTTTCATGAAACCTCCTTGAGACAATCAATGCCATACAGGCATCTGCACTTTGCTTATGAATTACAAACATCAAATTACAAAGTGAGGCACATAATTTTCATAATTTGAAAACAATACTGGATCAAGATTTTCAATACGTTGGTTTGTTGCCATATACTTTTTATAGTGGCAGTTTTTCTCTCTGCTTGGCAACAAATATGGTTATGCGACATTTGTTATCCCATTGTTCTAATTCATAGGTTGATAACCATTCTGTGAACTATGAAGTGTGGACCTGCCCCTGCTGCATTCCCTGAACTAAAGAGAAAAAGAAAAACAAGAAAGAAAGGAAAAAAGAAACCCCTCTCCACTAACCATTAAATTGTAGGGTGATCTAGAGATAAAAGCAGAATCTCTTTTTTGCTTTTCAAATATTTGCCTGGCCTTCAGAAGGTATTTGCCTTTTGTGTTTACATTGGATTTATTTTTTTGGCCTACATGCAGAAACAGAATGATACATTAAAGAATAATGGACAATAGTGAGGAAAATGCTTTCAGCTTTCAAATCTAGCCTGTATTTTCTACTTTGGTTTATGTTTTTAATCTTGTCTACTTTTATTTAAATAGAAAATGCTGAGTATTTTAAAGAGTTGTAAATGTGAAACTATCAGATGAAGTACAGTACAAGAAGATTATCTATAGGTTGGCAGGCAGTAACAAGAGTTGGCAAAGTGCCATTTTCCTCTATGAACCTTTGGGACCTCAAGTTATTCCTGTGTGTGGCAGAACAATGTCAGGCTTCAAAAGTCAGTATTCTGTCATTTCCAGAATTGCTTTTTGGTGTGTCTGAGAGAGGCAGGTGAGGTTTGCCTCTGTAAAGCTGTATAAATCTTCACCAAGGCAAAAGGAAAAATGCTTTGGCTGAAAGTGGAGGTGAAGTCTGTGTCATATCATCTTCAATTCTTTCCTTCTGGATAGCGTTAGGTCTTCCTTGGAACCTTCCTTCGTTGTCCCTTGTGAGTTTACTGTCATTGAAAGAACAGGTTTTTAGCAAGTTAATATAAAATATAATTTGATTTAAAAACTCATATTCAGGGGAAGCACCACTTTATGACAGTAGCCTGTCCCAAGGTTATCTTCTCTGTTGCTCAAATCAGTCCCTTTGTCGTGTTACTGCATCATCAAAAGCTTGTGATTTTGTTAGAGTGGAGTCATGAGATGGAGGCATTTCCCAAATATTCTTACTGTAATATGTAATGTTTTTGATGTTACTAACTTAACCCAATGATTTATTTGAAGTATCTTGATTAACATGCTTTAAAAACATGGCCATTTATAATACATAAAAGTATATTTCACCACATGTGTGTCATAAAGGTCTTAGTATGTTACAGTTTGTGAAAATTACGGTCAGTTAATAATGTGTCAGCTCCCCACTGTGTGCTTTGTAGGATACTGAATGGGTGTTACAAGATTTATTTGCTGGATTTTGCAGGTTTTCTGTAGCGTGTCAGATGCCTTGCTGATTGCTTGGTGAAGCCTAGAGCATGAGCTCCCTCCTGCAATGTTTACTTTAAGTCAATCTACATTTGCTTAAAAGTATGACAGTCCTAAAATCAGATCACTTCCTCGTAACTTTCATAAAAACCTGGATACTCTTTAGTGAGACTATTATGTGTAACATAAATGTAGACTTGTGTGACAATCATAATTTACTTCATAGTTCTTAGCATTACAGGGAATAAAATGTATATTGTAATATTGCTAGAGTGATGATTATAATACTGCAAAAAATTTATATACTACTCTGGAGTTTTGGAGGGGGATAGGGAGTTACTTAATTCATGTTTTTTGACACTGTCCATAATATAATTATAAGGATTCTCTGTCCTTCTGATGCTTTCATTCTTCTGTATTTTTTTGACCTCCTCATATCTTCTAATTCTTTAATAGAGAGAACTAATAGGCTGTGTTGATACAGTGTTATTTTCCATCTACATACTTGGAAAGTGGGAATGCTCAGTTAAATTAAGTTCTTTTTATTAGTGTTTTTTATTAGTGTTTCTTTCTGGTGTTTTTTATCTTTTTTCTTGCTGTCTTTTAGGATTGGAGTGGAGCATTTCTGTTTAAATGTTTGCACCCACATCCTGCAGTGCAGGTGGACTTGAAGTTCAGTTAGAAGGTGCAGAACTATTTGTTTTCAAAAAGTGTAAAATCCTGAAGACAATTGATGACTGTAGATTAAAATTATAGGAGCATCAAGATGATGAGTGATTTGAGCAATGCATAGGTGGTCTCTGGTGTTCCATTAAACTTCCATATAGGATGTTATATCAAGATAATATGATTTAAACAGGGTGGGTAAATTTCTGTGTGACTTTAAGAGCATGTAGCACCAACTTGTATAGCAATTGGATTTAACAGGCAAAGAAATCAAAGGGAGTTTAGAAAAAGAGAAATTTTGTGAGTTGATTTAAGATTTGAGGCTCTTGTCTGATGCTAATAAAGATTTCTGATGTCATTCTTTTTGTAGCTATAATGTACATTATTGAAATAATTTGTATAATCTTTGCCTGCGTGTACTATCTTGAATGAGGTATATGTTTATAATTTCTGGCTTTCAGATTTAAATCTGTGAACACAGCAAGAGCTCAATGAGTTGTAGTAATAATAGTCCTATAATGCAGAGATTCTGAGAACTTCCTTGCAAATGGAAGGAGTCATTCATCTCACAAAAGTGGCAGAGAAAGAAACTTGCCAGAGTTGCAAAGAATCATTTCTGCAAAGGTCATGTAGAGTAGATTAGACCATAATCAAAGTATTTTTGGGACAGTTTAAGATTTTGAGAGAGGTAGTTAAGAAGGAGCTTTGAGACTGGATATTTTTTGAACTTTGTTTTCTCTTAATTTACAACTTCTCCAAACTTTCTTCTTAATTTAAAGTTTATCTTTCTTTCCTACCTTATAAACACCTTTGTTTTGTGTTGGTTTATTTGGAAATATTAGAGCATCATGGGCAGAGATTATGGAGCTATTATATAGGGTGTTTCTTGCATGCAGAATGAAATGGTAATTTTCTTTCTGCCTTGTATTTTCCCCTGTTTTATGTATACTTGTTTGCAGATGTATTTCATTGTGGAAAGTGAATCACCAGTTTTCACAAACAGGCTGAATTGGCAAACTGTTGGGGCACCTTCAGGGAGCCCTGTGGTTCTGCAGGGAGTGATATAACTTGATGACATATTTGTATCCTTCTATCTTAAAATTTGGAATGCTTGAAATACTAAGTTTACATCTGGTCATTTTTATAAGATTTGTGGCAAATACAGAGAAGATGTTCCCAAAATCGTCTCATAATATACTACCATGCAGAAATAATGTCTCTGCAACTTTCAGTTGATTTCAGATGACAGCTTCCTAGTAGGGCCTGGGCAGACATTGAGTCCATCAGGCATGTTCATCTGTCTTTCACTGGTCTAAGCTTAACCTGGTCTCTGTGCTTGTTTTGGAGTGCCTTTGTCCCTCCTTTCTTCCCCGTGCTCCAAAACCCAGAGCCTGGTATAGCCACCTGGGAGGGCCCCGGCATTTGCTGACCCTGTTAATAGCCATTCAGAGGAAGGATGGATGGGGAGCACCCCACAGGCTCAGCTCCCCTTTAGAAAGCCGGTTGGTGCCCAGGCTGTCAGAGCTGGCGGTGACTGCAGCGTGTCTGCTGCAGGAACCTGGGGGGAAGTGTGGGGCCACTCCCATTGGTGATCCAGGAGGTCTGCCTACTGAAGCTGCACCTTGAAGCTGCTTGAGTGAAATCCTAATTCTGCTGAAGTCACTGGGTACTTAGACATTAATTTTATGTCAGCAAGGATTTCACCAGTATTTTTATTTTGCAGCTGTAGAGGGAGGGAGCCCTGAACCAAGACGAATGTGACTTCACATTGTGAAATACATTCTCTGCTAGTTTCATCTTTGCCTTCCTCCCATCTGAATAACTGTAAATGATGTTCTCTGTTAATAAGTGTGTACTTTGTCTAAATTGCATTTATTTTTCTTTTGACATATATATCATTTTACTATTAATCATCCCCTTCTGCTCTTTACTTTACAAAGACACTGTTGTGCTGATGGAACATATTTAATATTTGGTATGTTGTATTTTATTTCTATTGTAGCTTTCTCATTTCTTTATGGAAAATCTTTCTTTATTGACTCCTAAATCATGGGTTAAGCCCCTACTGAAAACATGTTCTGTATGTACTTCTCGTGAGACAAAAAAAGTTCTTTTGAGGTTATAGGCTAGGCTTACACAAATACTTCATTATATGATAAAAATTCAGAGGTCTCCTATATGTTATCTAAAGCTAGAAATACACCCGTTTACTCAGCAGCACATCATAAAAGAGATGCATACTATGTTCATGTCTGTCAGTGCCTTAAGTCATCACTTTACAGCCTTTTTTAAATTCTCTTTTTATTGAAACCAAGAAACAAAACAAAGACAAAAAAAAGCAAAACCAACATCAATCACATGTCAACATGACATCAAACAGCATAATATATCAGGAAAATAAATGTATGTTCTGGTGACTCAATGATTTCTGTCCATATGGCATTTATAGAGAAGTAAAGAAAAGGCAAATAGTTACACATCTGTATTGGGAAAAATGTCCAGTATAAAATTGGCCATTGTGACAGCACTAGAAAGCTCTCAGCTGAGATTACCTGAAAGTAAATAACACACAGAAGGGGAAGCAAGATTCCAACATTCTAGTTCTTATATATGTTTAGAGTTTTGAGCAATGAGCATTGTGCAGATATAAATGTTTTTATAAAAAGATTAAGGTTGGAGATGTTCTACTTGCTGATAATAGGTCCAGGTTTATAGATGGACGTGTAGTACAACTGCACGCAGAGTGACACAAAAGTGCAATTACAAAAAAATAAATCTTCAAAAATAAATGTGACTACTAGTGAAACAATTAAAATGAATACTGACTCCAAGCCTATTTGTTTATTTGCTGAAAGGCATATGAAAAAGCCTCTTTGTATAAGTGCTAAACACAGGAAAACCACTGAGAATCAGTTAAACCTCTAAAATAATAAGCTGGGAATTCCATTCATTATTATAGCAAAGGGCATCATAACTTTATGGTAAGTAGGGAAGGCTGGGAGAGAGGTGAGACCGTGGGGGTGGGAACTAGCAAAAGAAAACCCAGAAAGATCCAGAATCAAACATGACCTCTGTTATTTGAAATTTTTGTTCATTTTCAATGGAGTGATAACTGGAACAGCTCAACCTGAACTGCCTGGCTCGACACTCCCCGTTCTATGGAACTTGGATGTGTTTCACAGCTTACAGCTGGACAACGGGGTACAGGGAAAAAAAAAGTCACAAGGATGGGTCACATTCTCTTCACAGTTAGGACTTGAACCTTATATATAATAAAAATATGGACAAAGAAAAAAGACATGAACACATAGACACATATACATTTATATATCTACACACAGATGGTCATGTGTGTATAAATCCAGCTTCACATGGGATTTCTCCTCATTTTGCCATTAGGCTCAGTTCACAGATCTATCTTCTGTCTTTCCAAAGACACAAGAAGTTACCTTCTGGATTTTTTTTCCTTTTTCTTACCCCAGCTGCCTATTTATTCAGTGATATCTGAGACCTCTTTTTGTTAATCTTATTACAACTACAGCTATAGGCTTTGAAGGAGATGAGAAGTGACCCATTGAATTTGGGAAATAGTGTTCTCTGTGAGAGCAGGGAATAGGTAATGAACTCCTTATCTTATCTTTTAGATCAGTAATAACTTCAGTGAGACCACTTGGTCAACACTGTACGTCTCACTACACAGCCACGTCTCATCAAAGCAGTGACAAAATGCATTCTACCCAGTATTTGCAACTGGCTATTATGGATGGGAGAGCAGAGTATAGTGCAGAGCCCATGGGCAGAAGCAGCTCCTGAGGGTAAAACAGCAGTACATGGAAACCTCAAAGGAAATTTAAGAAGGGATGGTGTGAGTGTGCGCGTGTATGCATTTAAGTCTGAAGGCAGAAAACTATGAGGGCTATGTGGAACATTTCCTGGAGCTTACCACTAATAAATATGGCAGGATTGTCAGCCCTGCAGTGTCCATACCTTCTTTCTGGGCCCCTGCCAGTGTCCCCGTGCCCGTCAGGCAGTGCATCCTGACCAAAGGGCGGGAGCTCCTCACTGCATCCTCCTGCGTGTATTTTAGCACTCCCCTGCCCCACATTCTCTCCAGCTGAGGAAGGACTTTTCAGTATTCCTGTGCATTGCCCCCCTGAGATTTGGTTGTCATAATGCTGGAGGAACTCCCTTTCTGCTGTTCAGTTTTGTCCTTGTTGCTTCAGGTTGTGAAAGGCAGGGAGTATAAACTAACTTAGTAATTTGATTTGTTCGTACATGTATTTATTTTGGGTGAACTAACAGTAAACCACCAACTGTTATATCCCACAATTTATTAAAATGGTGTATATATAGCACAACTGCAAATAA
Organism: Corapipo altera; assembly: GCF_003945725.1. Taxonomy (NCBI): domain Eukaryota; kingdom Metazoa; phylum Chordata; class Aves; order Passeriformes; family Pipridae; genus Corapipo; species Corapipo altera. The sequence goes on along the minus strand of NW_020884904.1, from coordinate 5,443,689 downwards.
CAACCAATTCCTTTGTTTCCCTACTCTATCATGATTTCATTGTAAAATGTTTTTTATTTTTCAAAATTTGGCTCATCCCATACACAGAAAATACCCTCTGCCACCAAAACACTTGGCATATTATAGGCTACATCTTAAAACCTTTGCAGTCAGCTGGCATCTCTTAATTTCCTTCATCTAGACATACATCAGTCTCTCTCTGTCTTCAGTATGACTGAAATGCAACCTCTTCTGGAGCAGGTTGGCAGCAGTGATGCTACAGACATCATTCCAGTGGAATGTGTCACAGCAGCACCACTACCTGCAAGGACCTACACGACCTGGAGGACAGATAGAACTTTAGCACTTCCTTCCAAGCTATTCCAAAATTTCTTCAGTGTGAATGTGTCTCTCTTGGAACATAAAAGATTTAGTTCTCTTGCTCCAGGCAGGACTTTTAAACCTAATACTTATATAAGTAAACTGTCCCCTTTAGTTTTC